>NW_022436943.1:54054385-54327747 GCF_009761245.1 Sapajus apella | reverse complement strand
TCCAGGTCTTTGCTATT
This sequence comes from Sapajus apella, assembly GCF_009761245.1. Taxonomy (NCBI): domain Eukaryota; kingdom Metazoa; phylum Chordata; class Mammalia; order Primates; family Cebidae; genus Sapajus; species Sapajus apella. The sequence continues at coordinate 54,327,730 of NW_022436943.1, read as the reverse complement.
GTAAAGACCTGGAACCAACCCAAATGCCCATCAATGATAGACTGGACAGGGAAAATGTGGCACATATATACCATGGAATACTATGCAGCCATAAAAAATGATGAGTTCGTGTCCTTTTTAGGGACGTGGATGAACCTGGAAATCATCATTCTCAGCAAACTGACACAAGAACAGAAAATCAAACACCGCATGTTCTCACTCATAGGTGGATGTTGAATAATAAGAACACATGGACACAGGGAGGGGAGCATCACACACTGGGGTCTGTTAGGGGGAAATAGAGGAGGAACAGCAGGAGGGTGGGGAGGTGGGGAGAGATAGCATGGGGAGAAATGCCAGATATAGGTGATGGGGAGGAAGGCAGCAAATCACACTGCCACGTGTGTACCTATGCAACAATCTTGTATGTTCTTCACATGTACCCCAAAACCTAAAATGCAATTAAAAATAAACAAGTGAATAAAAATAAAAAAAGAAAAAAAAGAGAGAGTCTTTTCTCTACAGTCTAGAGCAGTAAAGCAAAAATGGTGAGAAAGGAGAAATAGACACATAAACAAACAAGGGTGGGTGAGGAAAAGATTCTGGTTGGTAATTTTCTGGTTTTACTTTATCTTTGTCTTATTTATGATCTCTAATGGCATTCAGTAAATTCCTTGATCCCATCCTAGATGAATTTCCATTATGAATAACCAAAGTTCCCTGACCACTATAAAGAGGCTTGATCAAAATCTGGACTCCAAATCTGCTTGGTCTTGACATGTAAGCATCAGTATAAGCCTTCTGGACGGAAATCCCAAGATTTGGCGGGGAGGGGGGTACTATTACTAAATTATCCTCCTAGACGGAAATGTTCACACACAGATATGACCCTCTGCAATGGAACTGCTGACGTGAAGGAATGGTTTCATTATTCAAATTCTGAATAGATTTTAAAAACAGGCAAAGAATATGGTAATAAAAAATAAATTATTATAAACATTAAAAAATACTTATTCTCATTACTTATCAAGAAAATTCAAATTTAAACCACAATGAGATATTACTTTTCTCCTTTTGATTTTGACCAGAGTGTGAAGAAAAGAACACCCGATCTATTGCTGGCTACAATTATAAATTAGAAAATTTATTCTAGAGTGCAATTTGGCAATGTTATTTCAAAAATCTTTGATCCAAAAATTTTACTTCTATAATTTTTATGGAAAGAATCTGTCCTTGGAAAAAAATAGTTTTGGGCTACTTACAAATTTCTATTTACATGAATATTTATAAAGTATAATTTATTATGAAGATATTTGGAAATCACATAAATGTCAATAGGATATCAAGGGCAAAAACACTGTAAGTATATACACCACTTTGTCTTAAACTCTTTTACTTAAAAGTGACAGAATGGACAGAATGTCATAACTAGCTAAGATCAGTTACTAGTTACTAAGATGCTAAGTATCTAATACTAATAGTATACTAATTGTAAGATAAATTACTAGTTACATTACTACTAGCTAAGATAAAATAGGTAATTTATTGTTTATGTAACCAAAAATTCCAATAGTAGACCTGGTTTCAGGTACTGATAAACTATAAATTCAAGTGATTAATTTAATAAAGTTTTATTGTGCACCTATTATATGTCAGGCAGTGGTTGAGGTTCTTAAGACACATTAATGAACAAAGTAGAAAAGGTAATTCTGTTCCAAAATGCTTGTGTTTTATAGTACGTGATGGGGTGAGGGAGTAGATGATGAATAAGTAAATTATGTAGAATGATAGAAGATGATAAATGCTGTTGGAACACAAATAGAATATCTAAATAGATTGTAATTTGTGCATAAATTACAGGGTTGAACAACTGGCTGCTTACTGTATGCCTCGTAGAAAATATAAACCTTGAGTAGAAACTTGGAGGAGTTAATAAAGAAATTAGCCAAGCAAATACTGAGGAAAAGACCATTCCAGGTAAAGCCAATGGCTAGAGGTCAAAGTTCCAGTATAGGTTCATGGCTGGTGTGTTCTGAGAACCTCCAAAGGCCCCTAGGGCTAGAGGGAAGTGAGATTGAGGGAAAGTTACAGAAGAGATTGCAAGGAACCAAATTAGATAGACCTCTGCAGACCATTGTAAGGGCTTTGGTTTTTACCCTGGGAGATACAGGGAGTCACACTGCAAGACTTTGAGTAGAAGAGGAAAGTGATCTTGTTTAAAGGATCACCGTATATTTTTTTCCCAGGCAGGGAGCAAGGACGGTAATGGAGCATCTCTGCGGTTCTCCCAGTGGGACAAGGCCGTGGGTCTACCCAGGGTGCCATCAGAGGACATGGTGAGTGTGGTTGGACTCTGGGTGCATTTGAAGAAACTTACAACAAAATTTGTGGTCAGATTCTTTGTTTAGTGTGACTGAAAGGGGTCAAGGTCTTTGAGAAACTATGAGGATAGAGATGGGGAAGGCTGTGGGTGGAGCAGGTTGGGGTATAGAGGGATGAGGAGTTCAACTGAGGATACGAAATGTTGTTATCAGAGAGCAGCAGCCTCTTCCTGTAGATCCTGCTGAAAAGCCTAAGGGAAGATCCTGGCCTGGCATCTGTGAAGCCGAACCACAGGAAACAGTTCCTTTTGTAGGTCAACTCTGGACTCATCACTCTGCTACTGGGAATTTCTTATCCTGGTACCAGGATCCCTCTGTGAACAGATGGGTGGAGGACAGTGTCCTGCAGGGAAGAGGCCTCTGTTACTAGCAGAGCTGCGAAGAGGTACTGGGGTGGCAAAACATCCAATATTCCTTGGCGCTTTCTTCTCTCTTTTTTAAAATAAATCTTTATGTAAACTTTCTATGTTCTAAGTTCTTTACAAATGAATATTTACTTACATTATCCTCATAATAATTCTATGAGGTGGGTATTAATTATTAATCCTCATTTTGCACATGAGGAAACTGAGGAAGAGGGAAGTTAAATGACGCCCCTTCAGGCCACAGAGTTAGTAAGTAGCAGTGCAAGGTTTAAATTCAGACCATCTGTCTGTGCAAGCCACATTCTTACCCATTGTGCATTTTTAAATGATAATGGTGACTTTATATATAGACAGGAAAACATATCCAACAATGTGCTACATTTTTTAAAAAGGAGCTTCAAAATAGCACGATTAATATGATTTATTTACATATAAAGCTACGCTTTAAAATACATGAATGGAAAGGTAGGTGTACCAGCACAGGAGCAATAATAGCTAACATTTATTTAGAGCCCAATATTATTCTAAAGAGTTTAAGTGCAATATTTCACCTGAAGATTCAACCCCTGGAAGCCTGGCTCCAGAATTCAAAAAACTTTTTTTAATTTCTTTATAATTTTCTATATTCTCTAAAATTATTGCAATGGGGTAGTACCATTGTTATGGTTACACAGAGCAATACAGCAATATTCATTTTTAAAAAGAAAAGTATGTGTAATCACTGGTATCAGGGTGGAAAAGCAGTCCTATGCAGCCATGGGGACTCCAATAACTAAATGTGATCTGTGGCATGGCACACTGAAGGGTCCATGCTATTGGGAACTTTCTAAATTACATTGTCCTGGGTCTCATGAAGCAAACATTCTGCCTCCAATCGCTTTGCCAATAACACACAGCAGGGTCACTTCTCAAAGTTATGCAAAGTGCATTGTGCAGATGTCAGAACTGAGGCAGATAAAATTATTTCAGTTTTGAACTTCTAGCTGTTTGTGTGCCCAGGGTGGTCCCTGCTGGAGGCCTCTGCAAACACAGAGTAAACCAAAGGAATGTAAACAAATAGGTAGCAAGGCCTGTATCGTATTTCAGAAGCAGAATCTGAAATGGCAGAGAAAAATGGATGTTTAAGGGCTACTCAGGAGCTTCCTCTGCTCTCAATATTGGAGTCAGAGACTTGCAGGCACTATAAGGACCAGGCTTTTTTAATAGAACAATAAGAACAAAGGCCCTAGCTAGCTGTCAAGACCCCTGCCAGCATCACCACTGAGTGCTTCTAGACCTTCTAGCAGACTCCCCATGGAATCAGACTTCTGTTTTTCCACCTCCTGATTTCTAAAGGACTCATACTGTCATCCCTCTCCATGCTCCTTACTGGATCAAAAGACACATCATCATCATCATCATCATCATCATCATCATCATCATCAACTACTACCACAGATTTTGTACCTTCTCCTGGTTCTATACTGTACAAAGTACATTAGTTTATAAACGACAATTTTTACAGAAACCCTGCAATTTGCATACTTCTGATTCAGTTGTATAGGTGGGGAAGCTGAGGATTTGAGAGGTTAAATGACACTTCCAAAGCCACACAGCTATGTAGTATTGGTGTCAGAATTCAAGCCTAGGTTTGATAATTTCTGAGACCACAATCTGTTAACTCTAACAGATGGCTTCTTTCTCAATCTATGGCCACATGCATGCTGATATCTTTTGACCCTACCACAGCTCCTGTAACACAGGGGAGGTGAAATAAATATTTGATTGATTAATATGTCTTCTGAGGAATTACAGGGGAACATCAATAGTGATACTTCTTTACCACTGGGAATGTTCAGCCCTCATTCTTCTACTTCTTGGAGCCCAGACTACAGCTTTCAAAACTCAAGCCAAAGGCCTCTGAAATCATTCAGCATGGGCTGCATATACCTCATTCATTTAACATGTGCGACGTATGCTGAGTTAATCCCAGTATCCTGGAAAACAACATCTCCAAGAACAGGAGTATGAAGTTCTGATCACCTAAAGATTCTGTTGTTCCTTGGCAGCACAGACTTGAGAATCCATTAGACTCTCAGACCTGCTTCCTTCTTGCACAATGGGAAGCATATGTGTTCTACCTCTTTTATATGTCTATTGGGAGAACAAAATTAAATTGAGGTAAATCATACCCAACACTTAACAAAAAGTGGCCACCATATAGTATGCTCTCAACAAATACTTACTTGATGTTGCAATTGTTCTTTTAAAGCACTACAAAAATGTATTGTTACTCATATGATTATTATATTTTTTGTTCCCCAAAGATATGCAGCAAGATCTGAGAAAGCAAGGACACTGGTTTTTTTTCTTTCCTCACATCTATTTCCAGACATTCATCATCTTTCACTTGACTTACTTAAATAGCTGCTTAACTATTCTTTTTCCTTTTAACTTCTTTCCTCCAATTTATTCTCCACAATCAACAAAATGAATGTAAGTCCATTCCCTGAAAAAAGCTATCAGGATCTACCATTGCATAGGGGATAAAAGACAAAGTCTTTAGCATGTTACATAAAGTCTTTCATGACCATGATCTTATCTTTGAGCCTGATCTCCTGCCTCTACAAAACCTCACATCCTGTTGTCCATTAATCCTATGGTTCATTTTATATGATTTCCCCTTGAAAGTGGGACTCCATTCCAGTTATCTAGGCTGGTTCCATCTTCTATAGCTCACTTTACCATCTTCCGCTTCTACCCCAGTGGACACAGGTACTGTCTCTCCAACCAAGCCAAAGTTTTCTAATCCCCAAGCACACAAAAGTGCTCTTCTCTCTCAACTGCTTGATAAGGAAAACTCCTACCAGTCTTCAAGACTGTGCTAGAATGTCACTTCCTCAGGAATGTATTTCCTGACTCCCTGGCAGAGTCAAATGAGCACTGAGTGTTCCATCAATACTTGGATCTCACTTTGATCACAGCACTGATGGGTGTTTGAAACATGTCTTCACCATCTCACCGTCTATAGTATGAGTCTATACTGATCCATCTTTGTTTTTCTAGTTTATAACACATAGAAAGCATCAAAAATAAGTCTAAAGTTCAGAGGTAAGGAAAGCAAATAAAAACAGAGGCCTCTCCCAAGCACTGTGTAGGAAATTGTTCTTTTGAATGTATTTGGTACTATCATTAAAAATCATCAGAAAGGTAAATAACAGCAGTGGAAGATGAAGAAAGCTGAAATGAGGATGGGAATAATATAAAAAACAATGGTGACTATGCAATGGAACTGTCAGTGAAATGAGCAACTAATTTAAATTAGGAACTATTTACAAAAAGAATTGTGAGGATAATTTGGAAAAAAAGTTTAAGAAGAGCTTGTGTGGAAAATAGAAATTGTTAGCTTTCATGTTTAACCATGATAGCTATTAGAACATGACATGGGAGCAGAAAAAAGTATCATCTATGTAACACATGTTCAGCCTGGTGGACACTCAACTCATGGTTATTGACTGATAGATTATGATTTGAAGAATGTGATCTGCAGGTTGTTTCTTTAGTTCATGGTACAACACATGTATTAACTGCTTTCACTAAGTCAACATTACAAATATTCCAAAAATCACTGTGTTTTAATCAGCCAGAGTAGCCGTCACAAATTTCTATAGACTGGGTGGCTTAAATAATAAACATTTATTTCTCAGAGTTCTGGAAGCTGAGAAGTCCAATATCAAGATGCCAGCAGATTTAGAGTCTCCTGAGGACCAGCTTTCTGATTCATGGATGAAGACTTCTTGCTGTGTCTTCACATGGTGGAAGAGACAGCTGGGCTCCCTTGGGCCCCTGGTATAAGTACACTAATTCCTTTCATAAGGTCTCCAGTTCTATCACCTGATTACCTCCCAAAGGCATCACCTACAAATATCATCACTCTGGGGATTAAATTTCAACAGATAAATCTGGGGAGGACACAAACATTCAGTCTGTAACACAATGTGCAAATATTTCTTAAATACTTCATAAAAGTAACATCACAGAGGAACAGCACGGGCATGGAATGAATGAGCATGAAATAGTGGAATTAGCACAGCCTTTGGGAGTTCAAATCTGACCCTCACTGTGTAATGTTTGAAATTCTACTTTTCTTATCTCTATCTCCGTTGTTTTTCATCATTAAAACGAAGGGAACCACACCTTCTCCATAAAATTAAATGAGCTAAAATAGTAGATTAAGTCTTTGTTTTTTTTTCTTTTTTTGTTTTTTCCTAAAACTTAATTGTTTTGGTCCAAAGACTAAGACCTGGTTACTTGTTCTGATCTTTCCTAGTCTTAAATGAACAGCCATAAAAGGCAAGCTGTCATATCACATTCAACTTTAATCTCAATAAAATGCATATCTGACACTCTTCTTCACTTCCCCGTGTAATGCTGGCACCTGCAAGGCTTGCGCTTGCTTTGAACTTGCATGGGCAGCAGTCTCATGATGAATTGTTCATGATTTCCTCAAAGTCTGCATGTTTACAGATATTGATCGACTTACTACCTATGCAACTTATGGCCATTCGACTTTGCGACCACAATCGCTAGCCACGACTGCTCCGCGTCTGGCAGCACAAACGTTGCTCAGCTGGGCGTACGCCAGTGAGGACCAGCTTCTGGCAGCACTACCGTCTCCGCGTGCATGTAGCCTACTCAACTTACGACCAAATCTTGTTACGACTGGTCTGTCGGAACCCATCGTGGTCGTAAGTCCAGCGCTAGCTGTACTAACTTTGGGTCTGAGCTGTAGCATTTTCATCTGCCATTTTTGTATCAAACATATTCAAGGATCATATAAAACTGATAACCTGTGGAGAGCTTGCTCTCCTCTTGTTCTTGTTCCTGTCTCCTTTGATTTTCTAAATAGGAATTGTTCTAATCGTTCTAATGGATGTGTGACTCAAAGGCTGTCTGCATAATTCAAATTAGAGGGACAGTGGACAAGTATTTATTGGGCAGGAGTGGTCAGAAGCTAGGAGGTACATTTTACATACATTATCTCTAAACTAATAATTTAGTGAACAAGCATGGTGATGTGTCAAATCTATTTATAGCCCCTTGTTACAGATGTGGAAACTGAGGCTCTGAGAAGGCCTGAAAGCAGGTTGAAGCAGAGCTGAGCTTCATACTGGGATCTGTTTGACTTCACAGCCTTTGCTCTTTCTGGGACATTAGGATAATTCTTACGCTACAGCCTTTCTCCAAATTGCCTACCACCGTCACTGGATTCATATCTACTATAGTTTCTGGACTACGTTTTCATTACTACTGTGGTAGAGTTGGAAAATTCCCTGACTGAAGTCATGAGTCCCTTACCTCATGTTTCTTTGACTGAAGTCTTGAGTCTCTCATCAATTCTTGTCATACATTCGCAAAGATTTGTAATCTATTTTTATAGTCTTCAGTTGCCAGGCATGCTCTTGATCCAAAATAAATAAATTACTAAAAAAAGCAACGTGGCTGACATGTGCTTCCACAAACTCTATAGCCTGGCTTAGATTGAATAGAAGTGTCCCTGCCCCCAGGTCACTCCACCTGACAGGTGGCCATACCCACAAGAGCCCACCCTACCCATCAAAGTCACCCACTTTGTCCAAGCCATAATCACAATCAAATTCCTCACCAGGAGACATAGACCATTGCTGCCGTCTGACTACTTCAGACTTATTTTGCTAAGACAGAAGCAAGCAAGGAAGGACTCACTATCCTGACAGAGGTAACTAATGGCTCATTTAGAGGATTTAACTAGGTACCCCTCATTACCTGTTCCAGACTCTCCTGTTTCATAACTGGCATAGGAAAGAAAGAGTTTGATACTCAAGTGGCCCACAGACTGTCACTTGGTGATCTTTGCCTAATCTTGATGGTCAGTAGTCAAGAACTAAAGTCACAGCCTGAGAAGAGCATAGTGACCAATGGCTCAGATTCCTCAGAGATGAGAATCTGTGCCACTGATTGAGTAAGGTAGTAGCCAATGGTGAAGAGAAACTAGATTGACAAGGAAAACAATGCGATTCAGTTAAAGCTCCAAGGCCAGATACAAAAGCAAGGGTTATACGTTATCCTGCTAACATTTTCTTATAATTTTCACCAAGAAAGACACAATCCAGGATTCTGGAGAAGTTGGTCTCCGATGGGCTAAACTTAACATAAGCAACAAGCAGATTTGGATAGAGCAAGCAGTGGGTTATGGTGGATGCTATGATGTGCCACGCACATCGTCTTCAGGACTGACACATTCATCTCCCCAGCTGCCAAGAGTGCTGCCTAAGGGAGGATCACCACTTTGCTCCTCTCTAGGAATTGCCTCCAGCCACAGGAATGAGCTACCCCCAAGTTTATATCCCCACTCCAGGGCAGCCCTCATCTAACGACCAGTCTGTGCAGAGGTACAAAACCCAGGCCCATTGCCTCAGTTGGGACAACCCTGAAGAGGATCTAGCATCAGAGCCCCACATGCTTTTGGCTGAGTTATCTGTGTTAACTGCATTGCAACTGAACTTTTCTGCCTACCTAATCCTGCCTTTCCTCACTTCCTCATGGTAAACTCCCATAAACCTCCTGAATATATATCAGATGAGTGTCTAGGAAACCTAGCCAGGTTTTACATCTATGTAGCGTTTGTTAATTTTTTTTCAAACGATTATAATAACGACTGGTTTACATTCTACTACCCTTTATCTTCCACCCCTTCTTTCCAATTTTATATCCAATCAATGAATTCACTGTGATCTATAGTCATTCATCCTGTCTCACCATTACCAACATGTATTCTCTTCACTAAGTGTTTGACTTTTGTTTTATTTTTCTCAAAATATTTTATGTAAGAATGAATATATTTTCTTGTTTTTGTATTTGGTACCAAAGATTAACTCTTAAACAATTTAAATATTTCCCTCTGGGGAGATGGGAATTTATTTTGTATTATTACAAAACATAAGATACTCATTGCATTCTCTGTCTGTCTGGATGAAGGTTCTGTCTTAGGTAAGCAGCCTACTACTTGCAGCCTCTACAACCTTAGACAATTTCTGGTGACTTTTGTTGGGTCAAGGCTGTGGTTGAGCAGCTTTGTACTTTCCACTATCCTTGTCCTGATTATCTTCAAGCCTGGGACCTTGATACCCACAGAATGGGGCTGCCAGATTTATCTAATGAAAATACAGGGCACCTGGTTAAATTTGAATGAAATTTTAATACAAGGGTAGACCAACGATTGCATGGACATACATGCAATGCTGTAAACATAATTAAGCTAAAAGTTATTTATTGCTTATATGACACAAATTTAAGTGGGTGTCCTGTATTTTATCTGGAAACCTTAACATAAGCTATAGTAGAAAATTTTTTAAAACTCTAGAACTCACCATAGTCTTCAAAGTACTGGATTTGGAGACAGATTCGAATTTGAGTCCAAGCTCTTAGTTGTGTGTCTACAAGGTAGTTACTTGAATTTGCCAATTCTTGGTTCCTTAACCTGTAAAATGGGCATAATCGGACCTATCCTACTTTCCAGGCCCTGATAGGGATCAGAAATGGGAACAAGGATGTATGTGTTATAATGCAAACATGTACGCAGAGGCTCTAAGTTGACAGGATAAATACTGTACCCAGAAGCTACATCTTTTGTACAATGCTGTACACATTTTTAAGGATTTGCTTTATATTCATAAACTACGCTTCAGTAGGTTTGAGCCAACTGACAACTGGTAGATGAGAATGTCTGTTTTCTCTCCTAAACCAATGCCAAGTTATATTAAGTAATTTCAGTTCTTAGCATGTTTGTGATTTTATCAAGTATAGTTGGTAAAAACTAATGTTCATAGTCTAACCTTGCAGTAGAGTGTCATCTCTCTATTATCAGGAACAGATAAGGCAGACTCCTTTACAGGATGGATTGGTCAGGTCCAGCATAATTTGTCCTTAGCAAATAATAAATAATACATTATTAGTTTATGTCTGACACACCAGCTAATGTCAAGTTTTAAATTGCCCCAGCCTCTGCTCACCCTTTAAGAAATGATTTGCTCATTGGAATCTTATTGAAATGGATTTAAAGGAAGGTAACATATTAGAAAGAAGGCCTTAAAGTCCAAGACTGCCATTAGCCATCTTGAATCCTTTAAGAAGGTAACTAAACTTCTCTAGGACTCTATTAATCAAAAGAGATAATCTCTCAACCCTTCCAGGCTGTGACAGTCTCTGAATCTATAGTTTGAGTTTTAATTACTGTTATAAGAATATTAAACTGTAATTCATGTCTTACATAAAGATGTCATTCATCCAGCCCAATGTTCTGTGTGAATGAGGTACTAAGGAATGCACTTAAGGAAGTTTTACTTACTTATTCATTTATATATATATATTTATTCTCTTCAAATAATTTTCAGTAAATAACTATGAGAACATTAATTAGGCAAAATTAATTAAGACAAAAACCAAGAGCCAAGAGGAGTGCAAATAGAAAAAACTTTGGCTAATGATAACCATTATAGTAGAATGCCCAACTTAGCTATAACCTTCCTGGTTGGCAGGGTAGAAAGGACAATGCAATCAACCTCAGTAGATATGTATGTTTCAAAATCTGACCAATGGAGGAAGAATATCTGTTCTTCAGGAAAAAGTATGTTTCCAATTTTGTTCTCTTCCACTAGATTCTATGTGGACATTTACAAAAATCATTATTACATCATTGAAGTAACAGATATCCTTACACATGAGGATATAAGAATATATGTCTAACATAAGGACATATGTTTATTTCTTTATATTAGGTCAAATAATTCAAGGTCCATGAACTCCCTCAGACATCCCTGATTTCACTTGACTATTCAAAATATAAATGTGGTACAAGGCATCATCAAATATCTTTGATACATCCTTATAGCCTCAGTTCATGCCACCTGTTAGAGTAACTGTATATCTGCACCATCTGAAATAATAGCTATTAGTCATCTCTGCCTATTGGATATTTACAGTATGGCTGTTCAAATTGAGGTATGTTCTACTGTAAAACACCCACTGGATTTCAATACATACTGTTTTCAAGTAAAAAAGGAAAATATCTCATTATTAATTTTTGTATTAATTAGAGAACATTGGTACTATTTGGCTAGATTGAGTTAAAATGTTATTAAAATTTATTTCACCTGTTTCTTTTTATTTTTTGTAACAGTCACTAGGAATTCAAAATTGCATATATGGCTTTCATCTGTAGCTCACATTATATTTCTACTGGGCAGCATCCATGTATAATAGTAATAGTAATAAATCATAGATTTTTGAGAAGCAAACAGGTGCAGACAGTGGCTGTTGTAGATGTATTATTTCATTTTATTTATTTTTATTTATTCATTATTCATATTATTTCTGATCCTGATAGTGATCAGAAATGGTGACAAGGATGAATGTGCTCTAATATAAGTATGTAAGTAGAGGCTCTAAGTTGACAGGATAAATACTGTACCTGGAAGCTACATCTTTGGTGCAATGCTATACACATTTTTAAGGATTTGCTTTATATTCATAAACTATTCTTCAGTAGGTTTGAGCCAGTTTACAACTGGTGGATGAGAATGTCTGTTTTCTCTCCTAAACCAATGCCAAATTATATTAAGTAATTTCAGTAATTAGTATGTTTGTGATTTTATCAATTGTAATTGATAAAAACTAATGTTCATAGTCTAACCTTGCAGTGGAATGTCAGCTCACATAAACAATTGTTCTATTATCAGGTTCTATTATTTATTAATTATCATCATGTATTATATCATTTTCCTTACAATAGTACCTCATGTCAAACAAAGTCAGAGAGGCTTAGGTCCCTGGTTCAACATTGCAAAACTAGCATTTGAGAGTTGCATAAACCAATTTCCAAAACAAGTTTTCTCACCCTTTAATGTTCTGAGTCTTCCAGTCCTGTTGAGAAGTCATTCATTTGTCAACATAATCCCATTAATCAATTTTGTTTAGAGATCAGAGAAGTGAATTAAAATGGGGCAGATTTAAGTTTTAGTCCTGACTCTGCTATCAGCTCAGTTCTCCCCACCAGACCTCACTTTACCTTCTTTAACCAGATTATCTAATTAGTTAAGGTATATTAGTGTTTGTTATTCTTTAGGCACTTATCTAAGCGCTTTACATATTAACTTATGCAAACATCATTACAATTTATGAGGCAGTTACTACTATAGGTGTATTTTTCAATGAAGAAACCAGGGCACTAAGAGGTTGATCAACTTTCTGAAGAGTGTACACCCAGCAGGAAACGGAGGAGGCAGAATTTGGACCAATTTGTTTAACTCCAGAATGTATGCACTTAAGTTCTAGTGGCACCCAGGGCGGAACAAGGGGGCAGTCTGTTCTGGGTGTGGGCAATAAGGAAGTGCATTGTCTTAAAGAACTTGAGAACGATAATACACCTGGCTAAACAACAGTCACCAAGCACTGGCAATTCTAAATGATTTCAGGGAGAAAATACATGTTTCCCAAAATTATTTGTTGTTCAAACCTTAAACAATTGATGCTATTAATGTTGAATTTTTCTGATGTGTGTGTAAGTTTAAATTGGCACATGCTTATTGTCCATTAATAAAATATAAAGTTAATCAGAGGACTCCCAATTCTAGAGTAGGTCCCTTACACAGGCAGGACCAGCTGCACATATTGGTCTAAAGAGTAAACCAATACGGAATTAGGAATGTAACAATTAGGAATTATTTGGACTCACTTCAGATACACGTGTAGTTTGCATCTCCAGCCTCTGCGGTACATATTTTTATATTTAACCAACAGTTGAAAATAAACAATGAAAGCACAGCGATGGCAAAGATAAAGAAAAAATGTCTGAGCTGTTTCCATTCTATCATTCTATGTGGCAATGGGGAATATTTATTTCTGTTTAAAATGTCAAACAATAACATAGCGGGAATTGCAAAGTGAAATATTTTCATTTGTGACGTAAAAATTTTAGTTTATTCATGAAATAGATTCAGTCCATTACATGATTATTATTGAAAAAACTTGTGCCCTGTAGAAGAAGGAGGTATCAAAAACAGACCTAATTTTGGTATCAATTATGCTGTATCTACCACTTAACTCTCAGAGTTCCTAGGAACAGCAGCCTCTCTGCACGTCCTGCCTGATCTAAAATGCCATATTTTATGACTATATCAGCTCTCACTCTTCCTATTTCAGAACATAGGCAGTTCAACATGTCTGAAGCCCTTCTACAAATTGAAACGGGGAATAAGTAAACAAAGCTTATTTATAACAGGTCCCCTCAGTCATTTTCTTCATTTTATTCTGGACCTTCTTGACTGTGTTTCTCAGAAATGTGCTTCCCAGACCACAGTGTAAAGCTGATGTTTCTTCGTGGTTCTGAGATTAAAGTCCTCCCCAACTTCATTTCATTCAAGGAAACCCTTGCAGTTTCCCCAGACATGCCATGATCTTCCTCACTTTCAAACATGCATATCTGTTCCTCCCTCTACCTGGAGGGTCTCCCTGCTTTCCTTCTCTCTGACCCACCTTATGTTTTTGGGAAAAGCCCATCTCCTCCTTTAGGATTCATCTTACATGTGAGTATCTTGTGGGAAAACCCTCCTGACAAAGTACTGGTTACTTCTTTATTGAACACACACTATAATCCTCAGATTGCTTATTTACATGTCTGCTTCCTCTTTTTTTTTTTTTCTTAAAAGTAACCTGCTGAAGTTTAGGAATAACTTTCTGTATATTTTGGTAACTAAGAGGCCTGGAACAAAGCCTGTCTCCCAATGTGGCTTTAATAAACCTTTAGCTGATAAATGCATGAATGAGATCCAATATGTTCTGATTGCTTAGGTTGATGCCCCTAGGGAAGAATATGATAACATTTGAAACAATAAGAAAAATTCTCTAAGCCTGAGGTTCCTGGAAAATAACCTGAGGCAATCTTAATGTCTGAGTAGTACAATGCCCGGCCACAAGAGAAGGGAACAAAAGGGAAGACAGAGAAGGAAGAAGGAAAAACACAAGCTTGGCATTACTAAGCTGTTCCAAGTTTCAGACAAAAATGTAATGGTCATGGGATATGTCCCTGGAAAAACAGAATGGAACTAGTGTGTTTCATTGCCTCAGAGGGACGAAAAATGGGCTATTTCTCCGCCAGCTCTTTTGTGTCTCTGTGTCTCACTGGTCCGAGTTCACCCCACAGTGCTTGGCTATGTTGCCTGAACCCTCCAGACAGCCTCTCGAGAAGCTGGAGCCTCCTGGATCTGATAGGATCAGGCAAAGTCTGCTGCTGCCACAGTTCTCAACACCGGGGGCTCCATGGAGACCATTGCTGAAGCCTGACTCTTGTTCCCAGAAGAGGCACCAGCAGGACACAGGTGATGGGGGCCTTAGCCAGGTTTGCTGCTACAGAAATGTCAGGAGCCAAATTTGAGAAAAGAGCAAGTGACCAATGCTAAGCAGTTCATCAGAAGTGCAGCTGGGTTCACCACATAATGATTAATAACAAATAGCAGCAGATGTGTACTAAGCACTTACATTGGACCAGACCCCATATTAGGTCCTGGGGTCACAGTGGTGAGCAAAAAAATAAATAAATAAAGACAGAGTCCTTTTTCATTGAGCTTAAATGATTTGATGAGGAAAGCAGACATTAATCAAACAATCACCAAGTAAATGAAAAATTGTACATGTGTAAAGCACGACCATGAAAAAAGTTCTTTGTAAGTTTATGGCAAAGTTTATGTCATCTTTTCAGATCCTGTGTTAGGAGTTATTGACCAAATAAGGGTGTCAGGGAAAGATTCTCTGAGGGTATAAGAATGAAGTAGAAATATTAAGGATAAAAAGGAGTTGTGGAGGTTAAGAGAAAATAGGAGGAAAATATAGACAGACAAGCAGCAGTGGGCAGAGGCCCATTGGTGGTGAGGAGAAGGTGCTTAGAAGATATGATGAAAGATGTTTCTGGCTGGGTGCTGCAGCTCACACCTGTAATCCCAGCACTTTGGGAGGCTGAGGTGGGCAGATCACCTGAGGTCAGCTGTTCAAGGCCAGCCTGGCCAACATGGTGAAATCCCATCTCTACTAAAAATCCAAAAACTAGCCAGATATGGTGGTGCACGCCTGCAATCCAAGCTACTTGGGAGGCTGAAGCTGGAGAATCACTTGAACCCAGAGGGTTGCAGTGAGCTGAGATAGCACCACTGCACTCCAGTCTGGGTGACAGAGCAAGACTCCGAAAGAAAGAGAGAGAGAAGAGAGACAGAGAAGAGAGAGAGAGAGAGAAGTTGAAGATGTTTCTCAGGGCCAGGTGAACAGGTGAAAATGGAGAGCTAGACAGAGGCTGGCTCAAAGGAGGCTATGGAGTCCATACAGGGAATTTCTGCCTTAACCATAAAAGCAAGAGGAAGAGGTTTAGCAGATGCTTTTTGTGCATTATATGGTTGACCAGATTAGTATTGCCAAAAGATCATACTGCTGGTGCAGAAAATAATAAATAAAAGAGAGAAAGAATTCAAGGAAACCAATGAAGAAGCTGCCTTAGCTTGTATTAAAGAAGAGATGGGGGAGTTAAAAACAAATGCAGATTTGAGGATGAATATGATAAGATATCTTACAAAATCAATGGGATGAAACTGGAGAATGGTTATAGCAGACTATTATAATAACCTTAATTTTACCCCAACCTTATATGACTTGAAAACTGTGAGTTATGCATACGCTTGTATTATTTTTCTCCTGAATGCATTACTTTACGGTTTCCTGGATCATGTACCTTGTTCCACACAACATTTTCCTATCAGCCAGGTATTCTGCATAGCAAAACATCCTCTACCCATAGAAGGATTATTTTTTCATTCTGCTGTAATGTTTAGTAACATTTTACAATAAGTACTTTTGTGGATTTCTGAGATTATGTTTGTCTTTAAAATAATAATGATAACAATGGAAATCATATTATTATAACCAACATCTTAATCTGGTTTGGATGAAGTGTCCTCTATTCTTTTTTTTTTTTTTTGAGATAGTCTTGCTTTGTTGCCAGGTGCCAGGCTGGAGTGCAGTAGCACAATCTCGGCTCACTGCAACCTCCGCCTCCTGGGTTCAAGCAATTCTCCTGCCTCAGCCTCCCAAGTAGCTGAGACTACAGGCATGTACCGCCATGCCCAGCTGATTTTTGTATTTTTTTAGAAGAGACAGGGCTTCACCATGTTGGTCAGGATGGTCTCCATCTCTTGACCTTGTGATCCACCCACCTCGGCTTCCCAAAGAGCTGGGATTACAGGCATGAGCCACCGCGCCCGGCCAAAGTGTCCTCTATTCTTGAGAAACTTTGCACAGATCTGCAAAGCACAAGAGCAGAAAGTAAAAGAGAGTGATCATTTACATTTTTCATGAATACAGGCAAGACTCAACCTCACTGCTTCCTCACCCTCGTCTTCACAATGACAGAAAACAATCACCAGACAGTTGTATAAGTGAGGGTTTTCAGTTCAAACAAATTATAAGTTACTCAAAACAAGAATTATTATAATTACTACAATAGAAAATTGTAAATCTCATTTAGTATAGTTCAATGCAGCATATTATAAAATTTTTTACAGCAATATAAAATATGATACTATTAATCCACATTATAGCAGTAATGTAAGAAATCTTTATAAAACAAAATAAGAGACAAAATACAAAATAAAGCAGAAGATATTAAATATTAAACTTATATAAAACATTCAAATAAAATGCCATCAAAATTCTAATAGGCAACTTGAACTTTCTTCTATGATAATTCTATTTTATACCAGATTTTATGCTTGAATTGGTCACATACAATTTCTAATTAATATTTTAAATGAAGCTCTTTTCAAAATTTTTAATAGTCACCATGACTAAAACCTGTCTTTGTTCAAGTACAAGTAGGCGATACTAAAATGTAAAACTATTTTAAAAACCCTTTAATATTGGTAATAGCTGAAGTTAAATTTACAGAATCCAGAAGATCTTTTTCTCCTTTCATTGACAAAAATAGAAAGGACATTTCTTGCAGTAATATGAATGGATTTCAAATGCAATCAACCATTTTTATATAAAATATTTCAAAACAATGAAGAAGTTCTCATTTGAAAACATATTTGATTGCTAAAGTGATTCTCCCCTACAGCTAGTTTGGATAGAAATAAGATAAAAGAACTATCACTAGAAGAGCATACCAACCACACAAATAGAACAGAGGGATCCGATATTTGTGAAGACGGAGCTTCTGGGCTAGCCCCTGAAGTTGTAGCTTCTAGTGCTTAAAGAAGCTGCCTTCCAGCTTTTCCACCACTCCTGCAACCAGGGCTGCAGGCCATGTTCCCAGGCCATCTGGAACATAAACTTCCTAACTCAACAGGCATGTGGTCCACAAATGGTAGAATTATGCTCCATGACTGAGGCTCCCCTAGCTACATTTCACAATTCACAGTCAAACAAGAATAGCCAAATGTTGCTTATTCTGGTCATTATCTGCAGTGGCCTTACTTAACCTCAGCCATCAGACCTAAAAGCTCCTATGAGTCAGTGAAGTCAATAGCCAATGAGATCCATCAAGATCATCTACTCAAGATAAAAAGACAAAGGCATTCTCACCACCCACTCCCAACCACTGTCTGGAAAGCGCTGTCTTAGATGAACATTCTTCACCCTCAGTGCAGAGAAAGGCAAGACTCTATGTGCATGAGATACTTGCAAATCCAGCATTAGCACAGTAGGTGTGCAGGCATTCTGAAGGGATGGTAATCAGATTCAAATCAATATGCCCCGGTGCTTCAAGTGGTCTTGTCTGTCATGTAGTGGAAAACAGCTCTGCCACCTGAACCCTTGTGCAATTGGTGTGAAAATTTTGCTTACTAAGGACAAAACTGAGCTTTTAAATTTGATGGTGAACATGAGTCAACAGAACATTAGATATGTAGGTTGCAATCGTCAGGGTGTAATTGTGTCCAAGTAACACCTCAGAAGCAAATTAGTGGAAATAAAGCTCATATTCCACAGCTCTTGTCATATAATAAAGAGTTCAACATAATTCAACTGGTGGCTTTTGTTTGGTAGAGCAATTATCAAGTGGAAATCGTGATTCATTACAAATGTCATCAATCCCTTAAAAGTGATTATATATTTCTTTTACTGGAAGATACCTCTTCCAATTTCTTTTTTGTTTAAATTCTTAATTTTCTGCTGAGGAAAAACTCTAAAACAGAAAAAAACTAAATTTCTCAATCTTACACGTGGCCTTAGGCATGTCACTTAAGATCTGTGATCCAGTTTTCCATTTATAAACCAAACAAATGAGCTGAAATTATATATGAGGCTTCATAACTTCAAAATTCTAGAACGCTATCTTTGCTTTATTTCCTCAAACTACTCAGTTGATTTGGAATATTTTCCTCAGAAACTGTGCATTTTCCCCAATATAAAATGCTATTTGGATTATCATTGAAAATCAAGAAAATTAAATAATGGCATAAAATGACACAAACGTTAGGTAACATGAGCAGAGAGAGAGATGGTATTATTTATCTTGGCATCCTCAAGGCTGTTTGGCATGTATTCAGTGCTCAGTAGATATTTGATAGATTCGAAGAAGAATCTTTACCGAACACATAACCTTCCATGATTGTTTTGGGGGATTTATTTTCTTTGTTTGTTTTGCTTTTGTCTTTGAAAGCGAACTTCTTAGCTTGAACTTTTCAATACTAAAGCTGTGTGACATATATGAATTGGAAAGTCCCCAATACAGATAAAATCATCAGCAAACCTCTTTCATGGTTCATACCAGCTTCACCCTAACCTTTGGCATGGTGTATAAGGCTGTTTTCTTAAGCTATGCCTTGATGCGCTTATCAGACTATTCATTCCTTTCACATACCTACTCTGGGTGCAAAGGGTATGAAGGTAAATAAAAGAAACAACCGTCTAGCTTTCATGGAGCTTATATTCTAAAGGAGAAAGACAGGGGAAAAACATATAAAGATGTGGCCAAGAAAACTTTCAGAAGACGATACGCTTTCTGAAGAAAAACATATAATTGGAAATAAGGAGAATGGGGGAAAATTGAGGTGAGGATACACTTCAGCTAGGGTGCTTCCAGAGAGGTCATTTTAGGGAGATCAAATGGCAAAATAAGGGCAAACTCTGGAAGATATTGGAACCCAGTGAAAAGTCACAGGCAAGGGCAAGCACTAAAGTCCTAATAAGAGATCTCGAAGAGTGGTAGGAGAAATAACGGTCATCGTGGCCAGAGTGTCCCAAGAAAGAGAAAAAAAGAGACGAGAAATTGAAAAGTTAGAAAACAATATTCAAGACTCCACTGAGTGCTCAGTGCTTGAACGGAGTCAAAACATTTCATTTGCCCTCTTTGAACCTGTGTGTATTCCTGTGTATTAGGGAATACTACTTGCCTCACAGGATGGCTGTGAAGATTACATGGATCGAAAGTCTTTCAGCACTATCCCACAATATGCCAAATGAAATTCAAACTCCCTAACACAACCACCCAGGAGGCATGGCTACCTCTCTAACCACTCCAGCTGTTTGATGCAAATACAACACGTCTTTGCAGTCCCTCAAATGAGTCAAGATTTCCGTCTTTATTTTGTATGTTTCCCCTCTTTCTCCTTTAGAATATAAGCTCCATGAAAGCAAAACTGTTGTTTTATTTACCTCCATAGACTTTGCACACAGCAGAGGTACTTGAAAGACATGAATAGTCCAGTAAATGCACCAAAGACATAGCCTAAGAAATGAGAGGAAAATCCTGACTCACTTGAGGGAGTGCAAAGACATGCTGTATTCGTGTCAGGCAGCTGAAACGAAGCACAGTGAGTCTGTGCCTCTCACTGGTGTTCCCTCTAATTTAAATACCCTCTGCCTTCTTCTTGCCTTATCTCATTTTCACTTGAGTATCAACTAGCTCAAGCAATACTTCTGGATGGGAAAGTCCCTGATATTTCCAGTACAGTGACTACGTCCTTTGCCTGTAGTCCAAAAACACACTGAGCACCACGGACAGTGGTTTGTCTCACCCTGTCTATTATACGCCCCTTGAGGACAGACACAACGCTATATTTTCACACCAGACTCCAACATAACCTGGAACAAGCAGGAGTCCAATGAATGTTTATTGGGCAACTCTCATGTCAGCTGGAGTCCGTCGATGCTGAAGATGTGGACCTAACTGGCACCCACTGTGAAGTTAAAATTCCCAGTGTTAGTCAGGATAAGATGGGTCATTTCATAATCACAAATCTCAATGGCTTGATATAAGTAAGAATTATTTCTTACTCATGTAACATGTTTAATCAAGGTTGGCAGGGGAATCTCCTCCTTGTTGTTCTGAGGGACTCGAGAAGACAGAGGCTTTTTTTGGATACCTGATTCCTCAGACATTGTCACAGTGGCAAGGGAATATGGACAGCTGCACACAGGCTCATACAGCTTTTCCAGGAGGTGACACATGATGCTTCTGTTCATACTTCATTGCTCTTGAAAGTAACAGAGCCATGCCAAATTTCAGAGAGGGGAGAAGCTAAATCTTACCATGTTCCCAGAACAAAGAAATGTTTGTAAACAGACATAATAAATAGTACATCTCCCTCACTCTCGATTCATTCCCAGAGGCTTATACACTTGCAGTCCCTCTGAGCATAGGATCCACATGTATTATCTCTATTGTGTGTAGATGCAAAAATAAACTCCAACTTCAACAAATTTCTTCAAGTTTACCCATATTGAATATTTTGTGAGTTTGGGGATATCTAATGAAGACCAAGGGCTTACTTGCCTAGAACCATTTTAGTCCCTAATTATTTTAGTCTTTACTCTGATCTTCAAAACTGCTCCTTGAGCCCCAAGTTTATACAGAGCTCCTTCAATTCTCTAACCTCCAAACTTAAACACTCAAATGGGCAAAGTGCCCAGTAGAATAAGAACCCCCCTCCACACACTCTGTTCAGGGCTCTCCTTCTTCCAAAAATACTGTTATAGTGATAATTCTAATTGGTTTGTTTGTTATGTTTGAATAGTGAAATGAATGAGTGAATACGTGAATGACTAAATAACAAAAAGAATACTGAAGAACTCTGTGCACTTTTAAACTCTTTACCAACTGCAGTTTTTATCTGGATATTTGGCTTAACTTCTTTCTAAGGTGACAGTAACCTGTGGTAGATACAGGACTCATTCAATGTCTTTTAGTGACTAATTGGTGCCAGTGAACAAATGCTTCGGGCTATAATGAATGAAATGCCAGAGCTTGGGTGATGTTCTAGTTTTAATTTGCAGCTTGCCCCAACTCTGTCAGTCTTTTTCTCTTGTGTGTCTAAGAGGATTTGGTAAACAATTCTCAAAGAACCATTTTCTGATTTCTCATAAAGTGCTCAGTTTCCCAGTTAGATAGAATTTTCATGAGAAAAATTCATTTAAATACATTTCAAGACCTAACAATGATGGGGAAGAAAAGTCTGCACATGGGTGTGCACATTCACACACACAAACAAGTGAGCAAGAATACACACAATATGCAACAGTTCCAAAATGTCACCCGAGCTTAAAGTCCTGTGTAGTCATCAGTGCCATCCACCAGGTGTTGAGGATAGAGATGATTTGCCTGGTGCTCTGCTATCTTGGCAGTTATATTATCTTAGAGTTAGGATTCAGGGCCATTTGTATGTAGCAGCTTCTTCACCTTTATCTAAGGTAAAATCTAGGATCTTCCAGTAGGTCGTTAGTGACATTGGACAAGTCACTTAATATTTCTGAGATTCATTTTCTATACCTCTGGCAATCAGTAGCAACAGGGCCATAATAATAACAGTAGCGACAACTTACACACATTAGGCATCTAGGTGCACACATAGTTCTACCTAATTCTCTCTTCCTCTCTCTCTCTCTTCTCTCTTCTCCTCTTTTGTCTTCTCCCCTCTCCTTTTCTATTCTCCTCTCTTCTCTTGTCTCTCTCTCATATACATACATGTACACACAGACACCGTATTTACTAGTTCTAGCATCCTTCTCCAGCCAGACCAGAATATTTTTGCAAAGATTCAGCTTGACATTGTTACACAAATCCATCTTGCCTCCCTGAACTCCCCCATTCCAGTATAGGTAGAAGTTTGCTTTAACTTTGAAGAAACAAGTCTATATAAAGTATTTTTTCCAATAACATACAAAGAAAGGTATAGATGGAGAGATGGAATGGGGAAGCAGAAGAAAGAAAAAAGGGATAAAGGAGGGAAGGAAGGAAGGAGAGAAAAAGGAAAGAAGGAAGGAAGGAAAAAGTTAGCCTCCCCCCGACCTCCGCCAAAAAAGAGCCTAAAAGAAAACTGTTAGCAGCTTCATAGTCGCACTCTGATCCACTATAGAATGAATGCTTACCTGTGCCAAGGACTTTACAGTGTCTCATTTGATTTTAGATACATTTTGTGATATATACTATTATTCCCAGTTTGTAGATGAAGACATTGAAGTGGAGGGAAGTTAAGTTACATGGCCAAGCTCACAGAACTGTCAAGGGGAAAAGTCAGGATTCATAGCCAGATCTGACTCCTTGACTGTGTTCACCCAACTCACACCAATTTACCCATCCTGCAATGAGTAGACCTGGGTTCCAGTGTTGGCTTTGTCTCCCACTGGTGTCATAATTGTGGGAAACTCTTTTAACCTCTCTTTTACCTCACCTATAAAATTAAAGGGTATGACTCTCCACATTTCTTTCTTCTGTAAATTAGGGCTTAGTTATAACAACATATTATATTTATTAGAATTTGACATCATTACTTTGTGTATTACTACAAAATTTAAAATTCTGCTATTTAAACTATGAAGCAATGTTTTATCACCTTGAATTTTAATTTTAGACATATTTTAAACAGCATTTCAGGTATAGCCAAATAAAGATTTTATCATATGTTATACTTGGATATACGTAAAAAGAAAAACATAAGGGAAATTGGGAGATATAGTTCTGAAACTTTTGAAGTGATGCTCTTTGGAATAACTTCTCAACATTAGTATTCCTACTTTTTAGAAAATATAATCTTCTATACCATCAAGAGTGCTGCATCCTTTCATTTCTTAAAAAGCCATTTGCAATTGTCTCCAAGAATCTGTATGAAGCAGTTCACCACCATTCTTGAAGTATTCATTTGGGCACTTTCTGTGTTTTATCAGATCACATCAACGGAAGAATTTTTTTTAGGCAACCTCATGGAGATATAATGTCAAATAGTAGATCTGTGGTCCTTTGTCAACATTAGGGCCTGGGAGAAAGGGGCTTCCTGTGTTGGAACCCCTACTTAGGGCCATCACTTCACTCCAAGTCATCTCACCATGGAAACTCTTAAATAAGTTTAGTTGGGGTCTTAGGCTCTGGGCACATGAAGAACTCATGACTGAATCCCTACCTTGGATCCACCAGCCTCACCAAGCCAAAGAACCTGCTTTGTTCTAGATGACCTCCTTCCGGGTTCTATGTCATAAACTATATTTATTGGCAGCCCTCCTGGGATTTGGAAGGAGTACACTCAAATCTAATTAATCAATCTGACAAAAAGTATGCACAGTTGTTAAAGAATAACCACAGATTCAATGAAGACAAAAGAGCACCAGATGTCCCTTGGATCAGAACTTGGGCTATTGTCTCTCATCCTCCTATTCTTTCTTTCCTGGCCTGACTCTTCCCAGCCTTCATTCGCTTTCCTCAGAACTTCTGGTGTCTCTGATGTCCTTTCTCCTGGGATTTGGAGGCAGGCACATCAACTTTAAAACCTCTGCTGTTACTAAGCCCTATTCTTGAATCATCCAAATGAATTACTGTGTGAACTTCACGAGGCTTGCTTTCCCCAACTGTACGGTGGGAAGAATGATATCTACCCTGCAGGATTGCTATGCAGATTAAATACAATCAAGAATTTGAAAGTGTGGGGTTCACACTACGTAACTTCAGGGTATCATCCTTCCTTTTCATCTTTTGCCTTTTCAGTCTTTTCTTCCATTCTTCCTTCCTCTTCCCCTTTTACATATTGGTCTTTTCAAAACCTGCTCCACCTTTTATCCCCCCATCCCCTTCCTCTCTCCTTCTTTTTCCTCTCTTGCTTTATTTTTTTCCTCCCTCCTTTTCTCTCCTCTTCCAGGCCATCTCTTTTCCTCCCCATCTTCTTTTACCAACTAAAGTTACCACAAACACAGTAGATTTGAGAGTTCTCTGGATGTCTAGGAAGGCTGGCAAGTTTTTAAAAGACTAAAGCACAAGAATAGTATTTGAAGGAGCAAAGTGATAAAGGTGTTTGTGTTAGTTACTATCCCTCTCTTAACATATTTGCTAGTGAGGAATATACAATAACATGGGAGATTGAACAGGTGAGGAGAAAAGAAAGGGACCAGCCTCTCCTATTTGATAGTTCCTATTTTATATGTTGTATTAATTGTCAACACAAGAAACTATATATGGCTCACTTTGAAAAGTTTCAAATATTTGAGCATTTTAAATCAGTTTACAGTAACACATATAATTTGAGCTATAAGGAAAGTTAGAGTGTGTTTTTGGTTTTTTAAGTTTGTGGATTTTTTTTTTTTTTTTTGCAACACAGTTTAGCCATTACCTGAAAATCAGTTCTTCTCTCTGCCTGAACTGCAGTCCCAGATAGATTTCTCTTATCACTATTGTCAACCTGGAAGGGTAAAACCAGCCATATCAATCCTGTTGCTCACTTCTGCAGCTTCCCTTGCAGCTTTACATGGTCATGTGCTCCAGTTTCAATGACATCTAAGTAGAGTCTTCCAAGGAGGTGATTTGAGGAAAAGTGATTACTTCCTAACAAAAACAGGATAGATGTGCAAGGCCGGAAAGCACAGTGCTGCCCTCATCTCTTCCTTCCTGACTTGAATGTAGATGTAATGACTGGGCCTGCAGTAGCCATCTTATGACCATGAGACCCAGAAAAATTACCACTAAAGTACCTTTGAGACTCTGACTTGTAACCACCTACCTAGAGAAAACTAAACAACCATCTAGTTAAGCTAGCTATTCATATATACTGAAATTTGCAGCCAAAAATGTTACTAGTCAACAGTGTCCTGGTCTTTGGAGAAAAGTTAGAGTCCAACCATCTCAGACCTAAGTGGGGAAGTTACCCCAGATACATACAAATACATTCAAAGTACCTTCCTATGGTTCTTATGAAGATAAAATCAGACAATGCAGGTAAAGTACTAGCACTACACCTGATAAATAATAGGTGCCTAAATTCCTGGTCTCATTTTCCTTGGGAGGGATTACTCAGTGAAGAAAGTATCTCAATCAGGGCCCAGTGAAACAGTCCCAGTGAGGTAGGCTCTCCTTCCCTTATTTTGTTTGCTCTGGTCTAACTCATAAGTGTAAATTTTCTCCTATTCTGGCTAATTCTTTTTTTATAGTTAGCTTACATTGGAGTCATTATTCAGTTAGTTATCAAGACTGGGTCATTTTTTACCAACTCATTAAAAACTGTTTACTGAGCTTCTGCTATTACCAAGCACTGGGGAAAGAACAACAAATAAGAGAATGGTGCTTGTCTTGGAAGAGCTTACATTCTAATCAGAGAGGGCAAAATAGCCAACAGCTAAATAAGGTCATTGCTGATTGTAAGTTATGCTATACAGGAAATAAACAGGTTTCTTTGGAAAATTCTGAGAGCAAAGAATTTAAGTGCAATGGTCAAGGATCACTTCTCTGAGGTGACTTCTGAGTGAGATCACAATATGCCAGCTAAGCAATGATCCAGAAAAGCACTCTAGACAGAGAGAGCACCAAGCAATGGTGAAGGGCAGTTTGCCTTCTCTCCCTTTACTTCTTTGTTAATATTTGGACTTCAGTGCCTATTTATCTTTTAAAGTCTGATGAAAATATCTTCTCCTGCTATATCCACAGTATGCATCCATGTTCATATAAACTAATTAATGAACATCCATCTGTCCATTAAGTAATTAATTAACTGTAAGTGTAAAATATTACTAACTACAACAGGAAGCAAGTTAATGATTTTAAACAAAAAAGTGATATTATCACTTTTACATGCTGGCCCCTGCCCCAAGTCATTCATAACTCTATTAAAATAAAAATGATCACTGAAATCACACAACACTTCTTCTTTCTCTATATAATGAACAAAGAAAATGCTTTTCTGCTATTTTTACTAGTGTGTAACTGAAGCTCATTACTTTTGTCTTGTTTTGCCTTTTCTTTTGTTTGTTTGTTTGAGACAGATTCTTACCCTGTCACCTAGGCTGGAGTACAGTGGTGTGATTACTGCTCACTGCAACCTGAACCTCCAGGGGTCAAGTATGCCTCCTACCTCAGCCTCCTGAGTAACTGGTACTACAGGTGCATGCCACCAAGCTTGGTTAATTTTTGTATTTTTTGTACAGATGGGATTTTGCCAAGTTGCTCAAACTCCTGAGCTCAAGCAATCCTCCTGCTTCGGCCTCCAAAAATGCTGGGATTATAGGCATGAGCCACTGCGACCAGCCTGTTTGGCTTTTTGTTTAAAAAAAACTTAAAGCCTACTGGGACAGTCAGATAGTGTATTAGTAGTTACCTATCACTACATAACAAATAACCCCTAAACTTAGTGGCTTAAAACAATAAACATTAATTATCTCACCATGTATATGGGTCAGAAATTTAAGAGTAGGTTAACTGGGTGATTTTGGTTTAGCATCTCTCATTATTTTTCAGTCAAGCTCTTAGCTGGAACTGCAGTCATCTGAAGGCTTGACTGGGGCTGAAAAGTTTGCTTTCAAGATAATTGACAAATGGCTGCTAGAAGGAAGCATCAGTTATTTGCTGGTCATCAGTATGGGGCCTCAGCTTCTTGCTACATTTGCCAACCTAAATATCCAGCATGATGGCTAGCTTCCCCAAGAGTGGGCACCCAAAAAGAGAGTAAAGCATATGCCACAATGTCCTTATAAACTAGCCTTGAGAGTAATGTGCCACCATTTATATTGCACTATGTCAGCAACACAGACTAATTCAAACACAACACTGAAGGCAACTATGTATGCGTATGAATACCCAGAGGTATGGGATCACTGGGAATCATCTTTTAGTTTGGCTACTAAGACAGACAAAGCGGAGGTGACTTGATAGGGCTGAGATAGAGATGTATAGTTTGCTTAGCAAAGAGCTAGTAGCTGATACAAAAATATACCTGTTGCCTGTCCAGGAACCATCCTGATATGCTTCTTTGTATCAGATCTCTTGATCCCTAGGAAGGTGGCCCCAGGACCTAGGGCTTAAGGGTAAGCATAGGATACAGTTCTGGCCAATGAGATACAAGTGGAAGTCTTCTACTAGCTTCTGGAAAGACATTTTTTCACCTCTGATAAGAAGGAGGTATTCAGGGGGAACTCCTGACAGTATTACTACCCTTGAGAGAGTGAATGAGTATTTAGAGAAGCTGCAACCATCTTGTGACCATGAGGGAAGGCCAAAGGAACTTGAGAGTTGCCAGCACAAAGCCTCTGAAATAACTGGAATCCTGAACCACCAGCAAATCCCTACCTCCATACTTCTTGTTGTATAACAAAAACAAACTCCTGTTTGTTCAAGCCACTCTTATGTAAGTTTTCTCACTAATGGTAGCCAAAACCATTTCTAACTTATACAGACATCTAACATAGACATAGGAATCTGGGGGAAGTTTCTTGGAGAAAGTGACATCTGTGCTAAAAGCAAAAGGATAGATAGAAAGAGGACTCCAGGCAAAGGAAACAACAAGAGAGCAAGACATCTTTGGGGAACTAAATGAAGTTGAGTGTGGTGGAAGAACTAAGAACAAGACGGGTAGAAGTGAGAGTTCGGGCTGGGGAGAGAAACAATAGGCAGAGCTGGATATGTCTGCCTTTCATTTTGAGGCATTTGAGGGTAAAGCAGAGTCATCCCACAGTTCTAAGCAAGCGGCTGACATGATCAGCTGGGAGGAGGGCGAGGGTAGGGCTGCTCTTTGAAAGCTATAAAATTTCGATCATGCAGGGCTGAGAGGGGATTCTAGGGACCTGTTGGACAACAATGTGCATGTGGTAGGGAATACTGTACTGCACACTTGGAAACTGGTAGGAGGGTCAGTCTTATGTGTATTTTTTCACCATTTTTAAAAAAGAATCGCATGTTAATATTTTTAATTTAGACGGATCACAGCAGCTGAAGAAAGGAGGCAAACTATGAGTAAAAAGATTCAGAGTCTAGTGAAACAGAAGAAAGTTGAGAAGTATTTTGTTGGTGTTCAGTAAGTCTTCTTTATTGAGTGTAGGGGATGAGGTGAGTGCTTACATACTGAATGTTTGCCATGTGTGATGCATTATATCAAGTGTCTTGTATGAATTACCTTTGGTCCTCACAAAACTTGGCAAAATTTTCCTTTTCCACCATATTATGAAAGTTCAAAACTGTTACATAACTTGTTCAAGGTCACAGAGATAATACATTGTATAAGTCAGAGCTCAAGAATAAGTCTCCCTGATTACAAAACTGACTCATTTCACTAAATCATTGCTGCAATTAAACATGATATTCAATGATTCAGATAAGAATCTTAAGGTTAAGGCCAAGCCAATGCCCTCATCTAGCAATCCACACTAAGAAATTCACTTTATATTGTGCCCAGGACACATAGACGTGTGTGTGTGTGTGTGGTGAGGGGTGTACCTCATAGTATCCAAATCTTTTTAATTTGTAAATAGAAAATTAGAATTCAAATATTGAAGTGGATAGTGAGAAATATCATGTTAAACCAAAGTTTATGTCATAAGAGTTTCAGATCATGAAATTCAAGATTTTGATAAAGTATTTTCCTGAAATTTTGTCTAATTTTCTTCAGTTCTTGACTTCGGCAGGGGAGACTATTTGTTTTATATCAAAAACGGCTTTGTATACCATAAGAAAACAATAATTATCACTATGGTTGTGTTTTACTATTTTACTTTCTTCTATTTTTAATGCCAATTTCACCAGCTAAGTTGATTTCACAACCCCAGAAATCAGTTGGAACCCACAGTGTGAAAAAAAAAAAAAACTGATCTAGAAAGATTTTATACATTTCATACATTTTATATACGTGGATACCACTTTCAGATATTAATCAATGGGTTTTACTTTTATATGCCCCCTTTCCTTTCCCTCATTCAATCTTTTTATCAATCACTTCTAGAAAAGAGTAGCAGAAAGCCAAACTATTCTTTCCATCTTTCATTTTTCCAAAAACTTAATCCCAAAAGAGAACTTAAAGGTTTAAGAGGTACAAGAAGTTACAAGGCACCAGAAAAAACAAAAGAAGGCAGAAAAAGTCAGATACGCTCAAAAAACAAGGATTCTCACCAGACTAAAGAGAGGCTCTCCAACTGATGGGGGTGGAGGAAGAGTCTATTAAATAATGGTTTTTTGTTAGTAACCTGGAGAAGGCACAGCATCCTAAAGCAGAAGGGCAAAGTGCTATGTCAAGCTAATGAGATCATGAGCAGACCTGAACAAAGATTCACCTATTTATGTATTAAACAAAAGCAATGCCGAATGCTGCTGGGATGACAGGATAGGACCACATGGGTAGGACCAACGAATGCCTAAGTGGTGACCTTTGTGAATGGACACAAAGACCAGAAGGCAAGCATGTGCATGAGGGCATCCCCCCACACATCTGGCACTACATTAGCACCAGGAATTAGAGCATCTACCTAGGACTAGGCGGGTACAGATGGAAGCCCCAAGAAGGAATATGGGTTAAATGTCTCACCAACTGGACAGAAACAGAAATACATTGATTCTGAAAGGAAAAGAGATATTTTTTACACTAAATTAATGAATTAAGATTAATATAAGCAACAATATTAATGTGACTATATAAATGTATTTGCATTATAAAAAATTTATGTAAGAAGTTATATAAAAGTTATTATAAAAAGTGCTAGCTTAAATAGTCAACATAAACACCAATAGTCCAAATGAAGAAAACAGTAATAGAGTGAAATGTTTTTAAAACTAAGTCTGTGATATTAAAATAGCAATCAGATAGATTTTTGTAAGATGATAAGGGAAAATGATCTGCTTTATTTCCCAATGGGTCTGCTCATTTTTTGCCCCAAGACTTCATACAGGTACCAAATTAAAATGCATAGCCAAAAGAAGATGTAGTGACATGACTGCAGTAGCTGAAAACCCACTTATTTTTTTTCTTTCATTACTGCTTTTCATTACCTTATGTCCTCAGTCATTTCTCTAATGGTGTGTGTGAGTGAATGTGTGTGTACGTGTTCCTTTTTATACTAGGAGTTCAGTGAGTAAAGTCTTAATTAGTGATGTCATAGTTAGCTCATCCTCTAGTTAAACCAGTGTCAAAAGAATCATGTTTTCAGAAGACAATATTTAAGTCTATCTCCCTTGAAGCTTTCTTCTTCTGACTGCCTGACAGATGAGCTATGCCTTTCTAGTCTCAGAATTGTTTTCCCACTGATGAGACACTCTTCTCCTTCCAGGCACCAGAATCTAATTTAAACTAGTTCCTGTGAAGATCCAAAATGTCTACAAATTTTTTTTTCTCCTGTATTTTTCAAGGCAGAGAAAATATAAGACAAAAGTTAAAATAGACATTTTCTGTATTCTATTGTATATTGTACTGTATTTCAGATAAAATGTGAGTGCAAAGTTTTTAATTCATAGAACTTTTCAAAGATGATCTCTACAGAATCTAAGACATTGACATTTCCTGGAGTGCTGTCAAAGCAGCTGATGCTTTTGACATTTTCTAAGGGTAATTTTTCCAAGCAAGGTAGGCATGCAATATTCCTTTAAGAATTTTCTACTTTGGAAGCTGCTTTGTCACAAACGCCCTTCTTCCCTTTGGAAATAGGATCTCTCTGGTTTCAGGTCCCCTTCCTGAACTGAGTCCATCTTTTCTTTTACATGTGAATATTTTATATGTCTTTAGTAAGTGTCAGGGTTTCTATGGGCACTTAGCAAAGGGTATGGCTCTTTAAAACTACATTCTTATATAAATATAATCAACCTAGGAAGTCAAAGGTGCATCAAGGGAGAAAAAAATTTCCTTTTCTTAAACATATCTACTGTAAATGTGCCCAATGGTATGCAGCAACATCACAAAACAAGTAAATTATTTTCCAGGGAAACAAAAGGATGTTTCCCCCACCACCACAACCACCTAAATGAAATAAATTACACCAAGTTAATTATTTTGGTTAAACTCAATTGTGAAAGCCTGTTTTTTCCCATAAATTATAGAAATGGTGTCTAAATCTTTAACAGAGACAGAATTAATAGGTCCTCCATTCAAACAATAATGAGCTCTGCTACCTTCATCTGCAATTCAGGCTCATCCTAACAGATTTCTCAAAGTCTAAATGTCTCAGAAGTTTCTTATTTACTTTGCCTTTGAAAAGCCAAAAATAAATGACATTTTGATTTCTATCAGTCCTATTTTGATTTGTCATTGATTGCTTATTACAGCATTTTTTTAGCATGTAAATGTTAGATTTCTACAATACAGCTTTAAGTACTGGATTTAACCTAATCTGGCAAGGTACTTAGCCACATGAAGACTCAGTACTCAGTATCCTAGTCAGTAAGATGGGAATAATAAAATAGAGAAGAACCTAACTCATAGAATTACTGCAATGATTAAATGAGACATTTGTAAATGATCTTAAGAAAGAGTCTGACACCTAGTAGGTGCTAAATTGTAGCTAACATTATTATTATCTTATTATCTTTACGTAAATTACAGTTGCTAGAAGTTGGGGGATATGGGCCCAAGGAAAATCAGTTTTACCCTTCAGGGAGCTCACTGCTTCATGGGAAGATGAGACAGACTTGGCTGGCCCTGTATTAGGAACCATATTAAAAGTACCAAGAACAGATCATTAAACAGAGAAGGAAGTCATTAATTCTCAATGAGGATATCAGAAAAGTTTTCATGCAGAGACAACATTGTTCAAGCTTTGAAAAATGACATAAGCAAGTATATTCAGGGAGGAAAACAGGGGAAGAGGAGGATGTTGTGTGCAAAAAAACACTGAGTTGGTAAAACACTTTCCTCAGATCACAGTAGAGACCCTGCCTTAACAAATATGCAGAGGACAAATATAAGCATTAAGAAAGCTCTATCATAGCCTCAAAAGAATGTGTTGACTTCTCTTGTTTTAAGTGGTACTTAATCATTTGGTGGTTTGCATATTCCAAAAATCCTTTCAATATTTGTGCTGAACCAATTCTGTCATTCAAAAACAGAGTACTTCTTGGGCTGAATGGCACTATGCCACCCCAACAGGAAGAAGAGCATTGGAATCTAATTGTGTCATCCATGTTCTTACTTTAAAACAATCTATGGTAACACCCTTACAGCCAAGAAACGTTCAGTCAGTTGAACAGATGTGATGTATTCTCCCTGATGTATTAGCTTCAACCTCTGAGTTCATGAAGTTCTGAGTTTCTTTCTGCAGCATGCTGTGTTCATTCATCAGCCTGAGTAATTTTATCTGATTGGGTCCAATCTTCCCCTCCTTGGCCCGCCTCCTTTTGCTACTGAATAAATCACCCTGGGAGCTGTCCAGGTTGGAGAAAGATTTTTGTAAGAAAGTTCCAGCTGCATCCAGCCCCTCATTTATTCAGGCTGAGTCCTTAGGGCCCCAAGGAGAAAGAACTGAGAAAATAAAGAGATGTCTTCCATTGCCAAGTTTGCTAATATGGTCATTAGCACAGATGCCTTGGGGCAATGCCCACAGAGAGAGGACACATTTCTCCACACATTCTGGCTCAGGGTCTATAGGACAGCTCTCCCAACTATGCTCTGAGTTTCTGTCTCAAGTCAAGAGACTAATTATCCACCCCAGAGTTCTAGGAGGGTGAGGCTGAGTTCAAGGAATTCAGGAAGAAAACAGCAAGACGGATTTCTTTCACAGGAATGTAATTTCAGGTGTTATTTCATTAAGGGCTAGATAACTGCAACACAGAGTGGTTTGAGGTGGTTTTACCCTTAACTTCCAGCCCCATGGGATAGGCCAACTATTCGGGGAGATCTTTAGAGTTAATACATTAATTCATCTACAAGCAGAGTTAAAAATAGTGTCAGCCGTCTATCTATTTAAAGTTGAGCGTTTCATTTTGGCTTTCTTGAGGGATGGTAGAACACAACTTTAAAGGATTGGAATTAAGGGAGTCTCTTCCAGGGAGTGAACCAAATTCCAGAAATCTACTGGTTAGGGATTGAGGGGAATGTTGGAAGATTCTTTTCTCTTCCTTCTGGAATTCTGTTTGCAAGGCAGGTGACCCATTCTGGATTTAAACCGAAGCTCAAATGCGTTGGGCGGGGCGGGGGGGGGGGTAGGAATTAAAAAGCAAAGAATTAAACCGCGCGTTTCTGGGACACGGCCGACAGAAATAACCCAGGAAACAGTGTATGTGGTTGGCGGGGGGAGATCGAAATTTATTCTTCCTTAGGACAGACAGGAGGGAAGGGAGCTTCTCTTCTCGCTCAGGAGGGGCTGAGGGGGCTGCAAGGCGAGGCGGTCATTTGGGCTTTCATGGGACGCCACAGGGAGCCGCAAACGCGCCCAGGGCCTGACGTCATTGGCCATCAGCTGACTGTGCTCTGGGCCCGGGCTCCACCGGCTGCAGCCGCAGTCTTGGTGGCGGAGGTGGTGACCACCACCGCTCCTCCACCTGCATC
Source organism: Sapajus apella (assembly GCF_009761245.1). Lineage (NCBI taxonomy): Eukaryota > Metazoa > Chordata > Mammalia > Primates > Cebidae > Sapajus > Sapajus apella. The sequence continues at coordinate 54,293,245 of NW_022436943.1, read as the reverse complement.
CGGGTGCGGGACTGCGACGGCCGCGTTTGCCCTGCAGACTCTGCAGACCCTGCACCCAGGGACGCTGCTTGTCCGGCGTTAGCACTGGCACTAAGCGCCCACCGCGCAGCGACGTGGTCCACCGCGAGCGCCGCCGCAGGCTTTGTCCGCTAGCGCTCGGCTGAGCCTGGGCGGGCGGGAAACCTGGGCTAGGGCGAGGCGGGCCCCGGACATGCCTTTCTCCACGTCCGCCTCCTGGACCGTATTGTAAGCGGAGAAACTCAGTGTGCGAGGCAGGCAGGGGACGTCCCCATTTTAATGCCCGGTCCGCTCCACTCCTCCGGATCAAGGTAGTAAAGAGGCTCCCATAGGAAACTGCCTGCCTCTATGATTGCGGCTTCTTGGGAGCCGGAAAGTTGGCTTTGGCAAAAGACGCCCGGGTAGGGAGGGCGGAAAGGAGACCCTGTATTCCGTCGCGCTGGGCTCCCTGAGTCCGTGGGCAAAGCGGCCTACTAGTCCTGGCTCCGCACCTGCAGAGGACAAGAGCCAATACCTAAAAAAGAACAGCGGAGGGACCGGCTGGCGCGGTCAGCTGGAACGCTGGATCGCAGCGCGCCCAGGGAGGGCTGGGGGCGCCCGCCCTCCCTAGCCCTCAGTGGTCCTCTCCCACGCCGGCCCGCTCCGTGCCTCTGCCTGCCAGACCTGGGGCGTCCTGGCCAAATCTGGGTGGCAGGTCCCTCGGCCACCCCCAGCTCGGTTCCGGGGGCGTGGCTTGGCGCGGGGGCGGGTTTAAGTCACCACGGGTGTCTGACCGCTCTGACAGGTCTCCAAATTCCTCCCAGTCGCCTGGTGCCTGCAGCGCGCTTCAGAGCTCCAGGGTGGCACGCGGCGGCGCTTCCCTGGATCCAGAGGCGTCTCTGTCGACTTCCAAGCGGCCTCGGGCCTCCCTTCTCCTACAAACCTTCGCCGCACCCTACAAGCTTCGGTTCTCAACCTCGGATACCCGCACCGGCGGCTCCTCTTGGTTCTCGGGGCTCTTGGCTTTGGAGCCCTCCCCACTTTCTCCTTCCCCCGCCTCCTGGTCCTCCTAGCTCCGAGCCAAATGGACTCCAAAGAACGAAGTAAAGGGGATGGGAACTGTGTGCTGCGACCCTTCGAAAGCACAGCTGGAAGCGTTGACCTCGTCTTATAGCTCAGGCTGGGACCCCGGGGCTAGAGTCCCCATACCCTCTCCGGGAGTGATGTTTCTGGCCAGAGCCAGCGCTGAGCTGTCAGTCCTTGCTCCAGATCTAGGAAGGAGCCGAAGAGTGAGCCTCAGCATACTCCTTCCTCCAAATTAACTATTTGGTGAATTGTTAGCGCCGAGGCTGCCACTGCTCCAACCCTGTCGCAGGGCGCCCCAACACCTCACCGTGCCCCCCTCCTCCTTCTTTGCCCCCGCCCCCAGCTCCGCCTCTGCTCCCCATCCCGGCGCAATGGAGTTCTCCGAAGGGCGATGATTCCAGCCACATCTGCTAACTTCGCACCCATCGCTGCCGCCGGTCACCCCCAGCCAGGTCCCCTGCAGCCGCCGAGCAGCAGTGAGCGTCCGGAGCCCAGTGCTGCAGCCAGGACCCGCCCGACGCGCAGCAGAAGCTCGGCGCCCAGGAGCCTAGGCGTCTCTTGGAGAGCAAAGGCTGCGCCAAGACGCTGAGCCTAGAACCAACCAAGGAGCCTGAGTCCAGGAAGGGGCTGCGTGGCTCGGAGCGCTGCGGCTCCTGCGGACAAATAGCCACTGCTGCTGCTGCGTACCCAAGCTGCGCCGACTGGCGGGAGAGCTGCGCGCAAGGACGCGGAGGTCCGCCGCGATCTTCCAGGTGCCCTTTGCCCCTGGGCACAGTATGACCTGACCTACAGGGAGCCCTGACACAGGGCTCCTGCAACGGGGCAGTCTAGGATAGAAGGGATCGCTGCCAAGCTCCTACCAGGCCGCCTTCAAGTCTTTAGGAACCCCCTCCTCCGGCTGCCTCCCCAAGGTTCTGAGCCTCCCTCCTGCGGCCCGGCGCCATGGAGCTCTCTGATGTGCGCTGCCTTACAGGCAGCGAGGAACTCTACACCATCCACCCGACGCCCCCGGCCGGCGACTGCAGGAGCGGCTCCCGGCCGCAGCGACTGCTGTGGCAGACGGCGGTGCGGCACATCACCGAGCAGCGCTTCATTCACGGGCACCGGGGAGGCGGCGGGAGCGGAGGCTCGAGCAAAGCCTCGGACCCTACGGGCGCCGGCCCCAATCACCACGCGCCTCAGCTGTCAGGCGACTCCGCGCTGCCCCTCTACTCGCTGGGCCCGGGAGAGCGAGCGCACAGCACCTGCGGCACCAAAGTCTTCCCAGAACGCAGCGGGAGCGGCAGTGCCAGCGGCAGCGGAGGCGGGGGCGACTTGGGCTTCCTGCACCTTGACTGTGCCCCGAGTAACTCGGATTTCTTCCTTAACGGGGGCTACAGCTACAGAGGAGTCATTTTCCCCACCCTGCGCAACTCATTCAAGTCTCGGGATCTGGAACGCCTCTACCAGCGCTATTTCTTGGGCCAGAGGCGCAAATCAGAAGTGGTGATGAACGTGCTGGACGTGCTGACCAAACTCACTCTCTTGGTCCTGCACTTGAGCCTGGCCTCGGCCCCGATGGACCCGCTCAAAGGCATCCTGCTGGGCTTCTTCACCGGCATTGAGGTGGTGATCTGCGCCCTGGTGGTGGTCAGGAAAGACACCACCTCGCACACTTACCTGCAGTACAGCGGCGTGGTCACCTGGGTGGCCATGACCACCCAGATCCTGGCAGCAGGCCTCGGCTACGGGCTCCTGGGTGACGGCATAGGCTACGTGCTCTTCACGCTCTTCGCCACCTACAGCATGCTGCCGCTGCCGCTCACCTGGGCCATCCTGGCCGGCCTGGGCACCTCGCTGCTGCAGGTGATCCTCCAAGTGGTCATCCCTCGGCTGGCGGTCATTTCCATCAACCAGGTAACTCCTGCCTGCATTGCGTTTCCCCTCTGACTTCCCCGGGTTATTAATCATATAGCTTCCAGAGAGCCAGGGCTGCTGCACTCTCTTTAAGTCTCCTCCTTCAGGATGGCACAGCGCCTTGCACCTAGGAGGTCTCGAGTGTTAGCAGAATGCAATCTCTTCTTAAAGTGGAACTAAATGACCTCTAAAAGTTTCTACCAACTCTACCCTTCTACTCTGATTCTATGAGTAATTCCACTCTGACATAAGCTAGGAAAGTCTGCTTTCTGCTTCTCATACCCCTCCCTCAGGGTCTGCAGTCTCTGGAGAAGGAGACAGAAGGGGAGGAGAAGCATCCAGATTTAGAAGGTGACCCATTCCTTAACAGCTCTCCTCATGAGAGTCCCAGCAGGGTGTTGTAGGGGACTCTGGGCTTCAGAGTTGGGTTTTTCCATATCTCTCAGCCACAAACCCTCAGTTCTCAAAGGAACATACTTTTGTTAAACACATACCGATTGTCAGTGCTGAGTGCTGAACATGTTACTTCATCCAATCTTTCAAACATTCTTTGACACATGATTTTCTCAGGAAATTTTTTATTGCCTTAGTGACCAAACATGATATCTTCCCTCATGATAAGCTGCGACCCCAGTGCTTTGAATAAACCAACCTCAGGAATGGGGAGTGGAGGCTGTTGGCAAAGAACACAAGTTTTGATTAATTGGAAAAGGGCATTTTGATGTCGATGGTTTAAATATTATGTTTAGGTGGGATCTCGTTCTTTAGGTATCTTTCTCCTTTTTTTTCTATTCTTCCCTCTTAAATATGGATATGCTTATGTGAACAAAGTTCACATTGTTTTTGGATGAGAAGGTAGACATTGATTCTATTGTTTAAATTTACTAAAACCAATAGATAATTAGTGGCCTGGCACTGTCTTTGCGAAATGTATGGTAGGTAACAGGAGAGTGACTTTGGGGATTCCTCGAAAATGAGGAAAACATGTCAAGTGAAGTGTTTTCAAATAGACGGACGGCTGGTGTGAGATGCGTGATCAGAGAGCTGCTTTGTAGGGGCCTGCTCTGTCATTTAGCCTTAGCCTCTGTGTCATTTTTGCTGTATTAGAAGCTTAAAACTCCTCTTCCTTTTGGTCAAATTTGAATAGATGGTGGTTAGAATAAACAGGCACAACCCCACTGAAAATTGCTCATGACGTTTAGATGACCAGCAGTGTTAGAGTGTTTCTCCCATCATTGGCCTCCTGGACTTCCGGTCAATGTGGGATCCTGTCTCTTCTCCAATAGTTCCGTATTCCTTTGCTCAGGTGACTTAACTGGTTCGCTGCTTTTACAGTGCTTTTGAAGTCTCTCTGGGTAAAGCAAAGAGTATATAAACTACATGCCTGTGATTATCAGGCATGAAACAGAGAGATGAGAGACTCTGAGTAAGGCCTGATTGACTGAACTTTTTCTTATTAAAGACAGTAATGAATGTTTTATCACAGTCACCATGAACCTTTATCTCCACCTGTAACAAATAAGTCTCAACCTGGGAAGTGGAAGTCAAATTCTTTGGTATTAACTATTTCTCAATCCTAGTTACCTGAATACCTACATGTCAGTACAGCTAAATCTACTTTCTTCCAAGCTCTCTCATTCTCTTTTTTACTTTTTTGTTGTACACTTAGACATTAGCAGATCTTTTCTTCTCTGTCTTCCTCCTCTTCCTGTTTCTTCTTTCCCTCTCTTTGCCTTCTCTTTATTTCATCTAACTCACTGTGAGTTGTTTTCACAATAAAGCATAGCTATCTGATCATGTGTGGGAAATTCCATTTATTATAACCCACTGCTTTTCATGCAATAGACTTTCTCAGTACGCACAACTAAAATACTTAATAAGTAAGTTTGGAATAGTATTTAGAATAACACATCCTAAGTGGCGAATGATGAGTGTTTTCAAAGTTCTAAGTATAGATATATTTTTCTTGCCAAGTGAATCGAGAAAGTAAATTTTGGCTCCATATTTGTTTTATACTCTACTCAAATACTACCAGATGGGAGGAGATTAAAAATAACCCCCAAATGTCTTCCCACCCTCATCTCATCATAAACAACTCTCCACTGTGAAAACCAAGGTCCTGATGCATGTAAAACAAGCTCATTCAATTTTTGTTCGGGTAAGAATTACAGATAAACTACAATTTCGTAGGTTGAGTCACCTTTTACCAAAACTCTAAAGGAACAGCCAGAGCGCTCTCCCCTCACTTCAGTGCTGAAAGGGCCTTTAAAGGTCCTTTGGCGCCCTCTATGGGCTTAAGAGTCTTTCCTAGATCTTGCAGATGGACGAAGCAGAAAATAAATCGCTTTTTATAAAAATCTGTGATTTCTGAATAGGTACTATTTAGTTTTCCATGTCTGGTAACACATAAGGAATGCTCAAAACCTGCTAAAGACTTCTTATAGCAACTAGAGTAAAATCCTAACTGCTTACCACAGCATGCTTGAGTCTCTGAGCACTTAGTTGCTTCTTCTCTCTCCAACCATATTTCCTTCTCTTCTCTTCCTTAGGCTCCAAATAAACTGTCCATTTTTGCCATATTCTAGGCTCTTCCTAATTCTGTGTCTTTTCACCTGCCACCTAGAGCAATTTTTCCCATCTTTATAAGATTGGCACATTCTCATTGTTCCAAATTCTCAAATGCTACTAGTTTCTCTAATAAATGACTTGTTTTATTTTCTCCAGAGCACATCTGCTATCTGAAATTATCTTATTTGTTTACAACTACTATGTTTCTCCCCCAACACCCTCACAAGAATGCAAACACCATAAGGGCAAAGATGTTGTCTATCATAATTAGCATTTTATCCTCAGCCCCTAGAAAAATGCCAGATATACAGTAAGTATTCAACAGTCACTGAATGAATAAGATCATTCATCATATAAGAAATATTATAAAATCTCCAAGTGCCCTGGTATGTTGGTGAAAGCTTTCTACACACACACACACACACACACACACACACACACACACACACAGGCCTCATATGTGTGTAAGGCAGTCTTACAAATAAACATCTTTTAAAGAAATCAAAAAACAATAATAATCCTTCACACAATATTTTACATGTAACTAAGCACTTTGATGTGCATCGTCCCATCTAATGATGAAAAATAGATGGTATCATACTTCATTTTCATTTCAGAGAAAAAAAGATGACAAATTCCTAGAAACTTTACAGTGGCATCCTGAAGATCAGGAGCCTTGCAAGTGGTGAGGACAGAATTCAAACCCTGACTCTAATGACAATCATTTTTCAGAAACCTTTTAGTGATTATCCTTCTAAATACATCAGCATTTGAAACTCTTTAAGAGTGAGGAGTACCTCTTTTTTACTACTTAAGAGAGTAAACTCTGAATAGCACATGAATGAACATTTAATGAAGCCAAAGGGAAATTATGAGAGAAAAACGAGTGAATTGCTGGGCACAGGCTCATTGTAGCTAGCTCATCATTCTGCTTAGCTAGATACAAATCTCTCAACTGAAGACCACAAATTCTGAAACAGCATCTTTGTCTAGTCTTCATTCTCTTTAGGAGGATGGCTAATGTTTAACTTAGCATTTTCAAGAATTAGGAAATGAAAATGAGAGTATAGAGTCAGCACACCTTGGCAGCTGTTTTACTTCACTGAAAATGTCATTTTGAAAGGAAGAAATGAGCCACTGATTGCCTTCCTTGAATCTAAGCTATGAGAATCTGCTTTCCCTCTTTCTATCCTGAAGAAAATTACATCTGTGACTTGACAGGGTAGCAACCACACTGCAAATCTCTGCAGACACCCTATATGAAGAGACAAGGCCCTGTGTTAATTGAATCACCATTTGCTTTCCAATGTGGATACAAAATGGAACCTAAAAAGGGTCACTCAGGAAGTTCCCTGCCATCAGCAAAGAGATGGTTTATGTTTTCTCTACTCAATTAACAGACTACAAACACTGACTTCTCACCCCACAAAGAGATTATTGTCTAGAACAGACATAATCACCCATATGTTTTCTGCTTCTGGAGTGGCATCAGAAAGACTGAGGAACTTTCAGAAGGTTCAAAACCCAGTTTGAAGGGTTCCTTTTATTTCATTCTGACTTAGCTCAGCTATAGGTAGCACTAGGACTACATTTATTTATTTATTATGAAATTTCACAAGTTAAAAAAGCTTCAAACCAATTATAGGAATGCCCTGTCCAGATTTCCCTAAGACACTGATTTATTTTTTCCACATCGTAAACCAATTGTTTGTCTCACCAGTTTGATTTATCCACCAGGAAATTCATTATAAAATGATGTTGTCTGTATAAATAAAGCATTAACGATAAGACTATATTTGCTGTGTTCTTTCACAAGGTCGAGAAATTCTAAATGCTAATACTATAGTTAGCATTTTACTGTATTTTAATTGCTTGTGACAATAATATGAGCTATCTTACATTTGAAACGATCTCATTCTAATTCTTCAGCTCATTAGTGATAAGATGGTAGAAATCATTTAGTTACTGGAAAACTGAGAGACAGCAATATTTAACCAGAAAGATTGCTGCATTATGGTTCCCTCTTGGAGATTCTAAAATGTTACAGCTAGTGGCTAATTTAGTCTTCTATGCCTGTTGGTGCAGTAGATAAGCAGACTTGTCTGGAGGTGGTTTCTCCAAGATAACTGTACAATCAAAAGCAGTCAGGTATGCAAATCCAGGTTACATAGTACTCAAGGTCATGCTGTCAGATTTGAATTTTTCATGCAACATCTTCTTTCCTGCCTTTCAACATCGTATCAAACAGGAGAAACTAGAGCCAGAAAAATGCTAAAGAATGATCATTAAACTTGACTTATAATGAGGGACATTTAGCCTACCATTTGGCCTTTAAAAAATCCTTTAGGAGAAAACGTTTTTGTGTGTGTGTGCTGGATAAGATAGTAGTGTATAGTATGAGTAGATTGAGTTCAGGAGGGAAGCCGACTTTGTATGTGACTTAAATACACATTTCTGATCACTTAAATGAAAGACTGACTTCACAGTAGAGATAAAATGAATATAATGAAATTACCAACATCTCTCCCCTCATCTGTACAATTTAAACATAAGGTATTATATGTTCTTTGTCTAAGTCTAAGGTTATTGGTAGCTAGCTCAGATAAAATAAAGGGAGTCCTGTGACTTCTTAATGTACAACAAATGGCATGTAATGTAAATCATTCCAATTTGGTAGTTGGTATAAAGGTACATATGTACTTCAGAGACATAAATATCCATTAAATGAGTATGAATGGAATCCAATTCAACGCACCTTGCTAGTTATGGTGTGCATTTCTTAAAACCCCAAACATCTCCATTTCTGTACATTTTTCTTTAGGAAATTCACATAGATTTTAAAAAAATAATGGCAGCTTGCCAGCATGCCTGAGAAAAATGCCTTTCAAAAACCGATTTGAGTGTCAACTTTCCCAAGAGATTCCTCTGAACGCTGAGAAATGGAAATATTGTTCTCTCTTGTGAAAAATACCCAGAGATTCTCCTCTTCATTCTTTCTATTTTTCTTTTTTTCTTTCTTCTTCTTCGTGTGTGTGTGTGTGTGTGTGTGCGCGCGTGCGTGCGTGCTTGTGTGTATGCATGTTGGTGGAGAATGGGTTTCACAAAGGATATCTTAATGACTGCTGAAATGACCAATTAAATCCTTTCAGCCCTGCCCTGTAGACATCTTTGCCCTGGAGTTGCAAATAGGCTTGTTGTCTGTCTATTTAGAGAGAGTTGTAAAATGATTGTGTAGTGTGTGCTTTGCAAGACTGAATTACGAATGCGTTTTCCTTCACATCCGGTAATATCACCTGACTCTTATCAGCAGGTCAGAGCATAATTAGATCAGAACTGGGAAGACTGGGAGGACTTTGCTTCTGGAGCAGCTGCTACAATGTCACGCTAAGTAGGACAAATGCATTAGTCATATTTACACTTTGATGATTGATGGCATTTTAAGAGCTCATCAGAAATGAGTGAAATCAAGCAAAAAAAAATGAAAGATTTAAAAAAAGAGTTTATTCCATATTCAGTGCTGCCAGGAACATTTAATCAGAGGACACTACTACAATCATGCTGATGTGACATTTTACTGTTGTCTAAATATTTCTTAAGATGCTAATGTATTCATTTCACAAGTGTGTCTATTTAAGTTGATTCTACATGTGTTTATTTTCAAAACATAGGAGACACTTGCCACATTCATCTTAATCCTTTCCTCTCAGCACCAGATAGGTACAATATTGGTTCTCTGAAAGACCAGTAGGGCCAGAATACGCAGCAGGACAACGTATCAGTTCTCTTGACTTATTGCTTCTAAAGTGTGTTCTTGGTTTTCTCTTTAACATGTTCTGCTAAACTAACAGAACATGAAGATTGGTGGCAGTATTGAAGATTGCAAAATTTCTGTGATACATAGATTTGGACCTCTGTTAGCAAAAGAGTAGGTTATGTAAAGAATTTTCTTCTCAGAATTTTTATGAGACTTTAGTCAAGGAATGCTGCTTCAGCCAGCCACAACAGAGCCGGGAAAGCCAGTATAATCTTCCCTGCACTTCCCCCGGAAGTGTAACTGGATTTACACACTTAAATTATATCATGTGAGTTTTGTTTATGAAGGACTATTTTAAGAAGTCAGGTCACTTAAGCAGCACTTCAGAAGCCAGATTTTCTCCCTGCAAGATTTTTTAGTCAGGCCTGTGGGGTAGAGGAAGAATGCAGAATAGATTAATTAACCATGGAGATGCCAGACATTCCACAGGAGGCCCAGGCACATTCTGGTAGGCATAAAAGCCACCTACCCGCAAATGCCACTATGCCACTACCTTCTTAATAAAGGAACTGAGCTTATCTGACAATGTGTTGTCTGATGAACCTATGTTTGCTTGTTTCTTTGATATCTATGCATTGGACTCTGCATGTGTATCTTTGATATCTGAATTTCATTTCACTAGATCATACATTTTAATATATTAAATACTTTGCACTTTATAGCTACTGGGGTTTTCTATCCCCTTCACTCTGTTTCCTGCTCTATGTGTCTAAGTTCAAGTGTTACTAATTGCAAAATGTCTTTGAAGCACAAACTTCCCCCAAATTAGGGAATGATAAAGTTATACATGGTGAAGACATAAGCTGGTTTGAAAGTAAATCATATTAATGTTTTGGGGTTTCTTGTTAAATGAGTAATTTTTTTAGAACTGCCATTTCTATCTAAAGTGCATGTCAGTGTAAAGTTTTCACATAAAAACAAAAAACTATAAACACTTCATTTTGTAAACAACACATCCTGTTCTATGTCAGCTGATTTTTCAGTTGACTGAAGTAAATCATTTCAGAATCTTTTCTTCATTTGTGTGTATGTTTGTGTGTGTGATTGCATGATGAATGCACAAGATTGTTTATAAAATAGAAACTGCTAAGGATTAGGGAATGTATTATCAAAGTACATGTATTTCTTTAACTCAGAAGATAGGCAGAACAAATAAGAGCACCAAAAAAAGTCTAACAGAAAATGTCTTATGCTGCCATAAAAAAAATACCTGAGACTTTGTAATTTATTAAAAAAAAAATTATTTGGCTCCTGGCTTTGGAGACCAGGAATTCCACAATTGAGGGAGCATATCTGGTGAAGGATTTTTGTTGCAATATAAGATGGCAGAAGGCATCACATGGGCATAAAAGAGCAAGAGATTAAACTCAAAGCCTCAAACCTTTTACAATCAGCATTAATCCTCTCATGAAGGTAAAGTCCTCAGGATCTAAACACCTCTCATCAGGCCCCACTGTAACATTGGGGATTCAGTTTCCAACACATGCTTTATAAGGGGCACATTCAAGCCACAGCAAGACCAAAAACAAAAAGAAAGAATACCTCAGAAAGTCCTGAAGATAGAAGGGCTAAAGAAGGAATATGGTGACTGTCTTTAAACATTTGCGGTTCTGTTATGACAAAGAGACTGGTTATTTATGTGTGTCTCCTGTGGAATGGAATTAAGACCAATGGATGGCCATTAAAGTAGGAGAAATTCTGATTCACAAAAACGTAAAGGCTGGCAACAAACAGATCTGCCCAGGAAGCTGTTTTTTTTGAAATGATGAGTTCCTTGCCATTGGGCATCCTCCAAGGGAAAGCTGTGCAACAATCCATCAGGGATGTAATCAAGGAGATTACTATACAGGGATCTATATATCCAGTCCTATATTTATATAGGAATATCCTAGATAGGGAGATATATATACATATATACACATATATATTCCTATAGAGGGAATCTCCTTTACTATATCTCTGATGGATTGTTACACAGCTTTTCTCCAAGGTCAGTTGAAAGCCACTGGTTACATCTCGTGTCATCATGGTTGCTTTGCAGGCATGGAAAAGCAGAAGGACAAAGGGCAAGAGACCAAAATGGTAAAAGGGCATAAGCTAACTGAATTTGCGCCCCTTTGAGAAGCTCCCCTGGGATCCCGGCCCAACAAGACCTCCTTATATTTCAGGGGCCATAATTGTGATACATGACCATTCTATCAGCAAGAAAGGATGGCAAAAAAAATGATTTTGCTGCACTTTAAGTGATCAATATTACAATAGAATGAAATGTGGAATAAGTATTGAATAGATATATTTCTCAACAAATATTTGTTGACTACCTGCCTGCTGGGTTCTATGTCCTAGAACATAGATAGTTACTAAAGAGATAAGGTTATTGATGTAATGGAGCTGATACTTGGATAGATTTGTGTAGGGAGTTTGTGACTCCATGGCAGAGGTTTGGAGGTTTGTACCTGACTCAGAACACATCTGGAGCACAGGATTCAGGGATTCGATAAATATTTTACACAAATGTGGGACTTGGGCTCTTTTTACTACAGACCTCTAAAGTATAAAACATCAAAGCTACAGTGGGTTTCTTTTAGAAGTTACATGAAAGGAAAGGTCACACTTCAGAAGAAATAGTGGAAGGGTATGGATTTTCCTCCCTGGTAAAGAAAAGAAGAGAGTGTAAAAAGACCCTAGGGATGGGCCAAGAGATCAGTTGTCTGAGCATCACCTTATCACAAACTGAATGTGTCACAAAGCTGATGACCTGAAGACATGACAGGAGGGAGCGCGTGCAGCCCTGGGAACTCATACTCACTCTGTGCTCAGAGTGACTCCAGCTGAAAACTGAAGAACTTCTCTGAGGCTCTAGGCAACCCATCTCCACATAAACATGGGCAGACAGTAAGTTTAGGCAAGGCTCAAAGTCCCTTTCCTTGGTACATTGTCACACCCTGTGGTTTCCTCTATCAGAGCAATGTCATAATGCTCTCACGTGCCCACCAGATTATGAGCGCTTTAAGGTCAAGAATTGTATCTTATCCATCTTTGTGTCTTTAGCACCTAGCATAGCATCTGGCACATGGATGGCTCTGAATACCACATTTTAAATGAATGGAATGAATGAATAGTAGATGACCATCTCCTTCCTTCCCCTACTCCACCCTCACCCACAAACACATTTTGTCACAAAATTATCAACAGGGAATGAGAAACTGGCAAGAGAAGAGAAATCAGTCTCTCTGTTCAATACAGCAAAACTACACCAGAAATTATCCTATAAACCACTTTGAGCAGAAAGCTGCAGCTGAGTTTTTGCTATACATATGCATATACATATACATATTAGATAATGTGAAGAAAAATTCAAGTAATTATCCAGATCATTTAAGTTAAAACAAAAGTTATAGGCCTGAATTATTCATGGGTGTTTGTCCATTACCAAACACTTTAAATGGATCAGACCCATCTACTCAAAATAGAGTCCAATTGCTAGCAAATATATCACTGTCTTGTTCTCTTCCTTCTTTGTTCTTCAGCGCCCTGGTTCCAAATCTCTATATCCAGCTCTGGAGTTCTTTGCTTTTATATCCGCAGTCCCCAACCTTTTTGGCACCAGGGAACGGTTTTGTGGAAGATAATTTTTCCACGGACATGCGTTGGGGGATGATTTCAGAATGATTCAAGAGCTTTACATTATTTTGTACTTTATTTCTGTTATTATTGCATTGTGATACATAATGAAATTATTGCACAACTCACACCATAATGTTTTCCTGCAACTAGATGGGAAACAGTGGTAAATCATGAAGCATTAGATTCTCAGATGGAGGGTGCAGCCTAGATCCCTCACACATGCAGTTCACATTAGGGTTTGAACTCCTAGGAAAATCTAATGCAGCCACTGGCCACTGATCTGACAGGAGGCAGAGTTCAGGCAGTAGCGATGGGGAATGGCTGTAAATATAGAAGCAGCTTCACTCACTCACCTTGCCTCTCACTTCCTGCTGTGCAACCCACAACCTGCAGTGCAATACAGGTTAGTGACCTGGGGGTTGGGAACCATGTTTTATAGCACAGGAGAAATCACTACCTGGGCTTGACGTCTCAGGGATGCCCCCTTCTGGTGGGTGCTCACCATCTGGCTCCACACAGGTGCAGCTGTGGGCAGGAAGGAGGTACTCCCTCCCTTCCACTTAACTGCTCCTGCTGCATACCGAGGGGCTGGTGGGCCTCAGCCCTTAGGGGAAGACATTGGACAAAGCAGGTTGACTTTGCTGAGTGTAAAAAATGGATCGTTGCTTATTCCACTGTTTCCTATAGATTAAAACCTCTCATATAAAGACCATAGTGTACCCTAAGTGGACCAGTTTATCTGCAGACTCCTAAAAGGCAAACTAAAGTCTGATTTTAGAAAATGGAACTCAATGCAGTTAACTAAAACTGCCTTTCTAAAGTCCCAAAAAAGGTCATGAGTATTTTCTGGTTTTTTGTTCATTTTTTCTTTTTCTTTCTTTCTTTTTCTTTTACTTTTTTTTGTTCTGCCAATTAGTTCAAGAAACAAAATTATTAAGAGCCAGCTTGTTTTTGTCTAAAGTCAAATCTCCAACACTCTCACTCATTGGGTGAGACTTCCCAGCCTATTGGTGGCAGGCAGTTCATCTGAGAATGAGTTCATGGCCCCAGGTGGTCAGTGCGCCAGTGACTACAAAGTCTCTCCTTTTCTATTTATGAGACAGAGATATTGTCTTTGGCTCTTGCTGAGTGAATTATGACCTGATATGCAGCTCTTGGGGGCCTGCTCAAGCCATCTCAGCCAGAGAGAAACTGTGCCAATGGACAGTGAGAGATATTTTTGAAACCATGTAAGTTCATTTCCTTAAAAACATAGAAAACAAATTCTCCTCCTGTTTTTGCTATGGGATTTTCCCAGTAATGTTGGCCAAATGGCTTTAGCTTCTTTGGGCCAAAATGTCTTCATGTCTAAAAGAAGGATTCCTGAACACTCCTGACCCAGTTAGATATTGCCCCTCTGAGGGCATGGCCCCTTACCTGCCCCTTCATCCTTCCTCATGTTGCAGTACTATTGGCTTCTACATCTCTCTCACCAGCTGCGCTGTGAGCTTCACAAAGTCTGGGGTGGCATCTGGGTAACTGTTCACTGAGTCCCTACAGCACAGTGTAGTGCTGGTTACATAATCTTCTTTCTCAGGTGCCTTCAGGGCTTGTTTTTCAATTCACCTTTTCAGTGTTGGGGCTCATTAAGTTTCCATCCTATATGACCTCCCATTATCTCACTCCACACCAGTCCCTGGATAATCACATCTCTCCCTCAGTCAACACGTATGTATCTGTGTGCTGCTAACTCCTAACCCTGTATCTCTACCCCAGTTTTATCTGCTAAGCTTAAGACTTGGCAGTCTAGAGACCTACTGGACACCTCCATTCGGGCAGCTCAACCTCAACAAGTCAACAATTGACTCCCTTCCATCCGATATCTACATGAACTTCTGATGTTTTTAGTTTTCTGCTGGGTTCTGTCCACAGCTCTCTATGCTGCTCTTTCTGTTCTAGTGAAGCCCTCCAAGATTCATCAAACCACCCCATGCTCCTTCAAACCACCCCACACTCCCATGTAAGAGCTTCTCCCACATCGCTCCACTGGGTAGGTTCTACTTTTGAACCTCATCACCAGTTTTCTGCATATCTTATGCTGGCTTCTGCCCATGTGTTTCCTAGGACAATTCTTTACCTACCTTGCCTGGTGATATTCAAGTGTCACCACTGCCCGGAAGTCCCTCAGTACCCCTTCTCCAGGGCAAGTGCCTACTTAAGAATAAGTGGGATGTGTTTAATTGGAGAATTGTATTTGTTTGACTTTGATAATCTGAGCTCATGTTAGATGTTTAAGGAAAGGAGAGGCAGAGAAATATGCAGAATTTGACAAAAAGATGAGCAGTCCTTCAAGCATGACTCTTTCAATGACAGAGGACATGTATTAGAGATTGCTATATGCCAAACCTACACATTTCACGAGGAAAGAAAAGTATAGAGTTCACAGCGCAGGATGTGGATTCAGACTGCCTGGGATTGACCTGCCAATTTTTCATTTTGTGACACTGACAAGAGCCTCAATCTTTCTGCACCTCACTTTCTTCAGCTGTAAAATAGGAAGAATAATAATAATAGCTCGGAAGGTCATTGAAGAGATGAAATAACACACATGGAGTATTTAAATCAGAACCTGGTAAAGAGGAATTATGTAATGAATTTTATTTGGTTTTATGATGTAAGTTTTAAAACAGTCACCCTTTTGCAATGAGTTCTTAGCCCTAAGCTGACAGTTTCTGGGCTTCACCTGGCTTAACTCCTGCATCCTTTAGACCAGTGCTTCTCCAACTTTAATGTAGTAGGAATCACCTGGATGTCTTGACAAAATTTGGATCTAGGAAGCGTATCCTAGATTCTGCATTTCTAAAAAGTTGCCAGGTGATGGATGCTTTCCGTCTGCAGATCGTAATTTGTGGGAAAGTCTTTGGAGTCTGGCAGACCGCACCTTCTCTGCAATGGGTCCCTGCTACCCCATCAGGTGACTTTAGATCCCTGTCCACTAATTCCTTATATTATTGAGCATTCAGGCTTCCATAGCAATATACCATAGCTGGGTGTCTTATAACTAAAGAAAAGAAACATTTATTTCTCCTAGTTCTGGAAGCTAGGAAGTTCAAAATCTAAGCACCAGAAGATTTGGTGTCCAGTGAGGGCCGGTTTCCTGGTTCACATGGCCATCTTCCGACTGTCCTTGCAGGATAAAAGAGATGAGGCAGCTCTCTGAGGCCTTTTTTTCAAAACACTAATCCCATTCCTGAGGGTCCACCCTCAGGACACATTCGCCTCCCACCTTTTAATCCCATCACCTAAGGGTTAGTATTTCAACATGAATTTTGGAGGGACACAAACATTCAGACCATGGCAACATTCTTCCATCATCTATTAATCGGTTCTTTCATTTAGCCCCACACGGCAAGTGTTTATGGAATACTACAATGTGCCGTATGCAGGAAGTCAGGGTGCTGTGGTGAGGAAAAGAATCCAGGATCCTGCTATTAAAGAGTTTACAACCTACAGCTATAGACAGTCATCCATCAAATAATGACCTAAATAAGTAAATGATTTTAAACTGAGTTAAGGACTTTTACACCAGGTTTGATATGGGGCCACGATTAGTGGAGACAAGGGAGGCATCCAGGGTACAAAGTTTACAAGAGGCACTTGCTCTCAGCAGCTGACCCAGCACTTGTACAACGGTTAGAAAAAACAATTCCTGAAATTGTGTGCTCTAGGCATTCAGCTTGCACTTATTTCTATTTAAAAGGAAAATCCTGACTAGACCTGAGATGAGGAAATTATTCTTAATATCTACAGGAGGAATTCATGTGAGCAGGTAAGATTGGAATTATGTTTTATTTATTTGTTTCTACTATCAAACAATGTGCTCTTTGAGAACAGGGTCTGTCCTTTTGTGTATCCCTGGAAAGGACACTGGCACATCATGAGGGAATCTCATAGCAGAAGCTTGTTCATATTTGCATCAGTATTGCTGTTTCCCTTTTTGATAGTTGAGGACGCTGAACATGGAGTTGTTACAGTGTTTCCGTTTGGTCCTATGATGAATGAGAGATTTCATCCACAACTATCTGATTCCCAAGCTGCCCTATAGATTTGGTGCTTCTTTAAGGCAAGTTTATCTCAATAAACTATGCTCATTTCAGAGGCAATAAATTAAAAGTAATAAAGAAAAAGAAAACTTAAATGTGCCTTCCAAATAGTAGCAATGTTTATCATGATAACTATCACTCTCCAGAGCCATGTGGATAGCACATGTTACTGAAAACAGCACCTGCATAAAGAGTCATCAAAAGACCCACCTCAGATTTTCATACAAAACAGTGTGACTTTGTTCAAACCACGAAGCCTGTCTTGGCTTCAAAATGAGTTTCTGACCGCTCTAACATTCTATGACTGTGAAATAATTTCTGAATTTTCTTACACCTCTAAAAATTTTATTCCATGAGTTATAATGAATGTGAATGTGAGGATTGGTATGCTTTCCTCATTTATTTGCCTCCCAAGATCAGATAATGACAGTTATTACAGAGCATATAACTTGCTGAGGTCTTTGACCTCTGAGATTCTTAGGAGAATTATGAGTAATAATATAGTAAATACTGAAAGAATCTCTCACTAGATGGTATTTAATATTTAATTTCTCCTAGTGGTTTAATTACATTGGCACCATCATTTGCAAAATTGTGTGCATTTTAGTCATTCAATTTGTTTCGAAGGGACGAGTGATTGTGACAATTAATTGACAGACAATTGTTTATTTTGACTATCTAATTAATGACTTCATGGCACTTGCCTATCTCTCATTTCCACAATGTGCATGTTACTGTCATCAACAGCCATTCTGTGTCAGAATTACCCAGTCAAGATTGAATTGGACATTTACACAGCCTGAATATTCACAACCCACAGCCTAGCTTTGGTGCATTCCTCTTCTTTGTCTATGGACCCCAGGAAATAGATAAAGTAGTCTGAAGGAACTCACTTAATCCTGCTGTGGGTTAGTCACTGCATCCATAACATGAAGAGAATAAAGTAACTCTTCTATAACTAAATGAGCTAATGAATAAGAAGACATTTTGAACCAATATACAGCAGTAAGCAAACACTGGGTAGTACTAGTGTTATTATTATCATTCATTATTCACATACACAGTTGTGTCTGATGATGTCATGCAATGGCAAGCTGCCCTGTTCTGTCTTTGGCGTGAAACTGCCAAAAACGAGGCAGTGGTCCGCAAGGTGACTCCACCTGTGAATCACCTGAACAGTGGGTGAAACAAGCCAATGGTCCCCCATACTGTTTCTGGCAATAATGAGCACTGCACACCAGACACAAGAACGAAACCGCAGGATGAGGATGTTCCCTCATGAACAAAAGTACCAGTCATTAGGAATCATCTCTTTGCCCTGCATCTAGAACACTCTTACAAGGAAGAGAAGCCATGTTGCTCTAAATGCCGGTATGTCTTCTTAGAGCTCCCCACATTGAAATCTTCTCTTATGTAAAGTCTTTCTTAATTTTGTGGAAGGTCTATTCAAATTTTTATTCAATATCCTACAAAAAGATCCAACTAGCCATGGGTTTGAGGTAATTTAGCTATAAAAAATGCTAAAAAATACCCTTTTAAATTCTAGTTAATAAAACTTACCTCCTTGGGCCTATCTCATGTACATGGGCAGATTTCAATCTGGGAACTTATCTCAATATCAAACAACCATTAAATGACAGCAAGACTAATCCATTGTCAGACTGCTAGGAAATTTATAGTAAAAAAAAAATATCAAGTTCCTTCCAGCAAATAGGATGAACCAAAGAAGATTTTTAGAATAGCGACAGCTCCTTTTTCAAACTAGGCTAAGCACTAAAATACAAAACTCATGAAAGTGGCAATGCGTGTTGGGCAAGGAGGGGAGATACACTTTGCCTCTCCTCCTGCAGCCCTGCCGTCTTCTACTCTGTGACATACCAAGGCACCGCCAAGCTTCCACCAAAAAATATTTAGAACTACCACTTTATAAAACCCCTCCTAGGTCTTTAGATCTTGAGGACTTAACTTAGATGTTCCTAAAAGGAGAGTAAGGTAAAAGAACACGCTCTTATGTGGCAATAACTTATTGGCATTGATATGAGTATTCATGGGCCTCTGGGCAGAAGGGTCTCTTTTGTTTCAGAGTAGCTTAGGCACAGGGCCATGGCTATGTTATCCAGCACTCCCGACACATCTACCATATCTGAATCTGTGTTATACGGTTTGCACACATCCATCCGCTCCTAATGGTATTCTTGCACAATATTGCAGGATTACAACCTCCATTTTGAAAATGAAGCAGTTGAGGATCAGAGTTTAATCTGGCTAAAGTCATTCCTATTGTGTGTGGCCAAGTGAGGATTTGAACTGAATTTAATTTGGCTCCAAACATACATGGGTTCCCGCTGACTCTCACGATCACCACCCTGTACATGCTGAGTGGTCATGTAAATAAATGCATATTCACATTTAGTAATTCATATTCCTTTCATCATTCTGCCCTCTACGATGTGCTAAACTTGAAGGAAGCAAAGTTAAATAAGACATGTTTTCTACCCTGGAACCACTTATATTACTAGAACAAGAAGGCAAGAAAGAAAAGATTATCTGTTGTTAGGTGGGCTGCCTCTTGCAGTGGCCCTGCTGAGAGCTGCAGTGGGCTTCATACCTTAATGGGTTTCATTCTTTGCTGCTACAAGAACAGGAGAAATGGTTAATTCCTTCACCTGGCCTGCACATGCTGCATGTGATGGAAGTAAAACTAGCATTTAGGGGGAAAATACAGACATCAAATAATTTAAAGTTCTGATGACTTCACAGTTCACCGTCTTTCTTTAAGACCAGATTGGTGTGCACACCAAATGGAAAAGGAAAAGAATCATTACATAATATATCAAAATACGTAGGCCAAGCATTTATTTTTATCCAGATCCCTACTACCAAAAATAAATTCCTTTCTTTCCTACTTATATTCCTGAAGGTAATCCAAACTTAGTTGCCCACATAATCCTGAATTACCTTAAATTGTTTTTACATGTTTTAAAATGATAAGCCATTTGAGGACACAGTTGTTGTATTAATCTGTTCTCATACTGCTATAAGGACATACCCAAGACTGGGTAATTTATAAAGGAAGGAGGCTTAACTGACTCTCAGTTTAGCATTGCTGGGGAGGCCTCAGGAAGCTTACAACCACAGCAGAAGGGGAAGCAAATACATCCTTCTTCACATGGCAGCAGCAAAGAGAAGTACTGAGCAAAAGGGAAAAAGCCCCTTATAAAACCAACAGGTCTCATGAGAACTTACTTACCATCACCAGAACATCACTAGTGTAACTGCTCCCATGATTGAATTACCTCCCACCAGTTCCCTCCCACAATGTGTGAGGATTATGGAAACTACAATTCAAGATGAGATTTCAGTGGGTACACAGTTAAACCATATCACATGTAGAACCAAAACTTTATCTTGGGAGGTAATGTGCCCAGTTGCATTACTAGAGAATTTAGAGCATTTAAAACATGTCTGATCCATCTGGGAGACCCACCTTTTTTTCATCCACTCTACTTCCTTTAGCCATCTTTCTACCTGGCAGACAGATGCCATGACAGCTCCACCGGCCATCTTGGACTGTGGGGAGAGATGAAAGCCATATAGAAGGATGGGGGGCCATCAAGAAATAAGAATCCAAGAACACTGACGATACTACTAGGTCACCATGCCAGCCCTAGACTGCTCATTCCTAGAATTTTTAAGTGATAGAAAATACTCTGCTTTTATTTTAGTCTTCCATTACCAACATCTATAAATTAACATTGACCATTATTTGAGATAACATTGCAATTGCAATTCTTCTATCTTATACTTGGCTGTTTGATCATCTAAGACAAATAGAGCCATTTACATTTTATGGGGGTTTTGTTTTGCTTTTCTCCATACTTGAGATTTGAGGAACAGAAAGACCTAGATGGCATTTGATGTATAATTTATAGCACAGAATAATTATCAGGCAACAATTATGGCTGGAGAAGACTAGTGGGACTGTTTCCCAAGGGAAGAAACTGATGCCTTCCTATTTATAACTCTTTGAAAGTGCACCAGGCCTTGTGAGATTAGAAAGTAGTCCCTGAGGATGCTTAGCAGAAGCCAGATGCCCATCATCATGAATTTGGGACAAAGAAGAAGGAGCTGAACTAAACTATTTTAAAGATATTTTCTAATTTGAAGCTTATGATTCTGACTCTTGAATTTATAAATAATTGGTAAGATGTAGAATAATTGGACTCTAGAAAGTAGAGAAGTCCAGTAAATCCTCCAAATCTCAGAAACTAATGTTGGATGTTCACATCAAACTGTGTTCCTCACTTTGTCCTCCTCGTGGTTCTTGATCTCAATGAATCTAGTATTCTCTATTTCATCGTAGCAATTGCCCAAGCCAAAAGCTCAGAAGGCCTCCCGATCACTTCTCCCTCTCACCATCCCATAGCCAATCCATTGCAAGTTTGCCTGCTGATTGTCCTCAAGTGCATCCAATTCGTGTTTTCTCCTTCCACTGTAGAGCAGAAGACACTGGTCCTCACCTGAATCACAGTAGCCTCACTGCATCCACTTTGCCTCTTTCTAATCTATTTTCCACAGTGTTACAAGGGTGCAGTTTTTTTATGATGATGGCTTAGAATCTTCAGTAAATGTCAGTAGCTCCTCACTGATCTTAAGACAGAGGTCAAACTCTTCCCTGGGATCTACCTCTTAGATCTGACCTGTCTCCCTCAGATAGTGCTAATCTTCATCTTGTTCTCCTTCCACAATGTTTTTCACTCAGTTCCTTGGAAGACTCATGCCATCTTCTACCCCTCAGCTGTCTGTTTCTGTTCTTCTTTTGCCCGAGATGTTCTTCCTTTATTCTCAGCTCAAGGAAGCTTTCTCAGGGACCCTTCCTCTGCCCTCTCTTAAGTCACAACTCAATTCCATTTCATTTTCAAAACACCCACAATTTTCATTTTTTAAAAAACCCTCATTGAGAAAGAGAAAATTTGTTCCACGTCTGTTTTCTGTTTTTCTCAGCAGATAGTAAGAGCAATGAAGATAGGGAGTGAGTCAGGTTTGCTTGCTCACCTGAGTAGTCTCAGCATGCCATGTTTGATAAGTATTTATCTAAGAGTGAATGTATGAATGAGAATACCCAAGGCTGACGCTAAAGGCTGATATGTATGGCAGTAGGATGCGAATGTCCAAGAAGGTGAGATAAACCTGGGTTGGATTAAAATTCAACTTAGTGCTTCTACCAGACTTCTGGCCTGTTTCTATCTGGCTCAAATCCTAGGTAAGGCTAAAAATTAAAGATAAAATGCTTCCAGTACCAGCAGCTTAACAGGAATTGTATCAAGAGAAGATGACCCAAAGAATCTGCTGAATTGTAACTCCAATGATCCTACACAAAATTATTGTGCCAAAGTGATACTCTTCTTTTAATAGCTGCTGTTCTGTTAAAAAAAAAAATACTTGTGGTTTTCACTGCCTTTAAATAGATGGTATCACTAAAGAAGCAAACATGAATTTTATTAAACATAATTGGTCTCATTTTATTACTTATATGGCAACTCTATTTGTAAAAAACATTTGTGGTTGACATGATATAGATAGCTACCCTATTTGTGGAATGCTAAAGGCCAAGATTGCCTAATATACTCCAGATCATCATTTTCATTAATACCAACAATTGATTACCATCAATTTCCATCAATTTCATACCATCATCTTCCTCTCCTCTTCCCACTTCATCACCTTCACAAGAGTTCCTGGCATTTCTGTAGTGTTTTGAGCCAAAATGAAAGTGACATTATTTCTGACTGAGAATATTAAGGAAGACTTCAACATGGAGGTGGCAGGTAAACTGGGTAAGATTTAGAGAAAACAACAAAATTAGACCTTCACTGATAGACATGGAGGTCTAACCTTCTAACCATGCCCTTCATTATAGGTTAATCTTTGAGAAATTAACACTCCTACATTTCCTCTCAAATGGGAGAAGATGGCTTGGCAGAATGAGTGAGAGCACATGCTTAGGGGACAGAGTCCCTGGTTTCAATTCTGACATCATCACTCATTAGCTGTATGACCTGGCAAATTACTAAACTTCCATAAGCCTCAATTCTTTCATCTGTAAAATGGGATCATTATAGCATGTATCTTATAAATGAGTGAGCATAAACAAAGATGACACAAGTAAAGTCTTGGAGTGGTCCCTAGCCTGTGTTACCTGTCATTATGTAACTTGCAGGGAAAGCACCCTGACAGCCATGATCTTGATTCTCTAATTTACTGCTACATCCTATTCTTGCGAACAATGCCTAACACACAACAGATGCTTCATGGAATATTTATTGAATGAATGAACAGAGCCCCTGGGGAGAGTAGTATGGCCAGGCTATGAAAAAGTTAGCAGCAGACTGTGGCAAAGCACTAGCAAGAAGAATGATTCATTGAAATGCATATCTTTAGTATTTTAAACTGATATTTCCAAACCACGCAACTGAAAACTGAAAAAAAAAAAGTTGAATACAAGCATCATTCCTTCAAGGTAGTGTATTTTAACAAAAGGAGGGAAAGAACTACCTCTCTTTGAAGGTTCTCTTTGAGCTTTGAAAAATAATTGCTAAAGAAGACAGTATTGGAACTACATTGAGTCATTATTTTTGATTAAATATTGAAGAAGAATAAGTATTTCAAAGCCCACTTCTTTCCCTTAAACCAACGCTTACTCCAAATGGCCAACTCCCTCAATCACTTATAACAAAAAAGTGTATATACATGGCATTTGTAATATAATTTATACTTTAAAGTTTTCTGACATTTGGTGTACCAGTGGACATAGTCATGTGGACAAATTACTAGCCTTGCTGCTTGTCAAATGAGGAAACAAGGGTCTGAAAGGTTTCTTAACCTCCAGGCACTCAACAGGCTGCTGAGATGGTCTGCTCATCTCCTAGTCAGATTTTTTTTCTCTTACATGGCATGCTTTTCTGTCATCATTTCTAAAACTCTGAGGGGAAAAAGAAACTAACTGTTAACAGGCTGTGACCAGCAAACCAAAGATGCGGTGATTGCTGGTGGGTTCCAGGTTTGACCTGTTGCAGGCAGTGGGGTCAGACCCAGGGATGGTGGATACCAGTGAGCACAGCCCCTGACTGGTGGCTGCCCCTGCAGGGTGTGGGGGTAGAGAGTAGATGAGGGGCTTTTCCTAGTGCATCTAGCACCCAGTGCTCTCTGGCTTCCCAGATTTTCCCATTCCATACTCTAAAGAGTGGTTATGCAAGTGTATTTTCCATACTTAGATTCACAAGCCAAGGTGTCTGTGTGGAGACAAGAACTCAGGATAGGAGTGAAGAGTCCAAATTTGAATGCCTCCATCCATCTAGCTCGGATTGCTTCCTGATCTGCCTTTAGAATCCTGTACATTCCAGCCGAATGCAGTGGCTCACACCAGGACTTTGGGGTGCCGAGGTGGGTGAATCATCTGAGATCAGAAGTTCGAGACCAGCATGGCCAACATGGCGAAACCCCATATCTATTAAAAATATAAAAATTAACCAGGTGTGGTGGCACACACCTGTATTCCCAGCTACTTGGGAGGCTGAGGCATGAGCCTCACTTGAACCAGGGAGGAAGAGGTTGCATTGAACTGAGATCATGCCCACTGCGCTCCAGCCTTGGAGACAGAGCAAGACTCTGTCTCAAAAAAAAAAAAAAAAAAAAAAAACAACGACATTCCAGCATTCCAATGGACATTCCAAGGTTAAGCAGTACTCAAGGCCACCAAAGTCATCTTCTAATCAAAGTAAGAGTTCTTTCTCCAACTTACTAGATGGGAATGGGAGAGTCACTCTCAAGGCTAAAGAAACTTCAGGAGGAGTTCAGGAGGCAGCTTGTATGCTATTTCGTGCTCTATCAATTTTAGTAGAGGAGTCAATGGCCTTTGGGGATTAACTCCTGAACAGAAGTCAGGCCTGTCCTGTGCTCCAAACCTAGCAGGACTCCTCATCTCATGCTGGATTGAGCCAGTGTCCCCGCAGTAGTCCAAAGACCTGCCTTTGGCCCTGCACCTTCCTTGTCCCTCTGTCTACCTACTCTCTCTTTCTCACTCTGCTCCAGCCTCACCTTTCTCCCAGCAATCCCTTAAATGTACCATCTTGGCCTTACCACTGGCTGTTATTTCTGCTGGAATGTCCTTTCCCCAGAGTTCTGCAAGACTCACTCAAACTTTGGCATGGAAGTGACCCAATCAATGAGAGCTCCTCCTGTGACATTCTTACTTATTTTTATCTTTTTGAAGAAAGAGATGGGGTCTTGATTGATGGCCCAGGCTAGAGTGTAGTGGTTCAATCATAGCTCACTGAAGACTCAATCTCCTGGGCTTAAGCAATCCTCCTATTTCAGCCTCCTGAGTAGCTGGGACTGTAGTCATGTGCTACCATGCCTAGCTAATTCTTTTTACTTACTATATTGCCCAGACTGGTCTCAAATTCTGGCCTCAAGTAATCCTCCGTCCTGGCCTCTCAAAGTGAAGGGATTGCAGGTGTGAGCCACCATGCCCAACCTATTATTTATTTATTTATTTATTGAGACAGAGTTTTGTTCTTGTTGCTTAGGCTGGAGTGTAGTGGCACGATCTTGGCTCACTGCAACCTCCGCCTCCCTGGTCCAAGCAATTCTCCTGCCTCAGCCTCCAGAGTAGCTAGGATTATAGGCACCTGCCACAGCCAGCTAATTTTTGTATTTTTGGTAGAGACAGAGTGTCACCATGCTGACCAGGCTGGTCTCAAACTTCGGACCTCAGGTGATCCACCCACCTCCCAAAGTGCTGCAATTATAGCTGTGAGCTACCACGCCCTGCTCCCAGCCTCTTCAATCTCATGTTACTCTGCCCTTTAACTTGCTCTATTTTTTAAAATTACTTTTTACCTTCTATCACTCCAGATTATTTATTTATTTAAGTTATTTGTTTCTGCTGGCAAGAGCAGGCACGTAGTTTGAAAATCGTGTCAATTTTTCACTGACAGATCTTCAGGGTCTACAGCAATGCCTGACATGTAATAGGTACTCAGGAAGTATTAATTAAATGATGAATGAAGAAACAGATTTCCATCAATAACTATGTCTTGATGTTTGCTCTCATTTTTAGGTAGATAACAGGCTTCGTCTCTAGGTGTTAATTAAAAGCAGAGTTTTCAGAGAAGAGGCAGGACATTTGGAATCAGCAGACTTGTATCTGAGTTTAGGTCCAGCCCTTTCTACCTAGCCATGTGCATAGACAAGTTGTTTTACCTCTCTGAGCCTCATGTTTCACACCTAAAAGTGGGTATAATAACTGCCATATTGAATTGTCATTATAAGAAATAAGATAGTTTTTTTTAAATTAAGCACTAGATACCTAGGAGAAACATAATACATTTATCTATTATTTTTAGAGTAGTAACAGCTGGATAAAACTATGAATTATTTAGAGGTAAAATAGCCAAAATTAATGGGAAGACAATAAGCCTTTCTGAACTGAGTTTTTAAAGTCTCTGAAAAAGTTGTTTTGTTTATATCTTCCCTACCACCCTTTGTTTGTGCCATCCAGATTTATGAAGGCAATTGCTACAAATGTTTGTTGATAATGGAATATGTACTCCTCATTACTCCTTTGGATACCTACATAGTGTGTTCACCATGTGGTTTCTCTGCTTAAATGTAACCTGATCGGAGATACCTTCCATGGCTAGTCCACCTATAATGGAAATCCCCTTCTTCTATCATTTCTTTCTCTTTTTAGTCAGCTTTATTTTCCTCCATAGCACTTTTCATCAAGTTAAATAAATGTAACTTTTCTTTGTTTATTTTCTGTCTCTCTATAAGACAAGTGAGAGATTTCATCTATTTTGATGACTGACATATCGCCAGAGCCTAAAGTTGTGCCTGCTCTCACTGAATTGAAGAAACTGCTCTTTATCAACCAATTTTCCAAAAATATAGTTTGAAGACTTATCTTACTGGCCTATGTCTAACCCAGTAGCATGTGCCCTGGGTAAGACCTTGGTATGCCCAGAATACTCCACATTTATGCCTGTCTCCTTTCTCTCTGAAATACGTCCCATTTTGTACATAAATGACATTGTCACAACATTATGGAGTATAGAAGAATTAATTATGACACATAATCCCACATTAAAAGAACAGATAGTCTAGATGAGAAAAAGAAAGAAATTACCATTGATGGTAACAGCTGATGGTTTAAGTGCTATTATATGCTAAGGGCTCTATGTAATTATCTCACTCAGGCACAACAACCTATGAAGTAAGTCCCATTACCATCCCCATTTAACATATGAAAAGTCTGAGTTTATAGAAGGTAAGTAGATTCCCTGTCCTCTCACAACTAGTAAAAGGCAGAGCTGGGATTCAAATCCCAGAAACAGATCGTTGAACTACTAGGCTAGAATTGCCCAGCTTTTCCATATGCGACCTCATTTTATCCTGTGTTAATCCTGGAATGTAGTTATTCACTATTCCACTTTTAAAAAATAGTAAAATAGTCTTAGCTGCATTACGTGGCAGAATTAGGATTTGAATCTAAAATAAGTATATTTATTTTTTTTAATTGTGAACAGGATGGTGTTAGGTATGAGTCACCATGGGCTAAAGACATTTTATGTTCCTAGCTTCCATTATATTTTTACTGCCTAATGTGTCACAAGGTGTATAACTCAGTATTATATAGCAAAACACATTGCACTTACTCATAATCACCATGTACATAAATTTTGGAGGAACATTTATTTTACTGAAACATGAAATGAGTAAACTTGAAAAAGCAAGGGTAAACTAAATGCTTGTTAATAGATTTGCTAATGCTTATTCCCTGCTGTGGAGGTTAACTGATGTCTCTCCTTAGCTAGACTGTCAATATTAAGCCACTCTACTCTCTATACTCACCAGAGAGAAGGAGTATTGGGAGACCACTTGATTCATCTCAACTTGTAAAATAATACAGTTGGAAAACTTATGAAGTTATTTCATGTGAAGTCACCTTCTTTATGAATGTGGCTACTAAATTTGTACTTAATAAACCATTTCTTCATCTTTCTTAGACTAATGTGAGATTTCTTTGCAATAATAAACACACTTTTTGGTAAAAAAAAAAAAAAAAAAAAAAAAGAAGAAGATAATAATGGACTTCTTTGAAGGAGTCAGGATCAAGACTTAGATGACTTGAGAAAATGTTCCAATTTCTGGTGCATACTGTACTTTATCAACCCTGAACAACAGATGCATTTTAAGAGAAAACAAGCTCTTGGTAAGTTGCTATGTTTAGCTCAGTAACTAATGATGAATCAAAATGCTTCTTCAAACCCAATTACCCAATAAAAATTGCCATAGTAACCATCACATTACACCACACATCTTCATGCTCACACCAAAAACTTCCTTAGGAATTGCTGACACTACCTCCTTGACACTGCCATCTGCTATGGAGGAGGAGATGGTGGGGGAGGTTGGCAAGGATAAGGTAATTCTGTGTTTCAAAAATTACTGGGGGAGGGGGTCTTGGAGCAGAGATGTACTCGTAGAAAATTACGTTCTGTGGAACTCTATATTGGTTTTCACCATGAGCTTGAAGTGGCTTAACCCAAGAGCTTCAGGCCTAAATTAAAGCTTGGCCCTAAAGTGACCTCTTCCCTTCCTCCTTCCTTTACCCTACAGCACTATAGGATTACCCACCCTGCTCTCTGTCTGCCCAGAATAATTGTTGCCTGGCTCCTTAGCTCACTCCTCTTCATTTTTAAGGTTTTATCTGAATATTTCATTCCCAGAGGTTTTTACCTGACTCTTTAATTTAAATGAAAGTCCTCACAGGATGTCCCATTGGAAAGGGACCTTAATCATCTTATTTGTCACTAGAATCTAAATGCCCTGGTCATACTTGGGACTCAATAATTGCTTAAAAAATGAACGAATGAATGAGGAAATTATTTATGGATAGTCATTATCAACATCCATCTAATAATCTGGATAGTACAAGCTAATTAAATCCATTGATTAGATTTATTTGACAAATTCATTCATTCAACTGCATTAGTAAGGATAATGAATATTTGTTAGTTGTTAGAAATTAAGTCTTCTGAGAAGCAGACTCTGAGATGAGTTAGTAGGAAGCTTATTAGGGATTCTGTTGGGATCAATACCCACAGGGGAGAAAAGTTGGAAGCAGAAATAGACAAGTTGGGCTGTGATGCAATTTCAACAGAGACTGTAGTCAACACTACGGAGAGTTCTGAAGCTGGGATGACTTTCCCAGGATGTTCTGAGTTGCATTATGATCCTTTATGCTTGCATGTTGATCAGTCCTGGCACATGACTTTGGATGAGAAGGCCCTCTTTGGCTGAGGTAATCCTCGAAGTAGACTTGCCAGAAATCTACTCCTGAGGACTACCTGCCAGAAGTAATCCTAGGAACACACCCATTTTTCCTGAAGGGAGATCAGGTGGATCATCACAGGATCCACCATAGTGAACCCCTTGTGCCTCTAAGATCCACTTCTTCATACTGTTTCTGAGAACTGTTCCTCTATGATCCTGGTAGGCATCTCTTCTTTGGGGAAATTTTAAAGAGAAAGATTAGTTGGACAAATTACAGTCTCCACTGCTACAACTGAGTCTTGGGGCACCAACTGATGCACATTGTTCTAGATTCCCCTCACACTCCACTATTACCCCTGCTGGTCTTGTGGTTCACCTGGTGTTCTGACCCAAACTCTAACCTCTGAGTGCTCTGAACCTCTGGTCACCATGACTTTCTCAGGTCATGGAAGAACCCATTCCAGATGGTGATACTTTTTGTCTGTTGGTCACTTAGCATGAAGAACCCAAAATGCTGAGGTGAAAGTCGTGGTTTAGAGATCAATGTGAATTTTGCTCTGTTACCTGATGAAAGCATTTGGCAACCTGGAACTGTAAAGCAACAAAATGCAGGGTTTCTGGCTCTGAGATGCCAGGCTCCCAAAATGGGTTCCTAGGAGTGACTGTAACTGGGGTCACACCCACCTCTACCCGCTTGTTCCCCTGATTCATGTATTCTACCTGCCAGGGACACAGCACCATTTAGAGGCCTTTGATTTAGTGTCCACTATGTCCTGGAGGGTGACACGCCATCCTCAAGGAATACTGACTACAAGACGGCTCTTTAGCTCCACCCTCACCAGGGTGATCCTGCATTCTACCTGGGCATCAGCTTCTGGGGATATAGTCAGTGATGGAACTAGAGGATCCCACAGTCTTATGTCCATTATTGCACCCCATCTGCTGTAAAGGAGGTCCCTTACTTTGACACAACACCTGTAGGATTCTACAGTATTCTCCCCAAGCCAGATCCTTCAATATACATCTCTCCCCAAAGCTATAGCAAAACTACCTCAGGCCCACACTCTGACATCCACTTTTAGATAATTAAAGCTACCCTTAGAAGAAACACTCTTAAAGGTTGTTAAAGCAGAGCCCTTGCTGTCCAATCCCCTGGGTACCAGGCACTGAGAATGTGGTGAGGAGCGCAGCTTTGGCAGTGACCTGCTGGCAACCTGGCCCTGGTGGCCCTGGTCCATCCAGCAGGGAAAATAGTAACTTGAGGCTTGCAGGTCCCACCCATAAAGTACTCTAGATGCAATGCTTGACAGGTTCTACATAAAGAAAGAAGAGAAATGAGTCAGCGTCCACTCTGGTCTTCAAAACGTATCTGATTTGCCTGTCTGTGAATATGTATAGACTTTATTTCCAAAGCAATGTTGAAAATGTCCCTGTGCCCACATGAAGAACCTTTTCAGAAAGTATACCCAATTCTTTTCTGATATCCAGCAACTTATGGGTCATTCACTGTTTTTATTTAACAAACTTTTATTATGCACCATTCACTGCTAAATACTCTACCAGGACCTGTATGCATCTATCCTAGATTAGAGCCACAGAAGACTGGCTTTTCCAAGATCTACCTCTTTTGCTCACTTCTACATCTGTTACATGTGCTATGATTGGATTTTGATGCATATGCTATTTTGCAACTTAGGTGAGACCTACACTACCTTGGAATCATTACTTCACTGGGGTTAGGTTTTAAAGTCAACAGCTAAGTAAAAATCATGCTTGTAAAAAGTCTCTCAAATGCCCACAAAAATCAGTAATGGATATATCATATTTCAGGAAGTCCAACATAACCAGATTTTCCTCCTGTATTGTTGAACTCCAGATAAAGCAGTTGACTTGTATTTAAAGAACATGATTATGAAAACATGTAACTGTATACCTATTGGCACATTGAGTCCAAGGTGGTAAGAACTCAATGTGCCTCACTATTAGAGGCCACAGCTTGAAACAAACTATAGATCTTCATCTCCTCACTCCATGTCAAATGCTTACGAACAGACAGCATTGCTGAAATTATTTAAAGTGCTTTATCTCTTCATATCCCCTCCCTATTCCTTCATTTTTCTTATTTTCATTTCTCTTCCCTTCTCTCTGACTCTGTTTGTCTCTCTCATTTTTACTCTCTTTTTCTCTTTATCTCCCCAAATTTTTTATTAAAATCACATGCAAACTAAAGACACAGATGTTAACATTCCACTGCATTATAATATATTACTTTGCACAACTCAAATTCAAATAGAGAAACTTCCTCCAATACCCCATGTGAATTTGACAGAACTCTGGACCTGGCTCTTTGTTTTCCTTGCAAATAACAGTTGGATTTTCTTATGCACATGATTCTTTAAAAGCAGCATCTCCCCCTAACAATCAATTTATTAACATTAATACTAATGAGAATTCTTTGGTGATGACATCTCTAGCTTGATTGTTCAAGGAAGTGTTTCTGACCTCCTAAGATAAGAAAGTCCATATATTCTGAGGTTCAGAATGGGATATACTGACATAAAATATATTTTGGAATCCATACTCTCAGCCCCATTGTAATATGTAATTCTTGGGCAAGTTAGGTGAGCTATCTAAGCTATCTTTCTTTTTCACGTAAAACAATTAAGTCATACTTTGTAGGATTTGTATGAGGATTTAAGGAGATAATGGCACTATTATGTGAAGCATTCAGGTATAGTAATCTCTTGATTCTCTCCTTGCTTCCCCCACCATGTGTAGCCACTCGAACCTTACCATCCTATTCTCCAGCAATTCTGGGCATTTTTTACCTCTCCAAATGCTTCTTGCATTTTCTTGCCTTTCTACCCATTGCTCCTCTAAAACACTTCCCCCATCCTTGCTTGTCTAACTTCTACACATTATTCATGAATCAACTTAAATGTCACCTTATCCAGGGAGTCTTCCTGGATTCCCTACCATCCTTAGATTCTACTCTAATGCACTCTCTTTACAGCACAGTATAGTTAATGCTTAAAAGGGTAGTCTTCATGTTAATCCATTCTCATGCTGATATGAAGAAATATCTGAGACTGCATAAGTTTTAAAAAATTAGGTTTAATTGTCTCACAGTTCCATGTAGCTGGGGAGACCTCAGGAAACTTCCAATCATGGTGGAAGACACCTCTTCACAGGGCAGCAGGAGATAGAATGAGTGCCAGCAGGGGAAATGCCAGACACTTATAAAATCGTCAGATCTCCTGAGGACTCACTATCATGAGAACAGCATGGGAAAAAGGGGGAAACCACCTCCATGATTCAAATACCTCCCCCTGGTCCCCCCCCACCTTGACACATGGGGATTATTACAATACAAGGTAGGCTCTAGGCATGGCTCAGGAAACCATTTATTCCTCCTAAGCCTCCAGGCCTGTGGTGGGGTGGTAGTGGAAAGGCTGTTAAGGTCTCTGACATGCCCTGGACACATTTTCCCTATTGTCTTGGTGATTAACATTCAGCTCCTCGTTACTTATGCAAACTTCTGCAGCTGGCTTGGGTTTCTCTCCAGGAAATGAATTTTTCTTTCCTGTTGCATTGTCAGGTTGCAAATTTTCCAAACTTTTATGCTATGCTTTCCCTCAAATCCTTTGCTGCTTAGAAATTTCTTCCACTAGATACCCTAAATCATCTCTCTCAAGTTCAAAGTTCCACAGATCTCTAGGGCAGGGAAAAATGCTGCCAATCTCTTTGCCAAAGCATAACAAGAGTCACCATTGCTCAGTTCCCAAGAAGTCCCTCACCTCCATCTGAGACCATCTCAGCCTGGACTTCATTGTCCATATCACTAACAGAATGTTGGTCAAAGCCATTCAACAAGTATCTAGGAAGTTCCAAACTTTTTCACAATTTCCTGTCTTCTTCTGAGACCTTCAAACTTTTCCAACCTCTGCCTGTAACCCAGTTCCAAAGTCACTTCCACGTTTTCAAGTATTCTTATTTTGCACCCCACTCCTGGTACCAGTTTATTTTATTAGTCTGTTCTCATATTAATATGAAGAAATCACCAAGACTGGGTAAATTATAAAGAAAAGAGGTTTAATTGACTCACAGTTCTACATGGTTAGGGAGGCCTGAGGAGAACTTGCAATCATAGTATAAGGCACTTCTTCACAGGGCAACAGAAGAAAGAACGAGTGCCAGCGGGGGAAATGCCAGATGCTTATAAAACAGATGTCATGAGAACTCACTGACTATCACAAGAACACCACGGGTGAAACTGTCCCCATGATTCAATTACCTCCATCTGGTCCCACCCTTGACACATGGGGATTATTACCATTCAAGATTGGATTTGGGTGGGGACACAGAGCCAAATTATATAAGTCTCTGAAACCTGATTTCCTGGGCTCCAAATGTGTATGGAGGGGTAAACTGAAGCACGATACTTAATCTGAATTTGCTTCAGTATCCTCACATATAAACTGGGGATTAGGCTGACCATACATCCCTATTTTCTTAGGAAAAGCTGAGGTTTAGATCATTTTATTAAAAAGTAGGTTTAGACCTAACTCTGTTAGGTTAAAACCCTAACAGAACTACTACAAACAATCCTTTTCATTGTCAAAACCATTCTGATTGGACAACAAGTTATATGATCACCCTAATAATAATAATAGCACCTACCTCATTGGCTGACTATGTGAATTTAATGGGTAGCAATGCCTATGACACAGTAGATCCTCAATAAAATCAGCTGTTCACATGACAGGTATCAATTGTCTCAGTGTACCTCTGTCCTAATACTTATTCCTCTATGCAGTAAGTGCATGTCTAATTATCTGTCTTCCTCACCATACTTGAACTACTTGAGGGCAAAGAGATAATCTATCATGATCATATTTGTACCCTCAGTGTACGGTTCAATGGATAGCTTTAAAGTCACATTAACAAAAATAAATAAATCCCTATTGCAGGATTAGAAATTTGGAAATGTTTGAAAGATAATTGCTATATTTTGCAAACAAATCAAGTTTGTAAATGAAGCTGCACACCTATCATTTATCTGGCAATAATTTACTAGGCATCTACTATGTGCTGGTGACTGCTAAGCTCTAAGAGGTATCTCAGTCTCCAAACTATTGATGTTTAGAGCTAGAAAATTTTTTGTTGGGGGAAGGAAGAATGCCTTGTGTAGTATAGGATGTTTGCAGCCTCTGTGGCCTCTACCAGTATATATGCCAGTAGCACATGCCCTCTGTAGATGTGACAACCACAAATGTCTCCAAACATTGTCAAATGTCTCCTGGCAGGTAAAATAGCCCCCATTTGAGATCACTAATAAGGACATAGGACCTGCCTCTTTCACCTCAGAAATGGTGCTGGAAGTCTGGGAGACCTAGTACTTGCAGGTTTTGCCTGAAAAATACCATGCATGGAATCCTGACATAGTTCATATAGGCTTCTTATTTCCTCCCTGAGTAATAAGTATTCATCAAAAGCTAATTCAGCAATATGTGCTTTTTTAGCTAAAAGAGTTTAATCAATTAATTTAATAACTATAATATGTCTGCATGAAATATTTTATTATTGTTACTGTTTGTACCTTCATTCATTATTGTGTGCCTACTGTTTGCCAGATATGGTTTCTCTTGATTTGGAATTTTATCTGCACTGGACATGATATCTTTTTCCTCTCTTCATTGGTATAATAAGCAAAGAATCTTATATATCCATTGCAGATAAATCATGAATGGTTCTAAAAGATTAGTATCATCAAGAAACTGAAATCCTCTGTTTGAGCACAAAGCCTCCATGGAAAGGTTGTCATCTGGCCTTGGCACTCACCCATGCCTTTCTGGGGAAATTATTACAGGTCTTTTGGAAACCCTCAGTTCTGACATTTCTCATGGAGATCTAAACAGGACTGATGAGAGAACCACTTGTTATTTGTGTTTCCTGCAACTCCTTCCCTTTTCAGCAATGTTGCCCACCATTGATGGTGACCCAGGGAGTGATCTATCCACTAAGCCACCAGGGATTGTGACTGCGAAAATGTAAGCTTCCTAAGATTTCGTTTTCCATATACAAATGGAAAAAAATGTAAAATCTAGAATCATGCCATGTTTAGATAGATCTTTTTAGGTAGCAGATCCTTTATTAATGATAGTAAGTCATGGGGAAAAAATCTCATCATTGCCAGAGTAAATAAACTTGAAAAGCCCCACTGCCCAGGAAATCAGTCTTTTGATAAGGGCATTTGATTTTCCCTTGAGCCACAGCACACAGAGGTCACTGGTGCCTCTTCAGTGCCTCTCCTGCCAAATCTCCCAGCGGCTCCTACAGACAACCACAGGAGTGTCCTGTCAACAAAGATTTACTGAATGACTACTGTGTGTCAAGTACAAGAATACATCAATGGATGGCGGTAACCCCTGCCTACAGGAACACATAGACAAGACCCAGGAACTGACAGGAGGTACAGGGCAGTACGGTAAGAGTTTGCTGGCAGGAAATGTAAGAGGGGGACAGCCTAAAAGATAGGGGGCTTTCAGGGAAAGAGAAGCTGCTTCTTGTGCATTGTGAAGCATGCTGAAGAAGTAGGGGTGTGTGTGTGTGTGTGTGAGAGAGAGAGAGAGAGAGAGAGAATTTGGAATGAGAGCATGGAGACATTTAAAGAAAAGGGAACCGAAGATGTGGTTCATCTATTATTCAGGGTTCCAGCAGGAAACAAACATTCAAAGGAGTAAATGAAGTGAGCTATAGCAAAGTTTTGAGATGGGATTAAGGGAACCATAAGCCTTGATGAAACACCCATAGACTAGCTGCAAAGGAAGCTATTTCCACTCCTATGGGCCTGAATGGGCAAGGGGAAGGATGGTATCATCAGGGCCTCACAAGAGCTCCTCTGCTGTAGAGGAATGCAATAATTGCACAAACTCCAGCACAGCCGGATGAACAATTGCCTCAGATCTCACTCTTTGTCATTCCTGATTTTTCTGTCTCCCACTTCGACTAGCCATGGCAAAACCCAAATGGAAACTGAATATGAAGAAATCTGATAGACACAGTTCAGAGATATCAACCTTTCAGGGCAAAGAGTGGTGCACACAGGGCAGCTTTTTAGGAGCCAAAGGAGAATAGCCAGCCAAGTTGGTCCAGCTAACTCCAAGTTACCCTGTGTGCTAGAAGCCAGGAAGTGCACAGGGAGGAAATGAGAGTCAGAAGAGGGAACCAGAGAGGAGAGGGAAAGCATTAAATCCCAAGGACTCCTTCATAGTCTCTGACCAGTGCTTGAGTGTGGAGGCAGCCTGTGTGAGGACAGCAGTAGTAGCAGCTGCCATTTTGGGGTATTTACTGTGTATCAGCATATGGTAAGGACTTTGTATACAGCACTTTCAATGGCCTCATTTAACCTTTATAGCCACCCAGGAAGAATCCTCATGCACTGTCTACTAATTTCCAATCCCTTTGATAATGACTTGACAAGTGCTGCTTCATTTTAGGTTCTCAATAACTCTAGGTCATAAGGATTTATTTATTTATTTATTTATTTATTATTTAACATATGAAGAGATAGTAAGTTCACTGGAGTATGAGATCTAAGGGAACAGAGACTTATTCTATATCCCCTGAGCCACGGGTCATGTCTGGCACATAGTATATAACAGATCACCAGTGAGCTAAAAACTAAAATAGACTCAGAGGCTCTCAGAGGTGGGGTTTTAGAGTTAAATTCTGACTCTCAAGCTCTGAAATCCCTAAACCACAGAATTATCCCAGCCAGTTGAGAGGGGAAGAAGTACACTTCCCCC
Organism: Sapajus apella; assembly: GCF_009761245.1. Lineage (NCBI taxonomy): Eukaryota > Metazoa > Chordata > Mammalia > Primates > Cebidae > Sapajus > Sapajus apella. Next base: position 54,256,028 of record NW_022436943.1, on the reverse strand, counting down.
TTCTTCGCTGTGAGTGTCCATGAGAATCTGCTTTAGCAGAGTCCCCTAAGAGAATGCTGCCTGGCTCACACCCCTTTAGTCTCTCCCCCATGGAAGGTCTGCATATTATTAGTCTGTAAGCTCCAAGAGGTCAGGACCTGTGTTTGTTTGGTCCACATATGTATAGTCCTAGCACACACTTGACCTATAGGTGGTACTCAGTAAATATTTGATGACTCTATGGATGACTAAGCAGCAGCACTGTGATGAATAAATGCGAGCATTGTGCAAAGCACTAGGGATAATAGAGTTCATAATAGATGAGCCTGATCACCAACATGTAAGGGCAATAGTAGATTTTTGTACAGGGTACAGGTCGAGAGATCAAGAAAGAAAAGAGTGATTGGCCAGGATGAGTCTTGACCTCCATGAATTGAGTAGATGACTGTCAGACAGATGAGGAGGAAGCTTCAGAAAGAGCATGACAGAAAGATGAATGGCTTCAACAAAAAAGCATGGGAGGTGGAGTGAGAATGGGAGGTACACACGAGACTTTCAGGGGCAGAACAAAGAAAGATAAAGCTGGGGAGGGTGTTGGGAGGCAGGTCACAGGCAACCTGTCTGCTACACTATGAAGTTCAGACTTGCTGCAAATGCCCTGCTGTTTACCTACCTACTTTGCCTGTTCTTTGCTCATGTAAACCTAATCCCTCCATGGTACGCTAGGCTAGATCCATCCTCTCACCTGCTCAAGGACTTCACTCTTAACAAATCTTCCCTCACCCCTTCCAGATAGCTGTGAAGATCAAAAGGAAATTTTTTTTCTCTGCAGTTACTTCAGCATGGTGGGGGAGGAATGGCTCAACAAGCTTTTGTTTTCGTTGTTGATGTTTGCTTTTATTTGCAAAGAGCCAGGCAGTAAATAAGTAAATATTTTAGGCTTTGCCAACCACATAGTTAATTTCTCTCCCCTTCCTCTTCCTCTTCCCCTTCTCCTCCTCCACCTCCTCCTTCTTCCACACTTCTTTAAAAATGTGATAACTATTCTTAGCTCACCCATAATCTGTGGACCCTAGGAGAAAGAATGGATAAAAGTTCCTCCTGGTCTTCCCAGAATTGTCCTGGTTTTAAAATAAAGCCCTGTGTCCCAATGAAACCAAGACAGTACCACTTACTAGCTCTGTGACCTTGGTCAATTATTTCCTTTTCTTTCTCTAAAACTTTCCTTTCTGTGGAATGGCGCTAATAAGCCCAAGCAGGGTTGCTATTGGACTGTCCATAAAATAGCATGTGTATAGGCTATTGGAGTGTGTAAGGGGAGGTTCTCCCGAAATCCCCTCCTGAAGAGGTTGGCAGGATTTCTAAATGGTAGAATTATGGGAGGCTACAAAACACTCCTGGAATAATTATGGCTACTTGTTTTGTCCACTTCTCTGAATGCAGTGAATAGACATTTTGAATATGTTGGTATCTTAAACTACTTTGCATTAGCATAATTTATCTTTAAAATTTTGGCCACCACCTCTTATATTTCTCATATTTATAAAATTTCTTCATCATTTTTTACCTCGTCTATTTCTAAATGTTGTAATCACTTCTTTCATTTTTTTCTCTCAATTATAGGCCTTCTTATTTTTAGCCTTTAACATTTTTACTTATTCCTTAATGTCGTGTGTGTGTGTGTGTGTGTGTGTGTGTGTGTGTGTGTGATGGAGTTTCACTCCTGTTGCACCAGGCTGGAGGGCAATGGCACAATCTCAGCTCACTGCAACCTCCACCTCCTGGGCTCAAGTAATTCTCCTGCCTCAGCCTCCCAAGTAGCTGGGATTACAGGCACCTGCCACCATGTCCAGCTAATTTTTGTATTTTTAGTAGAGACGGGGCTTCTCCATGTTGACCAAGCTGGTCTTGAACTCCTGACCTCAGGTGATTCACCCACCTCGGCCTCCCAAAGTGCTGGGATTACAGGCGTGAGCCACTGCACCCAGCCTCAGTTTTTTAAGTTTATTTTTTTTAAAAAAAACTTGTATCCCTGTTCTTGTTCTTTTCATTTTATTTTTCAAAATTCTTTTTGTTATAATTTGAAATGACTACTTTTTTCCTTCTTACTTTGCAATTTCTTGGGATATTATTCTTGGAATTCAAGTTGTTAATAGAGGTTTTTCATCATTCAGTTTTAATTTTTTATTATATGCCAGCTGAGTTCAGCAGGCCTCCTTTTTTACCTTTCCTTAGATTTGTACTTAAGTGTATTACTTTATTGCTATGTTATTTTTTAAGCTTCATGATGTACTATTTATAATTCTTTTTCCAATTTGATATGTACTATTTATACAGGACAGGCAGGAAGCATGGACACAGAGCCGACAGCTGTGGGAAGAACCCATGACCCTGGCAGAGGATGTTGGCAGAGAATTTTTGTCCTTCCCCTTGTCTCTGCAGCTATTCCTATGAATTTTCTTCATCTCTTATCCCTTTCTTCACTGAATCCTTAAAGAGTTTAACCTGCACGACCAGGTGCGATGGCTCAGGAGCTCAGGAGGCTGAGGCAGGAGAATTGCTTGAACCTGGGAAGTGGAGGTTGTAGAGAGCCGAGATCGTGCTACTGCACTCCAGCTTGGGCAACAAGAGTGAAACTTCATCTCAAAACAAAAAATAAAAACAAAAACAAAAGTTTAACCTGCGCAATAACTATTCCTCGCGCTGTATCTCAAGTGGCCTTACTATAACACGAACCCGACCAAGTCACTTACCCGCTAAATCCCTTCAATAGCTCACCGTAGTGACATAGAGACAATGAAAACAATAATCACAATAACTGCAACCACAGTCAATACGTATTGAGTAATGATTGTGTTACAGCCCTTTTGCTAGTTTCATCGATTATCCAATATTTTGAGGAAGGTATTCCTGTTTTCCAGGTAGGAAAATCTGGGGACCAAAAAAGTTGACTGAGTCAAATGTACATAACAAGTAAATGGCATTATTAGAAGCCCAGATTCTTAGCCACTGGGCTAAACTGCTAAGCTCTGCACATAGCACAGCAAATCACACTTTTAGCATCCACTCTCCTACTGAAGATAATGACATTCTACATTCCCCCGGGGGTAAATGGCAGCAACACAGCTGAAGGCCACTGTCTGATTCCTAAGCATCCCACCTCTACTCTTCCCTGTATAGTAAATAATGGACATAAACATTCTTTGTAAAGCACCATAAATAGAGAAGACTTTAATACTTTATGGTCCTTTGTGATATTTCCTAATCTGGAGGAAGAACATCCATGATGCATCATTTATACAGAAATAAAATAGAAAAAAATTATACCATAAACTAGACTTTGGAAAAAGAGATGGCCTCATATTTCAAGATATATCTAATGTTTATTGGGCATTTGTTATCTGCTAGACACATTCATACACAGTATGCATATAATATATATATAATATTTGAATATGTAGTATATTTATATATTAGACAGAGAGACAGAGATATATATACACACATATTTAGTACTAACCTCACTTCTCTTAGGCAAGGGTTTATTCCCATTGGTCAAATGAAAAAGTTGAGGCTCAACGAGACATAAAAGGACTTGCCTAAACTCTCATGCCTAGCAAGTGGTGGAGCTGAGGGATGCAAACCCAGGTCTCAGATTACAAAAGCTCCAGCATCTGGCAGGTGCAAAGACTTCTGTTGGGAAGCTGCCCCACCCACTCTCTCAGGACCCCACCTCCTGTGGACTCCAGACACCCCAGAGAGCTTTGGAAAGCATTCAATCTCCTTCCAGATTTTCTCACTCACTCCCCGTCCTCATGCTTTGGGGCAGAATAGCTCAGGTGACAATCACCGGTCCAGAATTTCCTAAGCTACTTAGCTTTGGGAAAGTTACTCTCAGGGCCTTAGCTTTGCGATTTATAGATGGAGATAAGGTGATGTGCCTGAGAACACCTTTGTGAGGGAAGGGATAGACAAAAAGACCCTAGACAGAAACAGGACCTAGTCCACAGTGAAATCATCCATAAACATCTTAATTGAATCAAGTAATTTTTTTTTTTTGTACTTTAGGTTCTGGGGTACATGTGTAGATCATGCAGGATTGTTGCATTGGTCCATACATGGCAAGGTGGTTTGCTGCCTCCATCTCCCTGTCACCTATATCTGGCATTTCTCCCCATGTCACCTCTCCCCAACCTCCCCACGCTCCACTGTCCCTCCCCCATCCCCTCCCAACAGATCCCAGTGCGTGTTGCTCCCTTCCCTGTGTCCATGTGTTCTCACTGCTCAACACCTGCCTATGAGTGAGAACATACAGTGTTTGATTTTCTGTTCTTGCATTAGTTTGTTGAGAATGATGGTTTCCAGATTCATCCATGTCCCTACAAAGGACATGAACTCATTGTTTTTCATGGCTGCATAGTATTCCATGGTGATATGTGCCACATTTTCTTTGTCCAGTCTATCATGGATGGGCATTTGGGTTGATTCCAGGTCTTTGCTATTGTTAACAATGCCGCAATGACCATTCATGTGCATGTGTCCTTATAGTAGAACTATTTATAATCCTTTGGCTATATACCCAGTAATGGGATTGCTAGGTCAAATGTAATTTCTATTTCTAGGTCCTTAAGGAATCGCCACACTGTCTTCCACAATGGTTGAACTAATTTACACTCCCACAAATGTGTAAAAGTGTTCCTATTTCTCCACGTCCTCTCCAGCATCTGTTGTCTCCAGGTTTTTTAATGATCGCCATTCTAACTGGTGTGAGATTGTATCTCAATGTGGTTTTGATTTGCATTTCTGTAATGACCAGTGATGATGAGCATTTTTTATATGTTTGTTGACCTCATATATGTCTTTTTTTGTAAAGTATCTCTTCACATTCTTTGCCCACTTTTGAATGGGTTTGTTTTTTCTTGTAAACTGTTTTAGTTCTTTGTAGATTCTACTAGCCCTTTGACAGATGAGTAGATTGCAAAAATTTTTTCCCATTCTGTTGGTTGCTGATTCAGTTAAGATGATTTTTAAGACCCTCTCCAAGCCTTAGGTGGCTCTCTTTTATTTCCTAGAACTACCTGGAAGCCAATCTTGTCTTCTGGTCTGTGCTGGAAAGGCCTGCAGACAACACACACCTCCTTCCCAGGGCTCTTTCCCCTTTACCAGGCTCAAGAACTGATCTGTAAAAATGGCCAAATTCTAGGGTGTTGATGGAGTAAACTGTCTCTGTTAGTCCAGCAGAGACTCAGGCATGGGGTTGGCAACCACAGCTGTTATAGTTCAGGCTCTGGCTCCCATTACCAGGGTTCACACCTCAGCCTTACCACTTGCACCAATTATTATCTCAAGCAAATGACTAAACTTCGAGCTTCAGCTTCTGTGTGTACAAAATGCTTGTCTTATAGTGTCTACCATATTGAGCTATTGTGAAGACTCAATGAATTAAAATTTGCAAGGTATGTTGAATGATTTCTGGCACATATTAAGTGCTCTGCTCAACAAACGCTAGCTATCTGTTGTAGAATGATGTCAACACTTCTCCAGCCAGGCTCATTTACCTGCATATACGAGACCTTTACCTACATTTTTCGTATATATTCAATACATTGTGGCAAAATATTCAACCTGCTTAATGCGTTGTTCAGTATTTATTACTAAATTATACTCCTGTCTCCTGATTGGGCTTTGTTTTCTCAGAATATCAAAGGTCTTCAGATCCTAGCCAGCTCTTGCTTAGACCCCACCCTCCTGTGCTCAATTCCCAGGGCTACCATTTTGGAGCTGTTTAACTTTAGACATGTTACTTAACTTCTCTGATCCCAAGTTCCCTCATATGTAAAAAAAAAAAAATACCTCCTTCCTCACTGAAATTAAATAAGAACATATATGAAAGGCACTTTGTAAAGTGTTCCACACTTATATGAACTCGATTAAAGTAAGTTATACTGGTTATTATTTAGTCTCCCAGTTTCAGTTTTAACATCCTCCAAAGTTTATGATGAAACATCAGTCCTCAAGACAAACCAGGGTAAAAGATCCACAAAAGAAAGTATTGAAAAATATCCAAATGGAAATCAGTCAGTCCTGGATTGCAACACATCATTCCTTTATTTCCTGTCTAAATGTTTAAAAGAAAATGAACTCAAGGCACAAACCCAGTGGTCACTTTCCCAGAGCTGATCTTTCCACACACACAATCATACTTCAGTGGATGCTTCAGGGAGACCCAGAAATAAGTAGAAGTACCTTTTCTCTGCTCTGAATAGAGCAAGCCTCTTTTAGCCTTCAACAGCTTGGACTGCAGACTGTGGGGATGTTCCTTGTACAAAGTGTGCTACGAAGAAAATATAGTGCATGTTCCTGTGGTACCAGAAAACACACAGTGAGTGCAGAGTGAAGAGGAGGGGCACCTCAGGGCTCCCCCAGGGAGCTATCCCCATTTCCCACCTCCACTCTAGGGAAGTAGACCCTTAAAACACAAATCCTATATCAATGGGGAAGCTGGCTCAGTAAGTCTTTACAACTTTGAACTTTCTGGCATCAAATAGCAGTGCCCACACTGTGTCTATCACCCCAGCTTCATGGAGGCTCTTTCCACTCCTGGAGTTGGGGGAGTGAGAGGGAGAAAGTGAGGAGGGAGTCTTCCTATTTCGGAAGAATTTATAGAACACTTCTCGCCTCAAAGTAACAACTTTCCTCCTCGACTATCACAAAACTGGACCAAAGAGGTGGGCAATTAGAATTCACTCATGTTATTGTGTCAACTTAGTTAGATTCAGCAAGTACATGAAGCACTGGGATGCTGGGCCATGTGCTAGGAGATAGAGACAGTGGACAAGGCTCTGCCCTGGGGGAGTTCAGATTGTGGAAGGTTGACGGACATATAAAAAGGAGATCAAAGTTCAGTGTTATACATGATCATCAGGTCATTGATATAAAGTGGAGGTTTCCTCGTGCCAGCCTGTGTACCCACTGCAGCAGATCACCTTGGGAGCTTCCTAAAAACAAAGTTCCCCGAGACCACATCCATGGATACTTGTATTCAGTAGGTCTGAGTAGGGCCAAAGGATCTGTATTTTTTAACTAGAATTTGCTGGAAACCATCTTTGTCTCTTCTCTTTTCCATGTATTCCACAGAAAAAAATCCATCATCAAATCCTGTTGTCTCTTCCCTTGGAATATATTCGGGGTGTGGCCGTATTATCATCACCTGCATAATTACCGCTGTGGTCCAAGCCAAAATCTCTTTTCAAGGAGACTTTTGGAAGAGGCCTCTAACTTGTCTCCCTGACTGTCCTTGCTGTGCTACCGTCTGTTTTCTTCACGGTAGCCACAGTGACCCTTGAAATGTGGACGGTAGGTCATGTTTCCCAGTGTTAAGAACTTTGCAGGGCCTTCCCATCCCATGGAGAGAAAAGCTAATACTGTTATCAGGGCTTCAAAACCCTCCATGGTCTGGCCCTTTGAGACCTTTCAGAGTCTCCCTCTGACAGCTTGCCCCCAGGCTCACACAAGGCTCTCTGCTTCAGCCACAGTGGGCCTCATGCTGGGCTGGAGTGGGTTCTTGCCTCTCTTGCCTCAGAGCCTTGGAGCTTTTCTGTGCCTGGAATGCTCTTCCCAAATGAGGATGATTCCCTCACTTGCTTCAGGTCATTGCTCAAATGGTTTCTTATCAGAGAGGCCTCCTCTGAACTCCCTTTGCGTTACTGATCTTACCTCTGTGCCATCACTTCCCATCCTCCTTATGCTGCTGTATTATCCTTCATGGCATTCTCACACTCTCACATTACCACAACCACCATGTGTTAAATATTCCTTGGTTTACTTGTTTATTGCCTATCTCCCACCACTAGAATGACAGCAGGACATTATCTTCTTTGTACACTGCCAGTTTATAAAACTGTGCCTGACACATAGAACTCATTCCACAAATAATTTCAAATGGCTTAATTAATAGAAGTGAGGGATTAGGAAGCCTTCTCAAATATAGTTTACAAATGTGTAAGGGCAGGAGAAAAAATGATTAATAAATATTTCTCAAATGTCTCACACCTAGCACATCAACTCTGGGTCAGAGATGGTTTACAGATATGGTGAGACCTGAGGGATCTAGGTAGAGCCATAGGTTGGAGAGATTACAAAGCGCAACCAATCTGAAATGGTCATCTCCAAATGCACGTAACCCTTCATGGAACTACAAATCTACTACTGCCGCAATGGAGTGGTATTTCCTTCAAAACGTTTACTAAAATTAGTAATACTTGATCAGTTTAGGCATTTTTTGATAATCACTTGATACTAAAACATATACACTTATTTTTAAAGTTATTTGTGAGGTCCATTACTGGCCAAGATCAAGGGACTCTATCTGGATGGTGTGTTCTGCATTCTTTTCTTTTCCACTGGTCCCAGACCTCAGGATTTGTTCTACTGGCTGCATGAGTTCTGAACATCCTGCTCTGTTTCTCAGATTCTCAGTCCTCTTTTGGAGTCTACAAATGCCCTCAGGAATGAGGAAGTTCCAAATGCTAGGGTCACCTGTCTAAGTGTAGATCTTGACACCTTATGGGTTTGTACTGCCTTGTTAGATCTCCACAAGTGAGTTATTTGAATAACTTATTCTTCCTATTTCAATACACACATAGGTACACACAAATTTACACAAGTGTGTGTGCAAACATGTATTTCTTTTTATTTACATATGTAATACATATATATATTTCTTCTTATTTTAAGCATTAGGATCACACTAAATTTATAGGTTTGTATGTTAAGTGCAGTTTAAAATATTACATTTTACCTAATTCATCAGAGATTTGCTAATGTCATTAAGTATATTTTTTATTTTTGAGATGGAGTCTTGCTCTGTCACCCAGGCTGGAGTGCAGTGGCGTGATCTCAGCTCACTGCAACCTCCGCCTCCTGGGTTCAAGAGATTCTCTGGTCTCAGCCTTTTAAGGAGCTGGGACTACAGGCTCATGCCACTACAACCAGCTAATTTTTTTGCATTTTTAGTAGAAATGGGGTTTCACCATATTGGACAGGCTGATCTCGAACTCCTGACCTCACGGTCTGCCTGCCTTACCTCCCAAAGTGTTGGGATTACAGGTGTGGGCCACCATGCCCGGCCATCATTAAGTACTTTTAAATGCAATTTTATATTCTTTTATTTACACAGACCACAATTTATTCAGCCATCTCCCTTACTGTTAAAAATATGCAGTTTCCATTTATAATTTTTTCATGAATAAAGCTATAATGAATATTCCCTAACAGAAATTTCTAATGTTCTGTCTGATGATCTCCTAAAGACAGGTTTCTAGAGGTTGGGTCAGTGGGTCAAAAGAAATAAGTCAAATTTTGCAACATGTTGCCAATTTTCTCCTCATAAATATTATAGTAAAGTTTTTTCATATCATCAAGGTATCAGGTTGGTTTTGTTAATAAGAACCAGTTATCTTTGAGACTTTGCTCACGTTTTTCTGCTTAGGTTAGAGCAGCGTCCCCCTTTATTTTCTTTTCCTCTTTCTATAGTCTCATTTCCACATTTAGCTCTAATCCATTGGCATTTATCTTTGCATAGAGCGTGAGGTGACTATCAGTCCATTTTTTTCCCTGTAGTTAACCAATTATCCTTTTTGGGAAAATTTTCTTTCCCATTAAACCTTTGATCCTGGGGCTACATGTGTCATGTACAGGCTTGTTATGATTTTTATTGAATATTTGTATACCATATACTCTACTTTATTCCATTAAATTTGCAGTTGTGGTTTTTTCTGGTGTGACAGTTTTAATTATCATAGCATTATAGTACACATTACCCTCTGGTTGGTCAAGACCCCACTCTAATCTCTTTTGCTAAAAATTTCTTTGGTACTCTAACTCATGTATTCTTTCAGATATACTTTTAAATTGTCTTTCAAGTTCCAAATAAAAATTCCATATGGGATTTTGATGGTAATAATATTAAAGCTGTAAAGCATCTTGAGTCATATATATAGTTATATATAAATATAACTACTAACATAGTTAATGATATTATTTTTTTACAGAAATACCTCCTTTCTTTATCTTTTGTAAAGTCATATACTTTTGTTCTTTCTAGCTCTCTTGCATTTGTTAGTATTGTAGTTTAAGAATAGTTTTGGTGTTACCAACACTATTGTAAGATCATTGTTCTGGTATATTTTATAAATTATGATTACTGGTACATAGGAAAGCTTGCCATTCATTCGTTTATTCATTCATCAAACATCTGGAACTTATTAAGTGCTCAACAATTAATTGACTCTATGGTGAGCATCATTTAGTGTGCTGGATGCTAGTTGTCTATTAGTGGCTAAAACAAACATCATCTCTGTATCACTAGAACTCACAATCCAGTGTGGCAGATAGGCATCAACTAACCAAGCAAGCAAATAAATATGTAATTACAATTTGTGATAAATTCACAGGGTGCAGGAATAAAGTATAGCAGGGAAATCCTACTTTGATATAATGATCAGGGAGTGTCTATCTGAGAAAACTATAATAAAGCCAAGAACAGAAGGATAAGAGGAATCAGCAAGGCAAGTATAGAGAGTACTGTTTGAAGAAGAGGAAACAACATTTGAATGTCCCAGAAATGGTAAAAACCTAATGATGAAACAGAAAGTAACAGAAATCATTTGGTTAGAACAAAATGAATAGGTGAAGAAATAAAAATAGTACAAAATGGCCTTGAAGACGATCAAAAGGTCCTCATTGTAACGATGAGGAGTTTGCATTTTACACTTTTTAACAAAAAATTTATCTACAAATTATATATATAATTTATCTATTTCTCTGTTTAATATATTATAATATAATGGGTACACTACATGCACATATACAAAAACCAAAAAGGTAGAGACTAAAACCTCAGGCTTCAGTTTCTGTCCCCAGAATTACCCAATAACTACTGAGTGTGTCTGTGCATTTAAAAATGATAGCAGATGTTAGTTCTTTCCTTCTCCCTCACCCAATTTTCAACTGTATGGATTTATGATATGACCAATCCTCTGTTTAAGGCCTTTTAAGTTATTTCTAATTATTTATTATTGTAAACAATGTTATTATATCCTTTGATCTTTGCACATGGGTGGTCATATTTATGAAATAAGACTACAGAATTAGAGTACCTGAACGCATGAGTATAAATATTGTCCATTTTTATAGATATTGCCAAATTTACACATTCACCAACTATGTATGAGAGTGACTCTTTCCCCCACAACCTAGCCAGCATAAAATGTTAGTAATCTGGGAAGTTGATATTAAAATCATAATGGGAGACAATTCTGTACCCATTGGGTTAGCACTGAGTTCTCCCACTCCACACCCCAGAGTCGCCTTTGCACCTGTGCCTCAGGAACATACCCAAAATGTTCAGAGCAGCATTTTCCACAAGAGCCTGGGAGTGGAAATAATCAGAATGTCCACGAGTAGTTTACAGATAAATATTTTGTGGTGTATTAAATACTACTTAGCAGTAAAAATAAAGGAACTATCAATGAATGCCTCAAAATGAATAAAGAAAATAATGTTTAGTAAAAAAGGATAATTCCAATGATATAAAATTTATAAACAACTGAAGTCCAACTAAACAATCTGAGAGATTTTCAAAAAGTTCATGCCCACCTGACTCCACAGGACCATTGATTGCTCGCAGTTGTTTATTTAGCTGGATTTAAATGATGACTTTATGGTAAGATAATATTAATTTCAAAACCTTTTGCACCAAAACAAACTGATACAAACATTGCAACGTGTCTGAACAGGATTCAACTCAAGATACTAAAAAGGATACCAGTTACAAATGAGCCCCTATTACAGCAACATGAATTCTGCTAAAATTGAAGTAAGGACAAACATCAAATTTATGGGGAAGCTTTTGTGAAAGAATTGTGAAATCATTGGTGCTTTACAAAAGTTCATAGAAAGAATGCCCCAGAGAAATCAGTTTACAAATGGGTCACTCATTTTAAGAAAGAATGAGATGATGTTGAATTTGTAAAGCCCACAGGGCAAACAATCCACATCAATCTGTGAAGAAAAAGTTAATTGTACCCATGTCCTAATTAACTATTAATGCTAGAAACAATAGCCCATATCATTGACATCTTAATTAGTTCAGCTTACACAATTCTGACTGAACAATGAAAGTTGATCAAACTTTCTACTTGATGGGTGCTAAAATCTGTGTGCCCAAATAAGCTGCAGACAAGAGCAGAGCTTTCAGTGAACATTTTAAACAAATGGGGTCAAGATCCTGAAGTGTTTCTTTGAAACATTGTAACAGGAGATGAAACCTGGTTTTCAAAATAAATATGTGCCAAAAAGAATTTCTACTATCTAATTATTGAATAGCATGTTTGTATTAGTCTGTTTCCATGCCTCTGAGAAAGACATACCTGAGACTGGGTAATTTATAAAGAGAAAGAGATTTAATAGACTGACAGTTCCACGTGCTGGGGAGACCTCACAATCATGGCAAAAGGAGAAAGGCACATCTTACATGGTGGCAGGCAAGAAAGAATGAGAGTCAAGTGAAAGAAGCAACCTCTTATAAACAACCAGATCTCATGAGACTTTTCACTACCATGAGAACAGTATGGGGGAAACCATCCTCATGATTTAATTTTCTCCTGCTGAGTCCCTCCCACAATGCCTGAAAATTATGGGAGCTACAATGCAAGATGAAATTTGGGTGTGGACACAGCCAAACCATACCAATGTTTCATTTCAAGGTTGTTAATCAATCATATGAGCTATTCAAATTATCTCTATCTTTGCTGACTTTTTAATCTGTTTGATATATAAACTGCTGAAAATTGTGTTAAAAGAGACCACTGTGACTACAGACTTATAAATACATAGAATTTTATCATATTTTGCAGTGTATATTTTGAGGCTATGCTATTAAATGTGTCCATGTTCCGAATTTTTATGTATTTCTTGTGTATTGAACCCTTTATTATTGTGTAGTAATTATCTCAGTAATGCCTTTTTCCAAAAGTTATCTTTAGTCTGGTATTTATACAACAAAGCCAGCCTTATTTTGTTTTGACTTCTAAACTTTTATATCAACATATTTTATGACTATATGTTATAAATAAGACATAGAATATTTCTTTTTATCTAATCTGAAAATCTTTATCATAACTAAAGAATAATACATCCCCTATATGTAACATTTTTCTCTGTTTTCAAGATTTTCTTTGGTTTTTAGCATTTTGATTATGATATTCCCAGATATAGTTTTGTTCACATTTATCCTATGTAGAGTTTGCTGAGATTATTGAACCTGTAAATATGTATCTTTATAAAATTTATAAAATTGGCTTATTTCTTTAAACAAATTAGTTTAGCCCCATTCTCTCTTTCCTTTCCTTCTGAGAATCCAATTATACATATGTTTTGCCTTTCAATGTTGTCACATAAACTACTAGAACCATTTTATAAATCATTTAAAAAAATTTTTTGGCTGGACATAGTGGCTCACACATGTAATCCCAGCACTTTGGGAGGCAAGGTAGGAGGACCACTTGAGGTCAGGACTTTGAGACCAGCCTGGCCAACACAGGAAAAACCTACCTCTACTAAAAATGCAAAAATTGGCCAGGTGTGGTGGTGCACACCTGGGAAGCAGAGGTTGCAGTGAGCCAAGATCATGCCACTGCACTCCTGCCTGGGTGATAGAGTGAGACCTTGCCTCAAAATATTTTTATATAGGCCAGGCACAGTTGCTCATACCTATAATCCCAACACTTTGGGAGGCCAAGGCAGATGGATCATTTGTGGTCAGGAGTTTGAGTCAGGAGTTTGAGACCTAGCCTGGCCAACATAGTGAACCCTGTCTCTACTAAAAATACAAAAATTAGCTGGGTGTGATGGTATGCACCTGTAGTCCCAGCTACTCTGGAGGCTGAGGCAGTAGAATCACTTGAACTCAGAAGGCAGAGGTTGCAGTGAATCAGTATTAAACTACTGCACTCCAGCCTGGGCTACAGAGTGAGACTCCATCTCAAAAAAATATATATATGTAAAATATACATTTATTTATTAATTTATACATATTAATAAATGCTATATATAAATACTAATATATATATTTTATATTTTATATATTTATTTATATATATTTATTTATATATATTTTTCAAACTGGGTATATTCTATTGGCATATTTTCAGATTTACTGACTCTTCTGTCATCTACATTCTGCTATCAATAACAAGTTGTTTCAGGTATTTTGTTTTTCATTTCTGAAATTTTCCTTTTTTGTAGTTTCTATTTCTTTTCTTATTTCTCATCTTTTTATTCACTGCTAGAATATTTACTTTCGGTGCATTTCATTCACTGCTAGAATATCACTGAGCAAAACTGTAAGAACTGCTATAATCTCGGCCCGCTGATTCCAACATCTGGGTCAGATTAGATACATGTTGACTATCTTTTCTCTTGAGATTGAGTCACATTTTAACGTTTCTTTTTATGTCACATAATTCTGTGCTATGTTGTAGGCATTGTGAAAGCTATATAGTTAATACTGAATTCTCTTACATTCCCCTGGAAATGGTGATTTTCGTTTTGTTCTCTTTCACTTTAGCAGGTAATTAACTTCATTGAAATCAAAAGAAAGCCTTTGTCTTCTGGACTGCCGTTCAAATATCAGTTCAGTCATTTTATCTTTAACTCAATTGCTTACTGTCCTCCCTATGCATATGTGGTTCAGATAAGAGATTATAAAACAATTTTAGGTTTCCCTTCACTGGGTTCTTTTCTTTTTGGAGTTTTCCTCCCACTTTCCAGAAGCTACAGTGGTCTGGAACTCTGTTCTTTGCTTCTTTAAGCCACCTGAGTTTTCTATTTGAGTTATAGCTACCACACATAGCACGAGCTGTGACCTGTTCTCAGGCTAAAGCCATAAAAATAAAGGTATTCATACTATGTAGTTCACTTCTTTCATAGAAGAATCTTACACATGTCTAGTCTCTAATACCACAACCTGATATTTAGAAGAGATGTACACACAAAAAGAAATCCTATGGACATGATGTCAACACCAGAATAAGGGATACAGCAGGAAAAGCAAGTAGGAGTGTGAGGGGAAATAATGAGTTCCAATTTGGAGAAGTTAAGATAAAAGAATTTTTTGGACATCCTGATTGGGTGGATGTTATAGGAATTTAAAAGAGCTTTGGCATCAACCTGACACCAAAGACCTGAGAACACCAAAGTTTAAATAGAGCAGTCAATGTATTCAAAGTCAAAGGTATTCAGTGGATTCCTTTTCTTTTTCTTTTAGTTTCTTCTCTTTATTTCCACCAGATTCACCTGCCCCTTAAAAAGGCCAAAAGCTTTTGCTGGTGAAGGGGAAAGAGATAAGGTGGAGTGAAGAAGCCAGCCAGATCCCTCTTTTTCACAGCAGATTTCCCATCAAGGCTCCAGTCTAAACCTGGGGAGAAGCCTTAAATTGGAGAAAGCGGCGAAGGGAGCCCTCTCCAAAGGGATGACATTTGCCTCAAGATCTGAATGAAGGGCATAGTTCTCCAAACGTGATTAAACATGTGGATTACTACATTAGGATTTACCTGTGACATTTATATGTATTTATGTATTTTATTGTTGCTTCTGCTTCTAATAGCTTTTGTTTTAAGCACCTGACCAGACTGTGTTTGTTTTAGGTTGTGGCCCAGGCAGTGTTATTCATGTGTATGAACACAGCTGGAATCTTCATCAGTTACCTGTCAGACCGGGCCCAGCGCCAAGCTTTCCTGGAGACTCGGAGGTGTGTGGAGGCCAGGCTGCGCCTAGAGACAGAGAACCAAAGACAGGTACCAAATGAAAAGGCTGAATGTTTTAGTTAGCCAGTCTCTAAATTATATGGAGCTACTGTTTTACTCCCGAACATGTCCTGACTTGCAAGTGTTCTCTTAAAGCTTATGTCACGGGATTCCAGAGTCTGAAATAGTTGCATTAGACTTGCAGGTCAAAATGGATTGGTCTTATTCTCCACACTCAATTCATCGTTCCCCATAATAAATAAAGTTATCATAGTCATAAATTTATTTTCTGGCCCCTTTCGCTGACATCTATGTTTGTGAACAAGGTCATGGTTCCTCAAAGTCATTAGCATACTCATCTTTGACCCTCTTTCTTTTAAACTGTAAATGTGTTATTTCAGGTAAATTTTTTTACTGTCTAGCAATTCAGGTCAGAGTAAGTGCATAGAAGAACCTTTACACATGTCTAGTCTCTAATATCACAACCTAACTTTTAAAAGAGATGTACATGAAAAAATCCTGTGGACATAAATCCAACGCCAGAATAAGGGATACAGGAGGAGAAGCAAGGTGGATTGTGGGGGGCAATAATTAGTTCCAATTTGGAGAGGTTAGAGGAACTTTTTGGACATCCTGATCAGGTGGATGTTATAGGAACTTAAAAGTAGCTTTGGCCTCAAATAATATATTTCTCCAAAATTAAATTTAGTTTCAAAGAATAAAGATTTGTCCCTATTAAAGTTGTTTATGTATTTTAAATCCATGGATGTCTTCGGTTCTGAAAACAATTTTCCAAGAGAAGTATCTGGAATGTGTTGAAAATTGGTTTTAGCATCAACTTTTAGCATCCCAAGTTTATATTCTGCTGGGAATTTTATGCTTCTAGATATATTATTTCTACAACACTAGACCCTTTTCTCTTTTTTTAACTAGGTCCTTTTTCTTAAAGTTGTCTTATTATTTGTAATACAGAGCATTTATCATTTAAGACTTTAGGCAATAATAGCTTGTAAAATTATAAAGAAAGTAGCAGAGAAAGACTCAACATTTTCTCCATGATTAATTTGCATCAAATCACCAGGAAGTCATGGATCTTTAAAATGAGTGAAGCCAGGTCTGTGCGATAATGGATGAGGCAGACAGGTAAGGCACACCTGCCAGGACTCAACTCCCACTGCCATCTGCTGTTCCCAGGGCACAGGGGAAAATACTGAGTTTTCAGACCTTACTTTGCGTTTACAGGATTCAGAAGAAGGAATTTCTAAGTTATTGCCTAAAATAATTCTGGAATCTCATAGTAGTTTCTCTGAATAGCCCATGGAATAATTAAGAAAAATAACTTTAAGAAAAAAATACCTTGTACAATAAACATGAGTATCTCCCAGGACTATTGTATTATGTTTCTGTGCAAAACAGATCAGTTGCCAGACTGGCATGTCACTCTTTCCATGGGATCTGTGCCAATTCAGAGAATGCTGCCATGTTAATAATTTATTCAACTGTTCTTAATGCTTTACCATAACAAGAGCTGAAATTGTGCGTGAGTTGTCTGGGATGGCCCTTATTTAGTGTTTATGATATACGGGAGATACTAAAAAAAAATTGCCTTACCATCTGCATAAGACTTTTTGCTTCTTTTCCCATCCTTCAAGTTGGGTATCTTGGTATCACTATGATCTAATCATCTAAAATTGTGGAGGAATCATTAACCATTCTCCCTAATCTTCTTTTTAAAGTTGGGAGAAGGAAGAAGAAAATATAATATTTAGAGGTAAGAGAAAGCGATAACTAGAATGTAATGAAGCGATCACTAGGGTTTGTGTCATGGTTCTTATTACTTCTTAGTTGGGCCACCTAAGCTATTTAACTCTCCATATAGGTTCCTTCTTTATACATGGGGCAATATCTTTCTCTTCTACATTACATTTGTTTCAAATGAGATACTATGTAGAAAGCAATACAAACATGTAAGTCAGTTTCATTGATTTCTTGGATAAAATACAAGAAAAGACTATCTTTTGTGGAAGATTCTTTATTCCTAGGATTAAGTAAAATATTGTAGAGGCTTCTTTTAGTCCTATGTTCACAACTCTAATAAAATATTTGTGGCATGTTGACCACCCTTTATATACCCAAGGGTATTGCCTGAGATAGCTGACTCTACATCATCAGTGCTAAAGTTACTTTCCACTGGCATTTGATCTCTGCTTCAGTTTTCCATTATCCTTGAGAACTTCCTTGGTAATAAATGGGCAGTGTAGTCTGGCAGAGAAGACATAGGATTTCAAATGAAATTGCCCTGGATTGATAATTTTTGCTTACTTACTATTTTAGTGAGCTTGAGCAAGCCCTGAGTCTTAGTTTCCACATCTATGGTGTGGGAATAATAACATCCTTCCTGAAAAGTCTCCTTAGTGGTTAGAATTACTTTGTGTGAGATGCCCTTGCAAGTCAGTGAAGAGTTTCTATTAGCATTATTGAGTGTAATGATTTATATCAGTCAGTCAACATAGTTCAGTCCCAAGAGGACTCATGTGAAAATATATTATGGATTGACTTGGCTCAGTTGAAATAACTTAGGGTTATTTATATGGAGGTAAATCAGGATGATGGCTCTCCTTAAGTGCATAGCAACCAGAATCATTATTAGGTCCCATACATATCTTTTTAAATATCACGTGTCATTGACAAATGAATTCCCATTTACCTCTTATCAGAACTAATTATAACACCATAACTGTTAAAAAATTCTATATCCTGTGAAGGAGACACTGCAAGAACCTAAGTAACAGCATATACCTTTTCCTTGGATAATGATCCTAAATAAGATTGATGGCAACTTTTTGAAATTATAAATGAAGAATCAAATAGGTTATATTTCATAGAAATGACCAGGTTTTGTGGGATTTTTCAAGCACTCATGATTTTTATCTCATGGTAGGATACAAAAAAAATTTTAATCACTTAATTTGCTTAACCATGAATTAATTTATTTATGGAGGGTCTATTATGTGTCAGGGGCTCTGCTGAGCATTGGGAATATAATGCTGACTAGCAATTAGTTCCTGGCCTTAAAGAGTTTGCCAGGTGTAGAAGAAGATGGATGACCACACAGATACGTATGGCAATAGTGTATGGGTCAAACCTAACCTGGAGGCTTGTGGAAGGCTATCTAAAAAATATATTGCCTGATCTGACATGTGAATAGGATTTAGCTCAATGGAGAAGCAGCAAAGAGTACACCATAAAAAGCAAAGAACACATGCAAAAATCTTGAAGGAAGAGAGAATGTAGTTTGTTGGAAGGATTTATGAGAATTCCCATGATCATTCATTCATTTATTCATCTATCACCCATTGATGCTGTAGATGCAGAGACAAATAAGACTTAGTCTACTCTGAATTGTATCTGGAAGATGAGTAGAACGTTAATTATTAGAAGAGAAGGAAGAAAGAAATTAGCAAAGATACTGATAACAAGATATGTATGACCTATTAAAGAACAGCAATGCCAGGTACTAAGTTTTCTCCGATATCCTGCAGCAAACTGTGAACCTCTTAAGTGGGACATTAATGCTTTCCATTCAATAACATACTTTTCTTGAGTGTTAACTATGTGCCAGGCATTATTCAAAGTGCTATGTACCCAAAGTGAAGAAATTCTTGACAGTTCTCTAATACAGCATGCCACTCTAGGTCTCAGTCATTGCAAGTCTCTTTCCCCAAACTGCTATTTCACCACCCTGTGCCATTTATTAATAGTTCTGAAAAATCCACCTCCCTCCTAATGCATCTCTACTCTTCTGCCTCAACATCCCTTTCTCCATGAGGCTTGCGTTTGCCTCCCAGGTAGAGTTGAAATGGTTTTCTTGTGCTGTGGCATGCCATGATAGTTAAGTCTATTAAAGAATGTGTCCTAATTTATGACATATACTCATCTGTGTTTCTCTGTCTCCACAACCTCTCAAGACTAGTTAAAGGCAGCCACTTTATATAATTCAACTGATTATCTGGTTTTTATCTAGCATAATGGCTGAAGTGTAGGATCTTCTGAGTAATATTTATTTAACTAATTATATTAAATTCAAACTTTGGCTCCTAGCTTCACTTCTACGTACATGAATATTGTGACTCCTTTGTGTAAAAATAAAGATACCTGTGCCCATTGTGACCTCCATTAAAAACTTAGTAGGAAGAGCACTTTTACCCGATTCAGGAGAGACTGGAACAGGCTGAGCATACGTCTTAAGCAGACTTGCTAGGGGAATTTTCCATCTGGAAGCTACATCTTGAAGCATCTTTCTTTAGGGAGTTAAATTCTAATTATTGTAGTTTTCATAATCCTGCTTCTTCTCCCAAATGATGCACATGGCCCATATTTATTTTAAATATTAAAATGAATTAATTGTTTTTCTTTCAGCTTGGAGAATTGTATAAACCTCCTTATGGTAATCATGGCATTTCGAGGTGTCTCAGAAGCTCTGGGGCCACTGGAATAAAATTTCTGATGATACCATATGTTGCAGCAGCAGGAAGATTATTTTTAAATGCAGCAGATGTTTTAGCTGTATTAAAGGAATTCTGTTAAATATCTTTATTAGACAATATTGGTGTAAACTGGTGGCTCGGACAGTAGATTGAGAAAGCTGGGTTTTCCACTGAGTTCTGACTTGATTCGTTTGATTCATGTTGGTGCCTTTTAACATCTTGGGGACTTTTTAAAGTTAAAAATAACATTCATTAGTACAGTAGAGCTTTGTCATTGTTAATTCATTCAGAGAATCAAGGTTGACCTGAAAGTGGTAGAACTTAGAATCTTTATTCTTTCTGCTGCAACTAGATAATGGGTCTTTTCATTATACTCCAAAGGCCTCTTCCTTCGAGTCATTGTCTGTTATTCTCCATTCCTTACATTCAAAGCCACCCACTGACCACCCATTGTGGTCAGCCCTATCTGTTATCAACATCTTTCCTATTCACTATTCTTTAGTTAATACTGAAATACTCACTGTTTCCTACACATTCTTCTTACCTTCTACTCTCATGCCTTTGTTTATACCTTTTTCCCTACCTGGTGTAACGTTCCTTTCATCCGTGCACTTTATCCATCCTTCAAAACTCAGTTCAAATGTCACTACTCCACAAAGACCCTCTCTTATCCCCCCAGTGGTAACCTCCATGAGAGTTTCATTCATACATTTCTGTATGGAATTATAATCTCTTTCTATGTTTTGCTATATGCTTGTCTTATTTTTGCCTCTCGTATCATTGCTGAGTCACCCCTCAACACCCTTTCCTTGAGACACTCTCCTCTCTTAATTTTACTATGGCGTGCTTATTTTCTTTTCCATCTTTCAGATTTCTGTTTCCTTCACATATCCCTCTGGCTCCTCCAAGCCCTTAAATGTAAGCAACCTTCAAGGGCCTCTCCTTGACCTCTTCTTTTTTGTTCATCTTTTGGTTCTCTTTCAGTGATGTTTCAGGACTTCAACCATCACTTCATATTGTTTCCACATCAGTATCTCTAACATCACATTCTTTTCTGAGCTCCAGATGCCCACCACCAGCACCTGCTCGATAGCCTCATCAGCATGTCCCACAGGTATCACTGGCTCGGCCTGTTCATGATCCTCCTTTCCCTCAAAAAGTACTTCTCTTTCTCTGTGATACACCCTATACTTAATCCACTAACATCAACCGTGGTCCCAAACCCTGTGGGTGTTATCTATCTTCACCATATATGCACAAATTTTTCCTATATTTCTTTTACTAGTACTGCCTGGTTTAAGTCCTCTCACAAAACAGTTTTCTAATTGGTATTAACCAGTTACTAACCAGTGTATACTGATCTAGCCACCTGTAGTCACTCACCTTAACATTCTTCTTGAAAAGTAAATCTATTTTCCTTCTCTCTGTTTTCCTTATGATCTATGAAATTAAAAAAATTAAAAAAAAAATAAACAAATGTATTGAGCTCTGTGGGGCATGAAGCCAAAGCCACTGCTTTCTCTCACCTATTCTTGTCCCTCCCTATCTGACGTTGAGGTGGTGAGGCGGGAATCCACTGGTTTCTCTTTTACAGAGAGGAGGATTCATATGTTAGAAGTCATTGTATATACATTCTCCAGAACTTTCTGTGGGGTAAGAATGTGGTTCCTTCCCACAGGGAGTATACCCCATAGGGAGCACACTCATGCAGCCTCCTCTCCCCCTCACAGGGGAGCCCACCCGCGCAGCCACCTCTCCCCCTCACGGGGAGCCCACCCGCGTGGCCTCCTCTCCCCCTCACGGGGAGCCCACCCGCGCGGCCTCCTCTCCCCATCATGGGGAGCCCACCTGTGGAGGCTGCTGTCCCTACCTGCCCCCACATAGGAAGCCCAGACATTCAGGCTGCTGTTCTCCCTACAGGGATTCCAATGATGCACTGAGCCCACAGTAACCGCCTACTCTACCTCTGGCTGGGGAACTGTGGCTACGGAGCAGAAAGAAAAAATAGGAAGCTCCTGTCTGCTTCCTTTGCAGCCAAGTCCCTCATTCCTTTGCCAGTGATAAAGTGGCTGCTTTGACTGACTGATAGGATTTGGTCGATTCCTGTCTGCCTCCGCATCTATTTCTCAGTTGGTTCATTTGAGAAGGGAGGTGTGTGACTAATTCACATCTCAAAACCCCAGCACAGAGTATTACACCTGTCAGGATCATCTTCTTAGTGCCCAATTTGGATTAAATAAGACCTCACACTAAAGCCCCAGGATTGCTACTGCCCATGGAACACACCCAATTTCATTTACTCTGCATCACAGCCCATTCACCACCTGGCTCCAGCCCGATATTCCAATCATGTCACTTACTACCTTTCACTTTATACTCCAACACTCCACACAGCCAGCAAAGATGCCCCACACATCTATGGCTTGGATTCCTTCTGGTCATTCCCCACCTGTCTCCATCCCTCTCTGCTTGTCTGCCAAATGAGTGTGGCATTTATGGATCTCATCAACACGCTCATTGTCCTCTGGTTTCTGGTTGGGTTCAGCCATGGGGGGCACTGGATATGAGCTAGAGCATGGGAGGACAGAGCCATCAATCCACTTATCTTCCCATCTCCTACCCTGCCGGGATGTGGATTTACAGTGGCTGCATTTATCTACTAAAAGCCACAGTTTCTATCAGGCAGCCCTCACTTACAGTAAAGTTTGTAGCTGCCTTCCCTTCCTAACCTTGGGGTGCTTTACCATCCATTGTTGAGTACCTCAATTTTTCAATAACTCTCTTTCATCATCACTTTTGAGGTGCCAGCTATGTCCTGCCAGGAACCTAAATGACATGCCACTATTGCTCCATTAGGATGAGATGTTCCACTCCCACTCTGTATATTTTTGCAATTCAGCAGAGCAGAAAGACACTGGGCTAGAAGTCAGAAAACTCTACTCTGTCCAGTAGGGCAGCCACTAGCCCTCTGTATATTTAGCACCTGCAATGTGCCTGTTCTGAAATGAGGTGTGCTGTGCGTGTAAAATACACACCAGATTTTAAAGACAATCTGAAAAAAGAAGAAATGCAAAATATCTCATTAATGACTTTTTACAAACTAATTGTGTGTTCATTATACATGGAAATAATATTTGGAATATATTTGGTTAACTAGAATATACAATTAAAATGAATTTCAACTGTTTCTGGCTAATTTTTTTTATGGAAGTAGTAGGAACTTTTAAATTGTATTCATGGTTTCCATTGTATTTCTACTGGACAGTATTGACCTAGATGCTTGTCCCATTTCTATTTCTAACTTGCCAGTGTGACTCTGAGCAAGCTCTCAAACCACTTTGTATGTGAGTTTCCTCATCTCTCAATTAGAAAAGATAATTCCTGTCCTAACCCACAAAAGTGTTTTGAGAGACAAATAACATAATGCCTGAAAAAGTGTTATTTCAACTGTAAAGAACACTACAAATGTTAGGGCTATTTCTGTAAAAATCTCACCAGTGCCCCAATCTGATGCTCAGATATCCACCCCCTCCCCCGCCCC
Organism: Sapajus apella; assembly: GCF_009761245.1. NCBI lineage: Eukaryota > Metazoa > Chordata > Mammalia > Primates > Cebidae > Sapajus > Sapajus apella. The sequence goes on along the minus strand of NW_022436943.1, from coordinate 54,232,215 downwards.
CCGCCACCCTGCCTATGAAGCCTCCTCTAATGTTTCCTGTTGTAACTTATTTCTTTTTGGCACTAAGAAATTTTTAGTTAACATGAGTTTTTCACATTCTGTCTTATATCAGGGTTAGCATCATGGTTCCATCTGATTGCCAGGAAGGTTCTGAGTGGCAAGCACAGTACCAGTGTTAATGGCTTCTGATCTTCCTGTAACAACTGACTTCACTCGAAGAACTGTGTTTACCTGGTGTGGGTGGGACACCAGTTCTTGCATTCCATCTGGCTGCCTAGTTCTTTGTAATCTTCCCAGCACATTATTTGCATTTTCTGGCATGATGGAAGGAGTGAAGGCTTTGAAGAAAAACAAACCTGTATTTGATTCCTAGTTCTAGGCCTATATCTGCTGAGACTGTGGGTATACTAACCTTAGATTCTACATCTGTCAAAGATAATAAACCCTACATCTCAAGGTGGTTGTAAGAAAATCAAGCAATATATAGAAAACATCTGAGCCATTGGCTCACATAGTAGGGCCTCAACAGATGAGCGATGGGGGTCATGGCTGATCCTTGAGCTATTGGATCACCTGGGCCATATCCTAAATTTCAAAATAGAAAGTATTCTGATTCTAGTAACAACAATTTTTCTTCTTGTTATTTTTGTTCTTATTCAAATTTGGCATCCATGAGCAGTACAAATTTTTAATTCAATATCTGATTCAAAGACAGTTCATGACCCTATGCTCATATGCAATTACAATTTGCATGCAGAGGTCATTCAGAAAGCAGAAATCAATCACCATCAGGGCCCTCAACACCTTTGATCCAGCCTGGAGGAGCTGGAGGAGCCACAGAAGAACTGTGGGGGCTTTTTATCTTGTAAATCTGTGCAGATAATTTTGACTAAAGAAACTGAAATAGCCTAACTATAAAATGCTGAAGAGAAGGCATGCTTTGTTGCCTTGATACAATTGAAGGCACTTTTCAAGATAGAGCAGGAAAGTAGTAAAATAGAGCAGGAAAAAAAATAAAATAAGTATTTTTAAAATAATCCATGCCTAAAATAGCTTATTTTAGTGAGACTTGAGTATGGGTCAGTTGACCAGAATTCTACATTCACTATTTTGCATGAGTCACACCAAAAATGGATTGACTATAAAGGAGGTAAAATAATTTAATGCTACTATCTCAACAATCTTGGTGTAAAACCATCCTAGAACTTTTTTTCTTCTAATCTTTTACAAATGTCTTGCCCACACCTCATTTGAAACCAGTGTTTTTAGAATGAAAATTTTGAGTATTTCCACAGCATTCAACTCATTTTTTCACAGAAACAAAAGCTCGCTTTCTTTTCACACTCACATTTTGTTGTTGACACCATACCCAATTAAATTTGGTTATAGTAACAGCCAATACAATTATCATAAACAGATTTGGAAACAAACATTACTGCCTCTTGGTAAAGATAGGATACAACCAGCAGACGTGGGGAGTAGACTTGAAGAACCAGTTAGCTATGAGCATTTAGTGTGTACTGTTGACAGCGCCTCACAGTAGGATAGGCTAGTGAATCACTTAAGTGGGGTGGCTGGGGGGGCACTATGATGCAGTGCTATTCTGCAAATTAGTTATGAAAATTCCAAAATTCCAAGTTGACCTTTTAAAAACATTGACACTACTCTTGATCAGCAGTTGGAATCTAGAAAGTTGAGACCGAGGCTGAGAGCTATGCTGCCAAAGCAAGAGGAAACCTGGCATAGGGCAAAACAATTATTTCATCCTTCATTTGCTCAACAAGTATTGATCTTTCCTTCCCAAAATATTTGCCCTTGGAGTATCTCCTGTCTTAGTGAATAAACAGCATCATTTGTCCACCAGCTTCAGCCTCACACTACCCGTCCTCTCCATGTTTCCTGATATGCTGCAATAATTATGAGAACTTAATTCTCTTTCTCATCCATCTTTCACATTTTTTTCCGACATTTCTAACCCTACTTCTCTCTCCATTTCTCTCCTGGATCACTGTAACAACTCTTTCGTTCCCTGCAATTCATTTTCCATGCTGCAGCCAGAGTGATCCTTCTGAAATCTAAATCTAGTTAGGCAATTTCCATGACTTCTGTACCGGGTTGAAAGGTGTCCCCCTAAAATGCATGTTCCCACAAATCTCAGAATATGATCTTACTTGGAAATAGGCTCTTTATAAATTTATTCAAGATGAAATCACACAATGGGCCTTAATTCAGTATGACTGATATCCTTTTTTTTTTTTTTTTTTTGTTTTTTTTTTTTTTTGAGACGGAGTTTCGCTTTTGTTACCCAGGCTGGGGTGCAATGGCGCGATCTCGGCCCACCCCAACCTCCGCCTCCTGGGTTCAGGCAATTCTCCTGCCTCAGCCTCCTGAGTAGCTGGGATTACAGGCACGCGCCACCATACCCAGCTAAGTTTTTGTATTTTTAGTAGAGACGGGGTTTCACCATGTTGACCAGGATGGTCTCGATCTGTTGACCTCGTGATCCACCCGCCTTGGCCTCCCAAAGTGCTGGGATTACAGGCTTGAGCCACCGCGCCCGGCAATATCCTTTTAAGAAGAGAACACAGAGAATCCCAGAGGCAGAAGCAGGAAATGCACAAAAGAGCACCACGTGAAGACAGAGGCAGAGGTTGGAGCAAGGCATCTGCAAGGACCGCTGGCAGCCACCAGAAGCCAGGAGGGTGACATGGGACCGTTTCCCCATCAGGGACCCAGAAAAAAAACAAATCTGACAACACCTTATTTCCAGACTTCTGACCTCCAGAATTGTAGGAGAATACATTTCTATTGTTTTAAACCACCAAATTTTGTGGTAATTTTTAATGCTAGCTTAGTATACTAAAACAACTTACTGTTGCGTTTAGAATGAATTTGGATCCATTTCTCACCTCTCTCCCCTCCTTACATGTTGTCTGGATGAAAGGAACAGTGACTGGCTCTGATATAGCATTTACCGTGTGTGAGGTGTTCCACATAGATTGCTTCATTCAGTCCTCAGAGAAACCCTATGAAGTGGGTGAATTTTTTACCTCCATTTTATAGATGAGGACTTTGGAAACAGAGAAGCTAAACAACAGCTAGCAAGTTGCACAGCAGGTACTCAGACCTAAACAGTTTGGCTCCAGAGCCCACATAACCAATTATTATGCTATGAAGTCCTTCAGCATGGGATTTTCTTCACAATCTATGCCTCTCTCCCTCAGGAGGGCCCTGGCCCTCACTTCCAATCAGCATGCTCTTTTAGTCTCAGATGACAGGAAACTCAACTCAGACTGGGTCTAGCAATGAGAAAAACGTATTGCCTCATGTTACTGGATAACCAGGGGCAGATGTACAATTGTCACCACATGGCTGTGATGTTATCAACAGGAATACATGTAGCAATGTGGGGAAATCAGATGAGTTGTCTTAATATAGGAAAGGATATAGTTCAACGTACACTAAAGCTACCCAGAGAAAAAGACCCAGTGGTCCACGAAGGTGCCAGTTTCCAGTGAAGGCTCCCACCCTCAGTGATATATCCTGGCCAGACTGAGGATAGAGGGGTCTTCAGGAAGCTCCCTTTGCCTTTCTTACATGGGATTTTTATGCTCTTGTAGTTCTTCCAAAGTATTCTAAAGACTCCAGCTTTCTCCTTTCCTACCCACCAAGTATGAGAAAACTGGTAATAATCACAGAACATCATTTATTCCATGGTGGATTGTTTTCCTCCCTAAACAGCATTAGACCTGAGTTCTATTTCTAATCACGCTTCAGGCACAGCTTGGTCCAGGAGCCATCTAGTACACTTAGTTTATCACTTCATTATTCAGGACTCAGCAAAGGCATTAAAATCCAATCAAAATTCTGCATTAATTGTGTTTTCTCAGAGCCCTCCACTCAAGAGTTCTCTTCAGAGCTTTAGTAACAGTCAAATACGTATTATCAAAATCTAATTAGGTTACTGCATTATAGAATACACACTGTGGGCCAAGACATGAGTTAGGTGCCAAAAATAAAACCAAGAGGGGATTTTTAAATAGAATTTTTCATAACAAAACAAGTTGGTAAGTTTGTACTTTCCAACTTGGTCTGAAAGTTATATGTCTCATGTCTTACATCTCCTTTGCTAGATTACAAGTTCCTTGATCCATGGAGGAATTATATTTTCCTCTATAATATCTACCCTGGTACTTAAACATTTGGTAACACTGTATCAAATGAGTAAAGTAATAATTAACTTAAAGAGCATTTCCAATGAGTATTTCTCTTTCCCCAAATATGTGATTAATATTGACAAATATTGAAAGATCATTTTTCTTCCCTCTTTAGTAAACTGGAGGCTAGTTTTTGCAGGAATTTTTACTTCCAACAGAGTATGTTCTTGTTGAACTCTATACTCCATTAACTCATCTTTCTTCCCATTGTCCAACTTAATTTGTCATTTAGATTTATGGGAGCCATATCTTTTGTATATTAATTGCAGGGATGTAAATATTTCATCTTTACAACCCTGATTCCTCAACAGCTCAAAACATTTTAGTTTTCACACCTATTATTCCAGAATCTCTTTGGAATATGCAAGAGACACATGATGCCTTGTTCTGACTTCTATGGTAATATTATTAATATTTCATTACAGTCACTTTCAGTTTCTCAGACAACCAGACTGCAAGCATGGTGAAGGCAGAGTGAAGTTTGTCCACTGCTCTCCCCATTGCAGAGCACAGGCACTGCCACTAACTCGTTCCTTACTACACGCTTGCTAAAGAACAGTTTATCCGATGTGTGAATGAGTAGTGGAAGATATTTCGTAACAGATTAGACAGTCATGGAAAAGATTATGACTTGAGAGTCAGCCCCATGTGATCCACTGCACCCAAGAAAAGGATGAACTCTAAATCCGATTCTGCAGCACAGAGCCTGAAAAGTAGAATTCACTAGTGAGTCCAGATGCCTGTGTTCACATCTGTGTGCTGCCACTTGCTCTGTGTCCTGGGACAAGTACCTAACCTCTCTGTGCTTCAATCTCCACATCTGTGAAATAATGGTAATAAATATCCCTATCTCATTAATTGTTTAGTATTTAATCATATAATTTATGTGCAAAGCTTGAAACATAGTAGGTGCCCAATAAGATCTCTCATTGGTAGTGGTATAGTCCATATTTACTGCTTCTTTCCTTTAAGCATTTTCTTTCATCATGAAATATATACGTTCCACAGAAAGAAAAATTCTCAGACAACCAGAGACTGAATTAATTTTAAATAAGTAAAGGGAGAAACCAGTCAAGATGTCTGGGGTGTGAAAAGAGGAAAAAAGCAAAGAAGGTCAAATTATATCTTGTGAATGATTGAAATAGCAGAAGGGACCTAACAAATGAATGAGTATTACAAGTATTGTCCATGTAAGCTCTGTTAATTCTGATATTTTCTGTTTTTCAAATATAAACAAGAATGGTTGGATTGATCATTGTTCTTTTCATGGGCAGAAAACTGACCCAAGCTCACAATTAAACACCAGTGTGAAAAGTGATGATTCCACTTATTACAGGCTCCGAGGAGGTTGCAAACATCGCATGCTCACACCCCATCCGGACGGTTTCTCCAGGCAATGTGAGGAGGTATAGCAGTAAACAGGTGAAGCCCTCCAGCCTCTGATTAATTTCTGTTTTGGACCGCCGGTCTGGATAGTTATGCTTTCTTGCTACTTGAAATGCAGCAGAAGCATAAGGGGTCCGTGTCCTGCATGATGGGACTGGCTGGCCTTGAGCCAGGTAATCTCTGAGCTTCAGTCTCCTCACTTGTAAAATGATTTTAATAACTCTTACCAAGGTTGTTTTGATATAAAATTAGCTCCATGTAAAGGTAATTTTTAACTGTAAACACACAACAAAGGTAAATTATTTTTAAATTTTTTTAAATATTATATTTGAGGAGGATATAAAATCTGCTGAGAATGCTGCAAGCAAAATTCTTCTTATTTGAATTTTAATTATCTTTCAACTTCCAAATTCGCTCCTCCAATTGATATTAAAATATGATGTTCTTGAATAAATGTGAAAAGCTCCATTCCACATCAAGATAAAACATAAATTCAGTATTTTTTAAATTTTAGTAGATGAGTGCATAAAATATATATCAATGAATAAAAAATGACTTCAGAATTACAAAAATTAAATTAGAAACTAAGAATTCACTATGTAGAAGATGGTGTTCAAATAACCTCTGAAGCATGTATTATGGCACAGTGATAATCAGGTATCTATGGAAACTGTTGCCTATTAATATTTGAAACAGACAATAATTTATCTGTCCACATGCAGCCATGGGTTAGGTAGTTCTCCAAAGTGTTAGCATTGTCCAACAGTTACAATAATTAAATATAGTTTGCTTTATCAGAAGCACCCTTATCATGAAGCCAATGGTGGTTAAACTTCAAAGCCCTTCACTCACAAGCCCCTTCCAAGGCCTTCAGAGGGGCTCTAGCAAGTTTACATTATGATTTTCACAGTTTTTCTTAAAGAGGATTCTCTTATCCCACCCCCAAATTATTTACGTCTCAGGACCCACAAAGCCTGGATCAACCACTACCCCTCCCTCCTTGGAGTAGACAGAATGTTCTCTCTGTCATACCCCTTCAGTACCAAGGCCTTGTAAAGACCCAAGTGGGTACCTTGCCTCAGACACAGATGCCAGTTTGAAAATATTCATGTCTGGTATATTTGCCCAAATATTCTTGGGGAAAAAAAATACTTACAATATAAAGGTATTTTCCACACTAGCATTTGCAGTTATCCAAAAGATATGTGGGTTTTTTTTAGCAGACTGAAGCAATATTTTGGTAGGTTTTATAAAATAGCCTATCCCCATCACCAATTATAGCATGTATTTTAAGGGATTTTGAAGTTACTATAGTATAAAAGAAATTTTTCAGAATGGCGGGGAGTGTCACTGGTAATTGTCCAATATCTAACAGCCCAATGTATCTGTGACTTCCAATCTTTCAATGTTAGAATTCTTTTAGCAGAAGAACTTCTGAAAGAATCTTAACTGTATTTATAGGCAACTTAATGGCTACACAGACAATAGAGTCAGACAGACCTGGTTTGGAATACAGCTTTGCACCTCATTAGCTGTATGAACTTGGGCAAAGAGTGTAACTTTATGTGCTTCAGCTTTCTTATCTGTTAATAATCCAGCCCGCCTCATTGAATCACTGTGACACTTATTTGAAATAACTGCTTGTGGCTTAACTAATTTAGGGACTGACACCAACTCTTACCCTTTCCCCATCCCCCATGTCACTCCTAATGTCCCAGGTTTCAAGCTTCTTGCTTCTACAATGGTCCTTGTTTTGTGGTTGGGAGGTTCTCGCTCCTGCATTCCCCACAGACTGTGTGTTCTTCAGGGCTGGTGACATATTTAGCTCCCGGCAGCACACTCAGAGCCTGGCACATGTCAGCGTGATTACTGTTTATTGAAGAGAATTGAATTGAATAGTCAAACAGAGTCAAGGAACAGGATGGTAGAGAGATCCATGGTGCAATATTTGCAAATACGTAGTCAGGAGAACTTCCAGGGTGTACATAATTTCCAAGGGCCTGATGAATTTTAGAAAGGATTTTTGAGAGTGTTGATAAAATATAAAATGCCTTCCTCATTCTCTGACCTATCCCACCATTAAACAAGAGAACAGCGCTGTTCTTGCCCACGGGCCTTTGAGGTGGGTGAAATTCTCTCTTGATAGGTCAAAGCTTCTTTCTAGAACTGATAAGCAGCTTCCCATTTGTTATAAAGGGCATAGATCAGAAAACCACCATTGACATAGCTGTTAGCTCCAGAGCTATGTTGCCTTCTAGATCCACCCTGGCAAAACGTGGACAACGGCCACCTTCTGAACAGCCACAAAACTCGTGACTAGACATTGGAGGGCTGCTATGTAAAAATCCAGTATCTCTGTAACTGTGGTTGCCAGGAGTGAAAAGCAAAAGTAGCTAAAAATGCTCTCCATTTAACCTTCACATTTTAAATCTTGCAGAAGTGCATCTAACCAGCAAAACTCAAGCAATATCCAGAACTGCAAGGATTTCGGGAAGTTAAATCATTAGCTTTCCAGCCTCTCCTATTCAGGAAGGAACGTTCATGGCCTTTTTACTTTTTCAACTGCAACTCCCCGTAAGAAGTTCATTTTACTTGATCATTTAGTACACAAAGGCATACAAGTATATATAAAACAAAAGAAATATTCACAAAAACACTTACCTTTAGAGTTATTGGAATCTGATATTTTCTATTTTACTCTATTTCATTTTTGCCTGCTATATATGATCCACTAAATTTGATTTCACGCCCACAAATGTGTCACAAGCACCAATTTAAGAAACACTGCACTGGCTGTGGTTGGAAGGGATGTGGAGGTCTTAGCTACCATGTCCACCACAGTCCTTTATGCACCATTCCAGCCATTAGCTTGTGAGTAATTCTGATTCTTCAGGATTCAAGCCCACAAGAGAAAGCATCCCGGGCACAGGGCACCTGTCTCATCCAAGACAGGAGGCAGCAAAGGCTGCCATTCTTAATTATAAAAGCTCTGAAGTTAGGGAGGTAGAAATCCCTATCTAGAGATGATAGGCCAAACAAATGAAGGGTGCTTTGATGGACAGAGTGCTAGTTTACAGACAGAGAGACGGCTTTGGAAGCACTTTGAAGAATACTCAAAAGAGCACTGGCTTGTGTGTCAAACTCACCAAGATTTCAAATCTGGTTCAGTTATCTGCATTGTTGGGACTCGAGCAAATTTCTTTATTTCTGAGTCAATATGCTCAGAACTGTAAAACAAGATAATAATGCCAACTTTGTGATATGTCTTTGAATGATATATAGTATCTCCCTGGATTTATTTTCTTAGCTGTAAAAAATGCTTCTTTGCTCCATTGGGTAGCTGAGAGGATCAAATGAGGTAAGCTATGTGACAACTGCCCCACAGAACAGGAGCACCCAGGAGATGTTAGTCCTCCTTCCTAGTCATGTAGCCTAATCAATCATCCTGTCTTTCCAAGTCTGTTCATTTGTTGTATCAATCATCTTTTGCTCTGTAAAAAAAATATTGCACCAGAATGTAGTAGCTTAAAACAGTCACCATTTACTTAGCTTACACTTTTGTTGATTGGCTTGAGAATTCTGGTCTGATCAGCTCTGCTGATCTCTGCTGGACTTTTTCATGTGTCTCCAGTCAGCTGGTGATTCCGATGGCTGCTGAATGACAGGACAGCCTCACTGACATGTCTAGTATTTTGGAAGACTGTGGACAAGGGCATCTAATTCTTTACCATGTGGCAGCTCATCCTCCAGCAAGCTAGTGCAGGTGGATTTATATAGTGATCTCATGGTTCCAAGCATTGCAAAAGAAAACATACCCCCTAATGCGCAAATGTTTTTAAAGCCTCTGTTTATGCTGTATTTGCTGTTGTCCCATTGGCCAAAGCAAGTGACATGACCAAGCCAAGAATCAACATGGAAGGCACTACCCAAAGGAATTACTATGCACACATGCGCAAGCAATCTACCGCATTTAGTAAGTTTGGGTTGCCAATGATTCCCTTCCCAAAACTCTATAGGATACTGGACAAAAAAACCTACATACCTACAGGCTTACAGGAAAAGGGAGAATTTTACTGTAGATAGTGTAGATAGTTGTGACTTGTCAGAAAAGGCACAGGATGGAAGTAAATGCACTAGTATTAACCTTTTCTTCCGCTTCATGTTAAGGGTTTAAAGTGTAGAAGAAAAGAAATGTAGGGAAGGAAAAGAGATCAAGAGACACAATCAGCATTTACTTAGCTCCTGCTCATGTTAGTGACTCTAGTTGTCATTTCCACGAGACACTCCATGAGAGGCTAATTATCATTCCCGTTTTACAGACTTAAAAGAACTTATGCTTATGTCTTTATCCCAGATGGTTTGGGGGAAAAAAGCCAATGCTAGAGGAAGGCCACTCAGCTAGAAAACGCACTGAAACCTAGTCTGTCTTACTCCAGAATAAAACTGCTTTCTTCTCACAGGTAGCATGAAAGCCAGGGCGGTAAATGTGTGGGGCTTCATTCATGTAGTTTCCTAAGTGACCACTAGAAAATAATTTTCATTTTAAATGAACAAAACATTTTTACTCTCTAACTACAAAACAGTTTTATAAATACAAACTGGCCCTAAGAGAATATCAAAGTGCTCTACTTTGGTTTCATTGATCACTTAATATCATTTTTCAGGCTCAGGAAGCTCTTCCAAAATAGATACTTTGGGTCTTTTTAATTTTTTAAATGTTGTCCTATTTCTGGTTTTATTATTATTACCTTGCAAATTTTTTTGTCCTTTCAAAGCAAATGAACCAAAGTCTAAGTCTGATCTGTTTCATCATCTCTGTGTGTGTGTGCTGCAAACTGATCCTAGCTCTGTTAACAACTGAACATTAAGATTTAGCAAAACACACATGATGAGAGATGACAGCAGACTGTGGACATCTATTTTTCTGTATTGACCTAGATACTCTGAAATCTCACACTTACCTCATGAGTTGTCATGAGGACTAAATGAGATGATTCATGTACAGGGTTTGACACATAGTAAGTGCTCAATAAGAGCATGGTTGGTAATGGTTTTGTCAATATGCTTGCTATTCTCTCTGGGCTTTTGCTTTATTATTGAAATAATATATTCCCTCCTTGTAAGAGTGGTGATTGCATGGGGACACATGGGGCTTCTAGGGTTCTATTATGGTCTGCTTCTATGTCTAGATTCTGTTTATGAGAGTGGTTTTACTTTATGAAAATTCATAGAGCTGTACATCTGTGATATATACACTATTCTTTATGTAAATTGTACTTTAATCTAAATAAGAAGAGATCCTTCAGTGGCCTCCAATAGTTTTCAAGATGAAGTTAATATTCCCCAGCTATGTACACAAGCCCCTTTGTAATCTGGTCCTTCTCTAACTCCACATCCAGCTATTTGAAGCTCCGTGAATACATCTTCTTTGTCATATCATCATTGCTTCACTCATACAATTTCTTCTACTTGAAACAATTCTCACTCTTATCCATCTCACTAAAGTCTACTTATTCTCCAAAACTCAGCTCACATATCACCTCTTCCAGGAAGCCTTCCCTGACTGAGACTAGATGTCCTTAATCGGGCTTGCACTGTCCTTAATCTTCCATTCATTATCACATTTATCACCCTCAGTTATCCTTATTGACTTGCCTGAAGCTCTGTAAGAGCTGTAAACTTTTCAGTAAATTGCATCATTTTGAGAGTTTGAAAAAATATTTAATAAATGATTATCTCAATAAATAAATGAATGATATTATAATGAACAATGAGCCCCTTTTAAAATTGTGATTATAGAGACATGGGAATGAGAACCACAGAGCTGTAAATTCTATAATCATATACAAATAACATTGGGTTCTCTACATATATCAATATGTTCAGTATCCTTAATTCACACTTAACTCTGTTGTAAGAGGTTCCTTCTCAGCAGGGCTGTAACCGGGAATATGCTTTTGCTTATAAATAATGTAAGCAAGAGTACCAAATACAAGATGATGTCTAACTCTATCACCAGGAGTTTATTGACATACAGTAATTAATAATGACCACTTGTTAACACAGTAACACACTAGAGATATTCAGCAAGCAAATATTTATTGGGCTCCTATTGTATACCAGACTTGTGCTAAACCTAAAGAAATGTAAGACTCACTAGCCTTTAACTTCAAAGAGCATATTAATAACATCAGTACCTGGGTATATATCCAAAGGATTATAAATCATTCTACTATAAGGACACATGCACATGAATGTTCATTGCAGCACTGTTTACAATAGCAAAGACCTGGAACCAACTCAAATGCCCATCGATGATAGGCTGGACAGGGAAAATGTGGCACATATACACCATGGAATATTATGCAGCCATCAAAAACGATGAGTTTGTGTCCTTTGTAGGGACATGGATGAACCTGGAAACCATCATTCTCAGCAAACTGACACAGAACAGACAATCAAACATCGCATGTTCTCACTCATAGGTGGGTGTTGAACAATGAGAACACATGGGCATAGGGAGGGGAGCATCACACACTGGGGTCTGTTGGGGGAAATAGGGGAGGGACAGCAGGGGGTGGGGAGCTGGGGAGAGATAGCGTGGGGAGAAATGCCAGATATAGGTGATGGAGAGGAAGGCAGCAAATCACACTGCCATGTGTGTACCTATGCAACAATCTTGCATGTACTTCACATGTACCACAAAACCTAAAATGCAATAAAAAAAGAAAGAAAAAGAAAATAAATAAATAAATAACATGAGTACCCAAAGTTATCGAATCCTTTCTGTGTGCCAAGTCTTCACAAAAATTACCCAGAATGCTTTTTTCTCATTCATCCCTCTTAGCCAATCTGTCACACCACAGCCAAAATAGATCTAAAAGCTGTTCACCCCTCTCCCTGCCACTATGCTCCAAGTCCCCATCCTTTCTCACTGGACACTCAGAATAACCTAACTGGTCTGTTTTCATTCTTGCTTTTCTATAAGCCATTCTGCAACCAGAGGTGAGTGGACCCAAAAATGAAAAGAAGAAACACCTCCGATGGCTTTTCACCAGAGCTGGTGGATTCCAATTAGTAGAACTAACACAATATCATCTAGGGCAGCAGTTCCCAACCTTTTTGGCACCAGGGACTGGTTTCATTGAAGACAATTTTTCCACAGACCAGGGTGGAGGGGGATGGTTTGGGGTCGATTCAAGTGCATTACATTTATTGTGCACTTTATTTCTATTATTATATTGTAAAATATAATGAATTAATTATACGGCTTACCATAATGTGGAATCAGTGGGGGCCCTGGGCTTGTTTTCTTGCAACTGGACAATCCCATCTAGGGGTGATGAGAGACAGTGACAAATCATCAGGCATTAGGGTCCCATAAGAGGCACACAACCTACACCCTCACATGCATAGGTTCACAACAGGGTTTGTGCTCCTATGAGAATCTAATGCTGCCACTGATCTGACAGGAGGCGGAGCTCAGGTGGTAATATGAGCAATAAGGAGTGGCTGTAAATAGAAATGAAGCTTCAATGGTTTGCCCACTGCTTATCTCCTGCTGTGCAGCCCACTTCCCAACAGGCCATGGACCAGTACCAGTCCATGGCCCAAGGACTGGGGACCACTGTTCTAGGGAGCAGGCAACTGGTTAATCCTGGAAGGCTGCATGGATGTAGGAGGATTAGATTGAAAGCTCATGCTTAGCTGAGCCAGGCGGTATTTAGAAATTCACAAAGATGCCATTGTCCCTGCAGAAAGGACCCTTTAATTATAATAAAATGTAGAAAATAAGATAAATCAATAAAATATATTAGGATACCAAAATTCAGAGAAAAAGACACTGGATCAATAAAGCTCCGGGTAAACCTCAGCCCTGCCTTTCACAAACTTAATGATGCTCTGAAACACACCTTCCATAGATAATGACCCTAATATAATCCTGGTCCCACTACCCACTTGTGTGATTTTAGGCAAGTCCCTAATCTTCTCTGAGCCTCAGTTTCCTTATCTGTTCCCTGTTGGAAGGGGTGGAGATGATGCATAAGAAGCAGTCTCTTCTAACTTTGTCTACATCATAACATACATAAGAAGGGTTAAGATTTGCTCTAGGCCTACATAAAGATGCTGCTCATGGCCAGAGGTGACTGCCCTGAGGACTCTGGCAGCCCCAAGAGCTGCATACACAGGTTATCATCTATTTTTGGCAAATCACTGTAGCCAGAAAGACATTTAGGAAGTTCTGAGAAACTTAATACATGGTCTTCATATGACAAAATGATGGTAACTATAAGTGTAATTAATGAAATTCACAATAACAACAGCAATGATAATATCTATACTAGGTATATTAGTCAGAGTTCCACAGAGAGATAGAACCAATAGAATGCGTAGATTGAGAGAAAAAGAAAGAGAGCTTTTTTTTTTTACGGAACTGATGCATTCAATTATGGAGGCTGGCATGTCCAAAATCTGCAGTTCAAGTTCTACATCCATCAGACTGGAAACCAAGGAAACAGCCAATGTTGCAGTTCAAATTCAAATGCCATCTGCTGCAGAATTCCATTCTGCTTGGGAGAGATCAGCTTTTCTGTTCTCTAATTAAGCCTCAAACTGATTGGATAAGGACCATCCATATTATGAAGGACAATCTGCTTTCCTCAAAGTCCATCAATTTAAATGTCAATCTTGTTCAAAATCACCTTCACAGAAACATCCAGAATAACATTTAATCTAATATCTGGGCACCATGGCCCAGAGGGTTGACACATAGTTAACCTTCACACTAGTTCTTAATGACACAATACTTAGCAGTGTTTTCTGGGTCTTGAGAGAAGTAGCAAAACTTCTGTAAAAAGATGTTTTGGCACTCTCTAAAAATATTTTGACATATTTAAGCCCTAAGAAGTGCTTAAGAGAAAGATTTTTTTTTTCCAAGGGGGGCTACTTAGCAGTGAATTCATGTCTAATGTCTTCTGGGCTCAGCAAATGTGTTCTTTATCCCTTACATTTGACTAAATACCTTTCAGGAGACCTCAGCATTTTCCCCAAGTGTCATATGGCCTTTGGTTTATCATTTTATTATCAAAGAACAAAAGTATTATCTTCCTCTTTATTTCATAATGTTAGAATTGTTGCTATATCAGACTGGGACCTCAGCTAAAGAATACCACTGATGTCCTAAACAATAGTTAAGGTTAAACTGATCATGGGTTATTCTACATGAGAAACGCTAATCACTGGGGTAGGGAGGGGAGCCAGGGAGGCTGTGTACTATGCTACACCCTCTATTAAGCAGTCACCTGGGAGCAAAGAGTGTTTTTTTCACTGCCATTGTTTAAAACTGCCAGGGAATAGTGATGATAAAAAGCAGAATAACTTTTAGTCATTTTTAAATTATTTTAAATTCTCTACAGACCAGGGGCCCCCTTATTGCCTGCATCTGGTACAGACCACTCTTCATTTTCTCTCCCCGATCTCCCCATGCCCACAGCATGTCACTGCCCCTAAGCATGTTACAAGAACATATCTCACTGTGTTCAATAAGCTCACAAGGGAGCTACTATTATTTTACAGATGAGGACAATGAGGTTTGGAGAGGTTAAGTAACTTGCTTAAGTTTACACAACTACGTTACAGAACCTGAGCTGCTCTCTGTGAAGGTGAAGGTGCAGCCTTGGCCTGCCTTGTGCATTAGGATCTCCTGGCACAGAGTGGGCATCTAGCAACAATTGAACAAGTCAGGAAAGAGCTTTGTTCCAAGATTTTCAGTTTGATATATATGAGATCTGCAAACAAAGGCACATGAGAAAATCTTCACACCTTAAACAGATAAAAAGAAAAAAATACAGGCCAGGAGCAGTGACTCATGCCTGTAATCCCAGCACTTTGGGAGGCTGAAGCAAGTGGATCACCTGAGCTCGAGATCAGCTTGACCAATATGGCAAAACCTTGTCTCTGCCAGGAGGCAGAGGTTGCAGTGAATTGAGATCACGCTACTTTATTCCAGCCTGGGTGACAGAATGAGAAGAAAGGAAGAAAGAAAGAAAGAGAGAATGAGAGAGTGACAGAAAGAGAGAGAGGGAGAGAGAGAAGGGAGGGAGGGAGGGAGGGAAGGAAGGGAGGTGGGGGGGAGGGAGAAAAAAACAACAAGTATGAAATCTGAATTTTGTGACTCATTCCTTAAATAACATGCCATATCCATGGAATATAGGCTATAGAGTGATGCAGACCATGGCCTGTAAGTTGAGCACTGGGAAGAATTAAAACATGTCTGATGGCTACTGCTATTTCCTAATTACCTTTATAAGGAGCATTTTTATAAGGTGCTTTGTCATTTAGCCTCAAAAATCCTGGGAGACAGGTATTATTCTCATTCTGTAGCTGAAGAAACAAAGGCTCAAAGGAGCAATAGAAGTTATCAGAGTTACAAAGAATTGAGTTGCTGAGCTCAGCCAGAATTCAGCTCAAGCTTGCTTGACACCACAACACTTCAGTCTTAACATTTCTGAGAAGAATCAAAAATTCCTAGGGTCTTAGACCACCAACCAATAGACATGAATGTTATCCAGACTTCCAACCTCCTTGCTGAATCAGTCTGAAGTGAACTTAAAGAATATGCCTTCAGCGATCAATCCAAGATGGCCGTTTAGGAACAGCTCAGGATTGCAGCTCCCAGTGAAAGCGCAGAGGGTGAGTGGACGCCGCATTTTTATTGCCCACAGACTAGGAAATTCCCATTCAGAGGAGCTCCACAGGTCACCAGCACAGCTGTTTCGGCCAGGGCGGCTGTGCCGGCCGGCACGGCTGCTTTGCCCCATGCGGCTGCTTTGTCAGGACCCCGGAGCAGTGGTTCTCTGTACAAAATACACCAGTCCAGGAGCCCTTTTGGCTGGTGATTGGAGCCACGGGAAGTCACCCATTCTTCCGTTTAAAAAGGGGACTGAGCAGAGAACCAGGACAGTGGATTCCAGGGCAAAAAAAAAAAAAGCGCCACAAATCTCAGTGCTGCTGTTTAAGCCAGGGCAGTGAGTGGCCGCAGGGGAAAACAGACCCCAGCGCCTCCTCAACACGTGACTGGAATACCAACTTTAAAAAGGCTCTGAGGCAGGGAGCCAGGCGATCAGACTCGGCTGGTCCCACCCCCACAAAAGAACAGCAATCAGAGACTCTCTGGATTGAGAGTTTCACAGTAAGCGCAGCTGAACCCAGGACGGTCCAGCTCTGACGGGGAAGGGTGTCCGCCATTACCGAGGCAGCCCGCCACTACAGAGGTAGTCAGCCAGTGCTGAGGCAGCCCGCTGTTGCCAAGGCAACCCGCCATTGCTGAGGCAGCCCGTCATTGCCAAGGCAACCCGCCACTACAGAGAGACTCCACCTTAAAAGAGGTGGGCCACCCTTGCCGAGGCAGTTCTAACTACACCCATATAAACAGGACTGCAGGGAATTTCACTCGGCAGCTGGGCGGAGCCCACAGCAGCTCAGCAAAGCCTCTACAGGCAGACAGTGACTAGGCTGCCTCCTTGCTGAGCAGGGCAGCTCTGAAGGAAAAAAAAAAAAGAAGCCAGCAGTATAACAGAAACTCATAAATAAAGCCCTAAATCCCTGGGACAGAGCACCTGGGAACAAAAAGCGGTTTATGAGTTCTGCTGCAGCAGACCTAAACGTACCTGCCCAGCAGCTCTGAATAAATAACAGAGCTCACAGCTCAGCACTTGAGCTTCTATAAAGAAGAGACTGTCTCCTGAAGCAGCTCCCTGACTCCTGCATATCCAAAGAGCCACCTCATAAAGGAGAGATCAGACTGACACCTGGTGGTTATCATTCTAGGACAAAGACAGCAGAAGAAGAAAACTGGTAACAACCCTTACTGTTCAGCAACTGCTGCAGGTGAACCCCAGGCAAGCAGGGCCTGGAGTGAACCTCAGCAGACCTACAGCAGAGGGGCCAGACTGGTAGAAGGAAAACTAAGAAACAGAAATAACTTCAACATCCACAAACTGGAAGTTCACCCAGAGACCAAATCTGAAAGTCAGCAACTACAAAGACGACAGGTGGATAAATCCATAAAGATGGGAAGAAACCAGCACAAAAAGGATGAAAACACCCGAAACCAGAACACCTCTCCTCCTACAAGGGATCACAACTCCTCACCAGCAAGGGAATAAGGTTGGAGGGAGAACGAGTGTGATGAAATGACAGAATCAGACTTCAGAAGGTGGGTAGTAAGAAACTTCTGTGAACTTAAAGAACATGTTCTAACCAAATGCAAAGAAATTAAGAACCTTGAAAAAAGATTTGACGAAATGCTAATGAGAATGGACAAAATAGAAAGGAATGTAAGTGAATTGATGGAGCTGAAAAACACAACACGAGAACTTCACGAAGCATGCACAAGTAGCAACAGCCGAATTGACCAAGCAGAAGGAAGGATATCAGAGGTCGAAGATCAACTGAATTAAATAAAATGGGAAGGCAAGAATAGAGAAAAAAGGGTAAAAAGGATTGAACAAAATCTCCAAGAAATGTGGGACTATGTGAAAAGAACTAATCTACATTTGATAGGTGTACCTGAATGCGACGAAGAAAATGAATCCAAGCTGGAAAATACTCTTCAGGATATTATCCAGGAAAACTTCCCCAACCTAGCAAGTCAGGCAAATATTCAAGTCCAGGAAATACAGAGAACACCACAAAGATATTCGTCAAGAAAAGCAACCCCAAGGCACATAATCGTCAGATTCACCAGGGTTGAAATGAAGGAGAAAATACTAAGGGCAGCGAGAGAGAAAGGTCGGGTTACCCACAAAGGGAAGCCCATCAGACTCACAGCAGATCTCTCAGCAGAAAACCTACAAGCCAGAAGAGAGTGGGGGCCAATATTCAACATCCTTAAGGAAAAGAACTTTCAACCCAGAATCTCCTATCCAGCCAAACTAAGCTTCATAAGTGAAGGAAAAATAAAATCCTTTGTGAACATGCAAGTACTCAGAGATTTCGTCACCACCAGGCCAGCTTCACAAGAGCTTCTGAAAGAGGCTTTATGCATATAAAGGAACAACCAGCACCAGCCACTCCAAAAACATGCCAAATGGTAAAGAGAATCAACACAATGAAGAATCTGCATCAACTAATGGACAAAACAACCAGCTAGCACCAAAATGGCAGTATCAAACTCACACATAACAATATTAACCCTAAATGTAAATGGACTAAATGCCCCAATCAAAAGACAAAGACTGGCAAATTGGATAAAAAGACAAAACCCATCAGCGTGTTGTATCCAGGAAACCCATCTCACATGCAAGGATACACAAAGGCTCAAAATAAAGGGATGGAGGAAGATTTACCAAGCAAATGGAGAGCAAAAAAAAGCAGGAGTTGCAATTCTCATCTCTGATAAAATAGACTTTAAACCAACAAAGATCAAAAGAGACAAAGAAGGACATTACATAATAGTAAAAGGATCAATGCAACAAGAAGAGCTAACGATCCTAAATATATACACACCCAATACAGGAGCACCCAGATACATAAGGCAAGTTCTTAATGACTTACAAAGAGACTTAGACTCCCACACAATTATAGTGGGAGACTTTAACACCCCATTGTCAATATTAGACAGATCAACCAGACAGAAAATTAACAAAGATATCCAGGACTTGAACTCAGACCTGGACCAAGCAAACCTAATAGACATTTACAGAACTCTCCACCCCAAATCCACAGAATATACATTCTTCTCATCACCACATCACACCTACTCTAAAATTGACCACATAATTGGGAGTAAATCACTCCTCAGCAAATGCAGAAGAACGGAAATCGTAACAAACAGTCTCTCAGACCACAGTGCAATCAAGTTAGAACTCAGAATTCAAAAACTAACTCAGAACCGCACAGCTTCATGGAAACTGAACAACATGGTCTTGAATCTTGACTGGATAAACAATGAAATGAAGGCAGAAATAAAGATGTTCTTCGAAACCAACGTGAATGAAGACACAACATACCAGAATCTCTGGGACACATTTAAAGCAGTCTCTAGAGGAAAACATATAGCAATAAGTGCCCACATGAGAAGAAAGGAGAGATCAAAAATTGACACCTTATCATCAAAATTAAAAGAGCTAGAGGAGCAAGATCAAAAAAACTCAAAGTCTAGCAGAAGACAAGAAATAGCTAAGATCAGAGCAGAGCTGAAGGAGAGAGAGACACAAAAAACCCTTCAAAAAATCAGTAAATCCAGGAGCTGGTTTTTTGAAAAGATCAACAAAATAGACAGGCGACTAGCCAGATTAATAAAAAAGAAAAGACAGAATAACCAAATTGATGCCATAAAAAACGATAAAGGGGATATCACCACAGATTCCACAGAAATTCAAACCATCATCAGAGATTATTACAAACAACTCTATGCACATAAACTAGTAAACCTGGAAGAAATGGATAAATTCCTGGACACTTGCCTCCTCCCAAGCCTAAACCAGGAAGAAGCCAAAACCCTGAACAGACCCATAACAAGGTCTGAAGTTGAGGCAGCAATTAAGAGCTTACCACCCAAAAAAAGCCCAGGTCCAGACGGTTCACAGCCGAATTCTACCAGACATTCAAAGACGAGCTGGTACCATTCCTTCTGAAACTATTCCAAACAATACAAAAAGAGGGAATTGTTCCCAAATCATTTTATGAGACCAACATCATCCTGATTCCAAACCCGGCAGAGACTCAACAAGAAAAGAAAACTTCAGGCCAATATCCATGATGAACATAAATGCAAAAATCTTCAATAAAATACTGACAAGCCGTTTGCAACAGCACATCAAAAAGCTTATCCACCATGATCAAGTAGGCTTCATCCCGGGGATGCAAGGCTGGTTCAACATACGCAAGTCTATAAACGTAATTCACCACATAAACAGAACCAAAGACAAAAACCACACGATTATCTCAATTGATGCAGAGAAGGCCTTTGACAAAATTCAACAGCCCTTTATGCTAAAAACCCTCAACAAGCTAGGTATTGATGGAATGTATCTCAAAATAATAAAAGCTATTTACGACAAACCAACAGCCATTATCATACTGAATGGGCAAAAACTGGAAGCATTCCCCTTGAAATGTGGCACTAGACAAGGATGCCCTCTCTCACCACTCCTATTCAATATAGTACTAGAAGTTCTAGCCAGAGCAATCAGGCAAGAAAAAGAAATAAAGGGCATTCAAATAGGAAAGGAGGAAGTCAAATTGTCTCTATTTGCAGATGATATGATTGTATATCTAGAAGACCCCATAGTCTCAGCCCCAAATCTCCTGAAACTGATAAGCAAGTTCAGCAAAGTCTCAGGATACAAAATCAATGTGCAAAAATCACATGCATTCCTATACACCAATAACATACTTAAAGAGAGCCAAATCAAGAACAAACTTTCGTTCACAATTGCCACAAAGAGAATAAAATACCTAGGAATACAACTAACAAGGAATGTAAAGGACCTCTTCAAGGAGAACTACAAGCCACTGCTCAACGAAATAAGAGAGGACACAAACAGGTGGAGAAACATTCCATGTTCATGGTTAGGAAGAATCAATATCGTGAAAATGGCCATGGTGCCCAAAGTAATTTACAGATTCAATGCTATCCCCATCAAGCTGCCAATGACCTTCTTCACAGAACTGGAAAAAACCACCTTAAACTTCATATGGAACCAAAAGAGAGCCCGCATAGCCAAGTCAATTCTAAGCAAAAAGAACAAAGCAGGAGGCATCACACTATGGGACTGCAAACTATACTACAAGACTACAGTAATCAAAACAGCATGGTACTGGTAACAAAACAGAGATATAGACCAATGGAACAGAACAGAGGTCTCGGAGGCAACACAACATATCTACAACAATCTGATCTTTGACAAACCAGACAAAAATAAGCAATGGGGAAAGGATTCCCTGTTCAATAAATGGTGTTGGGAAAGCTGGCTAACCATGTGCAGAAAGCAGAAACTGGACCCCTTCCTGACAGCTTACACTAAAATTAACTCCAGATGGATTAAAGACTTAAACATAAGACCTAACACCATAAAAACCCTAGAAGAAAATCTAGGCAAAACCATTCAGGACATAGGCGTAGGCAAGGACTTCATGACCAAAACACCAAACGCATTGACAACAAAAGCCAAAATAGACAAATGGGACCTAATCAAACTCCACAGCTTCTGCACAGCAAAAGAAACAGTCATTAGAGTGAATCAGCAACCAACAGAATGGGAAAAAATTTTTGCTGTTTACCCATCTGACGAAGGGCTGATATCCAGGATTTACAAAGAACTAAAACAGATTTACAAGAAAAAAACAAACAAGCCCATTCAAAAGTGGGCAAAGGATATGAACAGACACTTTACAAAAGAAGACATACATGAGGCCAACAAACATATGAAAAAATGCTAATCATCACTGGTCTTTAGAGAAATGCAAATCAAAACTACATTGAGATACCATCTCACAGCAGTTAGAATGGCAATCATTAAAAAATCTGGAGACAACAGATGCTGGAGAGGATGTGGAGAAATAGGAACACTTTTACATTGTTGGTGGGAGTGTAAATGAGTTCAACCATTGTGGAAGACAGTGTGGCGATTTCTCAAGGACCTAGAAATGGAACTTCCATTTGACCCAGCAATCCCATTAATGGGTATATATCCAAAGTATTATAAATTGTTCTACTATAAGGACACGTGCACAAGAATGTTCATTGCAGCACTGTTTACAATAGCAAAGACCTGGAACCAACCCAAATGCCCATCGATGATAGACTGGACAGGGAAAATATGGCACACATACACCATGGAATATTATGCAGCCATCAAAAACGATGAGTTTGTGTCCTTTGTAGGGACATGGATGAACCTGGAAACCATCATTCTCAGCAAACTGACAGAAGAGCAAAAGATCAAACACCGCATGTTCTCACTCATAGGTGGGTGTTGAACAATGAGAACACATGGACACCGGGAGGGGAGCACTACACACTGGGGGCAGTTGGGGGGAAATAGGGGAGGGACGGTGGGGGGTGGGAAGCTGGGGAGAGATAGCAAGGGGAGAGATGCCAGAGGTAGGTGATGGAGAGGAAGGCAGCAAATCACACTGCCACGTGTGTACCTATGCAACAATCTTGCATGTTCTTCACATGTACCCCAAAACCTAAAATGAAATAAAATAAATAAATGGGAAAAAAAAAAGAATATGTCTTCAGGAGCCAATGAAGCGAAGCTAGCTTCTGCAAGGCTATGATCACAACTGACTTTTAGAAATAGTTATGGGTAAAAATTTCATTCAAGCCCCTTAAGATATAAACCTAAGTGTGAGAGTCAAGATTTTGGCAATGAAAATTTTTAATTTTTGTTCAAATTATTAAAAGTTTTCACTATGTAACACAATTGGCTTTTCACATATTAAGTCTATTTATTTCCCCTATATTTTCTGGGTAACTCCTTTTTTCTAAAAGCACAAAAGCTTTAGCACAAATATGCAATTAGAGTTCAAAAACAATACTTAAAATAGAGCAGGTTTGCCAGTTAATTTAACAAATGTCTGTGCTGTGATTACAATGTGCTAGACGCTATCTAATTCTTCTATAAATATTAACCTATTTAACCCCACACCAATCCTATAAAATAGATGCTATTACTGTCATCTGCAATTCACACATGAGGCACTGGTACAGAGGGGTTAAAAGCTGGAAAGGGATGGAGGTAGGGTCCAAACCCAGAGCCTAGCTTCAGGATCACGCACATGATTCTTCTGCTATGCTGCCCTTTGCAGTTGCTTACCAGTCACTTCAAGTTCCCTGCTTTGCTTTCCTCCTTTCAGAGTTAGATACTTGATGCTGGTCTGGGTTAAGTATTTGCCTTTCAGTCATCTGTTCCTTCCACACACATACATTGTCAACCTTATTGTACCAATTTATTTCCTGCTGTGCCCATCTCTTTTCTGGGACTTCCCTTCTACCTTTTGCACCTAACCCATACTCCCTTAACAGTGACCACCTGATAAATATGTTTATTAATATGGCCCTGCACCTCAATCATTTACCTTAGGCAGGAGCCATTGTTTGACCCATGAAGAGCTCTTATTCAGACATGTCGAGACTGAAACTGAACAAGGTTTCCCCAAATGCATAGACATAAGGTGCATAGATCCAGTGGTCTTAGTGGCTGACAAGTGAGAGGGGATGAGAAAGCTACCCTTCAGAAGAAGCAGAGACCCAAGTTTAAGGGTATCACGATGAGTCCTGGAGTCCCTTTTATTCCTAAGGTCCAGCCTCAGTTTTGCCTTTAAATTCCATAAGTCATCCCAGTTTTCTAATGATCAAGTTTGATTTTGCTTCAGGTGAATACTGAGGAAAATATGAGTATTTTGATCACCAAAGGAGTCTAGGCAAATACAGTCACTTCTTTTTTTACTAAGCGTGTGTTGGGTTCTGGAGACAGAGAAAGCATTACCTTGGCTCTCAAATATTTCACATTCTAATGAGGATGACAGATATTCAAACAGAAACTGCAAATTTCTTTTCAACTGAATTAATCAATATGGGTTGCTGATTAATTGCAAAAGGAAACTAAAATGAAAAATTATACATAAACCTTTTATTTGTAACTTAAAACAATAAAATTATTATCTATTCTTTTTAAATAATGCTAAGGCATTATTTAAATATAAAATTTGCATTTTATATTCAAATGATTATCAGAAATCAAATATTCTGATGATGTCAAGTATTGAATTTGGCTTAATGGGCAACATATTGCTAGTAAGTAGAGCAGTTATTAGTATCTTGCAAGAACATAACATTGCTTAATGAGGTCAAATGTGTCACTTTCATGATGCAGCCTGATGATGTAGGCATGCACCACTGGTTTATTTATTTTATTTTCAGCTTTTATTCGATTCAGGGAAATAGCTACAGGTTTGTTACATTGGTATATTGTGTGATGCTAAGGTTTGGAGAATGATTGATCTCGTCACCCAGGCAGTGAGCATACTACCCAAGAGGTAGTTTTTCAGCCCTTGTCCCCCCTCCCTCCTCCATTGGGAGTCCCTAGTATCTATTATTTCCATCTTTGTGTCCATGTATACTCAAAGTTTAATACCATTGTGATATCTTGGCAAATAATTTATGACTGAGTCCTCAAAAGCAATTGCAACAAAAGCAAAAGTTAACAAGTGGGACCTGATTAAATTAAAGAGCTTCTACGCAGCAAAATAAACTATCAACAGAGTAAAAATTACCCTACAGAATGAGAGAAAACATTCATGATCTATGCATCTAACAAAGGTTTAATATCCAGAATCTATGAGGAATGTAAACAAACCCACAAACAAAAACCAAATAACCCCTTTAAAAAGTGGGCAAAGGACAGGAACAGACACTTCTCAAAAAATACATGAGAGGCCAAGAAACATATGAAAAAAATGCTCACCATCACTAATCACCAGAGAAATGCAATGCAAAACCACAATGAGACACTATCTTACACCAGTAGTGTATGATATTATTATTATTATTTTTTTTTTTTTTTTTTTTTTTTTGGGGACGGAGTTTCGCTCTTGTTACCCAGGCTGGAGTGCAATGGCGCGATCTCGGCTCACCGCAACCTCCGCCTCCTGGGTTCAGGCAATTCTCCTGCCTCGGCCTCCTGAGTAGCTGGGATTACAGGCACACACCACCATGCCCAGCTAATTTTTTGTATTTTTAGTAGAGACGGGGTTTCACCGTGTTGACCAGGATGGTCTCGATCTTTTGACCTCTTGATCCACCCGCCTCGGCCTCCCAAAGTGCTGGGATTGCAGGCTTGAGCCACTGCACCCGGCCTGTATGATATTATTAAAAAGTGAAAACATAACAGATGCTGGTGAGGCTGTACAGAAAAGGGAATACATTGTTGGTAGAAATGTAAGTTAGTTCAACTACCGTGGAAAGCATTTTTTTTAGTATCTATCTATTGTTTCTTACAGAGACAACAGTCAAAAAGCATTAGTTAATATTTCTAGTTCCTTAAAATGTACTGAGAATTTAAAAGTACTCTCAAAATTATCAGAGTGACTTCTTGATTTTGATGATTTTTTTCATAAATGTTTACAGCTATCTTGCCTGCATCTAATTTGGTATCATTGTTTTAGCTGCTCAGCATTACAGTCTTCCCAAAAGTCTTTGAGTTCATTTTCATGCAAAGGGCATCTCTTTTTTTCCTACTTATTTAGTATATTTACTTAATATTTAATTAAATCATGTAAGTACACTAACAGATAAAACTAACATAGCTGGGTCTGGGGACAAGTCAGTGCTTTCCGGTCAGCATGGGGCTACAGATAGAATAGAAGCTGTAGGAATTTGTAAATCTTTTTAATATCTGGGAACCTTTCACCCTGTAGTGGCCTGACCCACCAACATGTATGAGAGAGTGATGGAAGAGAGTGGGTTAGTCCAGTAAATCAATTAAGCCAGAGAGTTGATTAAAAGGAGGTCAGCCAATAGAGCTTCTACCACACTAAGGTGGTACAGGTGATGATTTAAAGGTTGATGCAGGTTTCAGTGAGGCAGAAGGAAGCGGGTCTACATGGCATAAGAGGACTTAGGGGAGCTTCATGGAGGTGGTGTCACTTTAGCAGACCAGTTGGAGAAGGCATCCCAGGTACAGATCCAGCATCGTCAAAGGAATGTATGACCCATCTGAGTAACCTCATGGCCTAACACATTGGGGTGGAAAGCCTTTATTTTAGTGATAAGCACGTCTTATTTCTGAGACTAAGCACCTAGCTTTTAGTCTCCATAGATCTTTCTGACACTTGGTCTCTGTCTTGCTCTGAGTGTGGATGTTAGCCCATGCAGAAGCCCAGCTTTTCCTCCTTTCTGTTCTCAGCTCTAATAGCTTCCCCAGGATCTCGTCTGCTGCTGTTAAAACAGCCTAAGTAACTGAGTTGCCTGACCACGTATCTAGCATGGGCCTGCTCTTGACTTACTGTTGTAATAGTCGTCAAACTGCTGCTGGACCTCTCTGATAACATTATTATCATCTTTCTCCCTTTCCTGCCATCCTGGGGACTAAACTCCTCATGAAGTCAATAAAAATTTGTTGAATATATAAATGATTTAATTTAATAAAAGGCAGCATACCATAGCCTCAGCATTGGCTGTTCCCCTATGTCTTAAACACCTTTCCCTAGCTTTCTACAGGTCTAGCTCCTTCTGTCCTTCAGGTACCAGTTAAATGTCACCTCCTTGAAACTTTCTTCATTGGCCATTTTGCTAAGGCAGTCACAAACTCCACTTAAACTCCACGACAGGGTTGGTCTGTTGCTTTTAGAACAATGGTTCTGCAAAAGTGAGCGCCATGTCTGTTTTTGTTTTCTGCTGATTCGTCATGCCAAGCACTAAGCCATCTACTCCTGGACTTACTTAGTAAATAAATGATTAAATGGGTGAACTCTGATCCAAGTTTCAGAAAAAAAAAAGAAAGGAAAAAAAAAAGCCATGGGCTTAGGTCTTCACTGTGCACTTGCCAAATGCATGATTCTGGGTTGCCTGATTTACTTAAACTCTTTGATTTTCAGTATCTTCATACGTAAAATGAAATGAAAATAGCATCGTATTCCCTCTTATAATTAATGTGAGGTTTCAGTTTGACAATGGATAGTAAGCACTTGGTGTGCTACATAATGTGTGATAGACAACAATAAGATGTTGTCTGTAACTCCGAAACAAGTCTCTCCCCAGAGCCTGGACCTTGACTCCAGTTAATGCTGCTTTGCCTGCAGTGGAGAGAAAGAGGTTAACAAGAAGTCTCTCTGCTTGTGAGAGCTTGAAAGTGGAGAGCTCTCCCTGAAGCTTTCAGAAACACTACTGCTATGTGTAAACTCAGAAGTGCTGTCTGATTCACAGGGCTGCCCTACTACATTTTTCTTCACCACTATAAGCATCTGCGTAAAATAAACACTCTGAATCCCTCACTGTTTTCACCTTGACTTGCCCTCGGGGTGTACTGTAGCATTTGATGCCTGTGAAACCATTTTGATGACATGAATAGAGTTTGTTATTTGAGATGAGAGAGGAATCCAGACAGGAGCCGCTAATGGACTTTGAATCAACCCAGGGTCTCTTTTCATGCAAATGGAAAGATTCAGGGAAAAAAAGATGTGCAGAATGTGAGCACAAAGGCCACCCAGGGCCACAGTCTGGCTCCAGGAGAGAAGCTGGTACTTCTGATCCCTAAAGCCAGAAAAGGCTATATTGCACCCCAGTTGGAGTTGGGAATCGAATTAAAGAATGAACTTTCCTATTTTATTTCAGAGTGTGTTTTCAGGGAATTTAAATGATGTTTCTCAGGCAGTGAACAAATGTGAGGGAAACAACAGTGTTAAAAATGGGCTTTTATAAGCAGACTCCAGGCAAACCTCTATGTCTTGCAGAAAATGCTTTACAAAGGGAGGAGCTGGGATGGTTGCCAGTAGCACAACTGGCTGGCGGCTGGCAAGCCTGGGTGCTTGAGAATTTTGCCAGTAAAATTTTATTTTCAAGGTCTCCCATGGAAGCATTGATAATATAATACTTTAGGATCTAATGAGTGTTGTTACCTTATTAATTATTAAAAAGACTCTAATAATTTTGTTTTATTTTGAGAGACAGAGTCTCACTCTGTTGCCCAGACAGGAGTGTGGTGGCATGATCATAGCTCACTGCAGCCTTGAATTCCTGGGCTTAAGTGAGTCTAGAAAATATTTCCTCAATGTTCTCTACCAGGTACATTACTGGCCACTGCAGAAAATGCAGCTGTAAGCTGGATACAGCCCCTGCCTTCTATGTGTTCACAAGTTTGCTCCAGAAATATTTACTTAGA
Organism: Sapajus apella; assembly: GCF_009761245.1. Lineage (NCBI taxonomy): Eukaryota > Metazoa > Chordata > Mammalia > Primates > Cebidae > Sapajus > Sapajus apella. The sequence goes on along the minus strand of NW_022436943.1, from coordinate 54,203,720 downwards.
ACCTGCTACTCCCAAGCACTGAAGAAATTGCTGATGATCTTAAGTGAACAAAGCAGAGAGAATCACTGTCTTCAAAGCACCTATAGTCTTATTAGGGGAACGAGACAACTAACCATGTGTGATGAGCATTACAAGAAGGGAAGTCAAAGGATAAAAAGGTTCTGTGTTGCAGGGCAATGGTACAGAGGCCTCTCAAAGGAAAGAACATTAAGTGACTTTAAAGCAGAACTCTGAAGGATGATTGGGAGCTGTAAAAAACTAGGGAGAGATGTACGAAGACTCCGGTTAAGAAAGTAATTGGACAGTGGCTCACACCTATAATTCCAGCACTTTGGGAAACTGAAGAGGGTAGATCACTTGAGGTCAGAAGTTCAAGACTAGCCTAGCCAACGTGGTGAAACCCTGTCTCTACTAAAATCACAAAAAATTAGTTAGGTGTGGTGGCAGGCACCTGTAATCCCAGCTACTTGGGAGGCTGAGGCAGGAGAATGGCTTTAACCCGGGAGGCAGAGGTTGCAGTGAACCAAGATCACACCACTGCACTCCAGCCTAAGTGACAGAGTGCGACTCCAACTCAAAAAAGAAAGAGAGAAAGTGATTGGAGATTTTTAAGGAAGTAAAAGGCCTTCTTTGTGCTTTTTGCCAAGAATGAGAAGGAAGGGAAGGAGTGACTGGAATCTGAAACAGTGGTCAGTAGGTATTACAGGGGGTTTGGAATTTCTCCTAAGAACAGCAGGGTTTAAATTTGGTAAGTGGTTTAACAGGGAATAAGAGTGATGTTAAAACCAAAACTAAGTCAGGCAATCAATGGGACTGTCCTGTCTATGAGAATACAGATTTGTATACTCCAAGAAGATACTGGCATATGATCATATCACCACAGCTTTCCCGTTTCACATTCATTTACTCCTGCCCCATCCCAGATTTGTTCACTGATAGAATCTCCCCTTCCCCCTGCTTGAATTTACTATTTGTATTCAATCTACTTTAGTATTGTTGCTGTATCTTCTGGCACTGGCCCATCACGTTCTGTTTTCATTGCAAGACAAGGTAGTTGTCCTGTCTACTCCCATTCTGACCACGTCCAAGCTCTTTTTCTGGTTGTGTGATTCCTGCCTGTGCCCAGGTGGCTGTGGAAACCCTCCTGCTCTGTGCTACCTAAAGTAAGACAAGCTGAAATCATAAGGTCAAGCAAGGACCTGGATTTGCTTTGTAATGATAGCCCAAAGCTGACTAATAAATAGGTTTCATTTTCTTGTTAATTCTATTCAATTAGTGATGCCTGTCAGTGCTGTTTTTGGAGGCTGAGCAAGAGCCAGTGTTCAAATCAATTAATGATGTCTGCATGGACAGAAGTAAAGAAGTTAAGCAGTACATACCTGAGTCATTTTTCTTCCCTAGACCAAAGTAAATATTAATACCTGCCCTATGGGAAGTCTATTCAGTTAGATCCAAGGCACCAACCTTTACAAGTCCAGAAACCCAGGAGTCCTCCTGATACGCCTCTTTCCCTCTTTCACGGTCCTAATTCCTACAAGTCTCCCCACAATGTGCCCATGTTTCTCCATCTGCACTGCTATGAATTTGGTCTAAGTTACCTTCATCTCTTGCCTAGACAATTATGTTAACCATTTAATTCCTTTCATTCTTCCTTCTCTCTATGTTAACCATTTCATTGAATCTACTCTTTTCTGTATTTCAGTTGAAATGAGGTTGAAAAAAATCGAAATGTCATCATTTCTCTCATCTTCAAGCAAAACGCTTTAGTTGCTTCTGGCAACTTGAGATAAATACCCAGCAAGGCCTAGCATGTCTCCATCCTATATCCACTCCACTTCACTCTACTTGGCTGGACGTTAGCCGTGATTCTTCTTTTGGTTTCTCATGCTGTGCCCTCTTCAATCAGGACTTTGCACAAACTGCTCTCTTCTCTTAAAATGGTATTTCACAACCATTAGCCCACCCATAAACACATTTGTACATGCTTGCACACACACCCTTCAATTAGCTGCTCATCTAAGTTAATCCTTTCACTTTGGACTCTTGATGAACCTTTTGTGTCTTTTTCATAGAACTTGTTACAGATGTAGTTGTATAATTATTTCTATGCATATTTGATTACTATCTCAACTTTCCCACCAGACCATGCAGCCATCATGTCTTGCTTTATCTGTTCACCACTGTTTTCTGTCTATTGCTGTGCTTGGCACTAGAAATAGTTACAGGATTTATAAGTCATAGGTTTATAGCTACTTTGTTTTCTGTTAAATTTCACACTAAGATAAATTCTTAATAAAGATTAAATGAAGAATGTGTAAATTGTTTATCTATACTCATCCATTTTCCCTGTAACCAAGAAAACCATTATGAACATTTCTGTTGACAAAAGATCAACATTGTAACTACTAAATCAAAGGCAGACAATTCCAAAGGCTTCCATAAGACAGTTTCAAATCTTCCATAAATCCATGCAAACAGAGAGCATGTTAAAACATGTCAATATATACTTCAATATAGTTCAAAATTTTCAAAACCAGTAATATAATAAGGGTTTAATTTTCAACTGATATTATGTACTCTCTCACTTAACAATTATTACTTGTAGAACAGTAGACTGGAAAGGTAAGGATCGATTAAATCAAGTTCGTAATTACAGAAATCCTAGAACAAATATATATGGAGGTCCTATTATAAACTAGGGTTTATCTAGGTGCTGGGATTATGGTACTGAACAAAAGAGACAAAAGGCATATCATCATAAAGCTTGTGTCTAAGTGGAACAGACAATAAACAAGTTAATCAAATACATAGAAACTTAAATAATGATGAGTCCTAAGAAAGAAAAAATAAATAAAACACAAAAGGAGCATGATACGGTTTGGCTGTGTCTCCACCCAAATCTCACCTTGAATTGTAATAATCCCTATGTGTCAAGGGCAGGGTCAGGTGGAGATAATTGAATCATAGGGCTAGGTTCCCCCATACTGTTCTCCTGTTAGTGAAGAGGTCTTACGAGATCTGATGGTTCTATAAATGTGACTTCCCCTGCACAGGCCTCTCTTGTCTGCCACCATGGCAGATGTGCTTTTGCTCTTCCTTTGTCTCCTGCCATGATTATGAGGGCTCCCAGCCAGGTGGAACTGTGCATCCATTAAACCTCCTTCCTTTATTAATTATTCAGTCTCAGGTATGCCTTTATTAGCAGCATGAGAAGAGACTAATACAGAGCACATGAAATGAGAGGGCCAGGAGCGTATAACCACTGAGATATGGGCATAAAGTGATGTCTCCACAAGAGGGTAACTTTTGCATAAAGACCTCAAGAAAGTGGGATGCATTCATTATTTCTTATTCATTTAATTATCTACAATTATTTATAAACTGGGCTGTTTTAATGTCTTAAAAGATCTGTTTTTACTACTCACTGACTTGTAAAGCATCATTTGTGAATAAACGGATTTATTCATATATTTTTTGCGGGCCATGGGGTATATCCTGGGTGCTCCTAAAGGATTATGTTGCGCACTAAGCATCACTTTTCTCTCATACCGTAACGTAAAGACATTCAGGTGAATGGTGCATACTGTCAGTAGATCTACCATTCTGGGGTCTGGAGGACAGTGGCCCACTTCTCATACCTCCACTAGGTGGTACCCCAGTCGGGACTCTGTAGGGGGCTCTGACCCCACTTTTCCCTTCTTCACTGCCCTAGCAGAGGTTCTCTATGAATGCCCCCTCCCTGTAGCAAAATTCTACCTGCGTATCCAGGCACTTCCATACATCTTCTGAAATCCAGCCAGAGGTTCCCAAACCCCAATTCTTGACTTCTATGTACTCGCAGGCTCAACACCATGTGGAAGCTGCCAAGACTTGGGGCTTGCACCCTCTGAAACCATGGCCTAAGGTCTACATTGGTCCCTTTCAGCCACAGCTGGAGGTGCTAGGACATAGGGCACCAAGTCCCTAGGCTGCACACAGCATGGGGACCCTGGGCCTGGCCCACTAAACCATTTTCTTCTAGGCCTCTGGGTCTGTGATGGGAGGAGCTGCCATGAAGACCTCTGACATGCCCTGGAGACATTTTCTCCATTGTCTTGGGGATCAACATTCAGCTCCTTGTTACTTATGCAAATTTCTGCAGCCAGCTTGAATTTCTCTTCAGAAAATTTGTTTTTCTTTTCTATTACATTGTCAGGCTGCAAATTTTCCAAACTTTTATGCTCTGCTTCCCTTATAAAACAAAATGCCAAATCACTGCTTTAATGCTTTGCTGCTTAAAAATGTCTTCTACCAGATATCCTAAATCAGCTCTCAAGCTCAAAGTTTCACAAATCTGTAGGACAGCAGCAGAATACCACCAGTCTATTTGCTAAAGCATAACAAGAGTCACCATTGCTCTAGTTCCCAACAAGTTTCTCATCTCTGTCTGAGGCCATCTCAGCCAGGACTTTATTGTCCATATCATTATCAGCATTTTGGTCAAAGCCATTCAAGTCTCTAGGGAGTTCCAAACTTTCCCACATTTTCCTGTCTCATTTTGAGCCCTCTAAACTGTTCCAACATCTGCCTGTTACCCAGTTCCAAAGTCGCTTCCACATTTTCCAGTATCTTTTCAGCAGCTCCCCATTCCTGGTACCAATTTGCTATATTTGTCTGTTTTCATGCTACTGATAAAGACATACCCGAGACTGGGTAATTTATACAGGTAAAAGGTTTAATTGAACTTACAGTTCCATGTGGCTGGGGAAGCCTCACAATCATGGCAGAAAGCAAGGAGAAGCATGTCACATCTTACATGGATGGCAGCAGGCAAAGAGAGAATGAGAGTCGAGCGAAAGGGTTTTCCCTTATCAAACTATCAGATTTTGTGAGACTTACTCACTACCATGAGAACAGTTAGGAGAAAACCACTCCACAATTCAATTATTTCCCACCAAGTTTCTCCCATAAGACATGGGAATTATGAGAGTACAATTCAAGATGAGATTTGGATGGGGACACAGCCAAACCATACCACAAGATATTATTCTGGGTGTTGGATACAAAAAGATGAATTCAAATAGCTCAGACTTTACTAACTGGTATATAAGCAAACAGGTGCTATGTGGCATAATAAATGCCGTAAGAAAGATCTGAACAAAAGGACATGCTATTGGAAGTAGTGACTAATCCCCTTCACCATAGAAATGAGATTTACCCTAAAATTTGAAGATGACTAGGAGTCCATGTATAAACCAAAGGAAATGATGATGAAGAAAGGGCGTTTAAGGACAGTAGACTAGTAGCACACGTTGTAGTGACCTGTGCTCAGCTTAACACAATAAATAGCCCGTTATCTCCTGCTCAGAATAGAGAATGCAAGGATAGACAAGACTATGTCATGTTACAGGATCCTAGAGCGTGTCGGGATCAGGGAAGAAAATAAGGGTTAGCCAAACAAAGCTGCACTTTCCCATTCAAAGATACAACCATCTAGTGCCACAGATTTTTTTTTTTTTTTTTGAGGCAAGGTCTTCCTCTGCTGCCCAGGCTGGAGTACAGTGGCACAAACACAGCTCACTGCAGTCTTGACCTCCCCGACTCAAACCATCCTCCTACCTCAGTCTCCCAAGTATCTGGGACTACAGGCATGTGTCACCATGCCTGGCTAATTTTTAAATATTTTTGTAGAGATGGGGTCTTGACATGTTGCCCAGACTAGTCTCAAACTCTTGTGCTCAAGGGATCTTCCCAGCTCACCCTCCCAAAGTGCTGGGATTACAGGCCTGAGCAACCCCACTTGGCCTGGTTCCACACATTTAACTTCAGATGAATTGCATTTAATAACTGCTTCCCTAGGCATTTCTTCACATCAGAAGATCGGATGCAGAGTCCACGTGCCTGAAAAGCAGCTGAGTTCCACAAAAGGAAACCCACTATGGGTCATCTTTGCAGTTAGAAAGTTTCTTAATTTTTCATTTTAAAAATGCTTTTAGTTTGCGTAATTTATGATAGCAACAATTTTAGGCATCATCTGACATATTTTCATTGATTTAACTGTACTATTCTGTTTTATTTTTATTTGTTTGCATTAAGAATTCAATTAAGTAATCATTGAACATCACATGTATGTTTTGTTTAACTATAGACATAATTGTGCACCTCTAATTTCAGTAGTAATTACATTTTCAATTTCTAAAAATGGGGCTTTGAGGAATTTTTTTTAGTAACAGCTTTCTCTTATAAGGTGAAGGGGAAGCTTCCAATTGGCTCTGGGTTCTGACAGACTAGAAGCTGGCCCTTCCTTGCTATGTAACTTTGGGACACTACTCTGAGCCTTCATTTTCTCATTTGTTAATCTACAATGAATATCTCTGCCATGGAGTTACAGTGAATATTACATGAAATTATGTATGAAGCTGTTAACTTAGTCCCTGGGCCACAGTGGTTACTTCAGAGCCAACTAGATGGTAACCCTGTAAGAATGCATATCTTTCCATGCCATCTAGGGGACCCGTCAGTCCCTGTCTGCAAAATCTCCCTCTAGGATTTTGGCTGTCTTGCTCTTTACATCTCTCTCATAGCTAGAACTGAGCTGACATGTAATATGTTCTCAATAAATATTTACTAAATGAATAAATTAAAAAATACAATGTTTGAACCCTCATCCGTTTGTCAGGAACCCTCCTTAGAAACTCCTCCCTCATCTTCCTTAATGAACAATGGTTCTTTCCTTCTCTGAGGCTTCATTGTCTACTGTTAGCCCCAATCATAGGAATATCCCACCTGCTGCCTTAATTTATTAAAAAATTAAGGCAGTACTTTTTACAAAAGTAAAAAATAAGTATAAATTAAGGCACTACTTTTTACAAAATTAAAGAACCATGTGGATCAGGGAAGAGGTAATTAGAATACATTTTGTAGGAAGTCCAGTTGTTAGAGCTATTTGGGAGTCAGGAGAATTTGGTTTCAATTCTTTGCTACTTATCATCTAGGTGCTCATCTTGCTAGGTGATCAGTTTACTATAACCATGTTTTTGTTTTATTCTGAAAAATCTTGTTTTATGGAACTATAGTAAAGGTCGAATATAATAATGTGCTTAGCAGTGCTTGAAAAAAGCCACCGTTTCTCAATCCTACCAAAGTATCCCAAAAAACCTAAGGAGTTTTTTAAAGCTCTACCTGCTTGACAATTTTTCTCAGACCATTTTTCTCAGTAGGTCAGTGGGGCAAGGGCAGTTCACTTTTATGAGCCTTCAGAACATTCTGATGAAGGGTCAGAGCACAGAATCCATGAGATATCCTCATAAATATGTCCATGGACTTGAATTTCAGGGAGGAACATCTTCTTACATAGCTCCTGGGAGTGAATACCTTTCTTGTGTCTCTCTTCAGTTCCCATTTCTTCCCTACACTTGGATCATTTTATGTGCTGCCTCACCACCTCTTTATCTTCTGTGCCATTCTCTTCCTAACATAAGTTCTTCCATCTTTCTCACTCCAGTTATTAAAACATCAGCCTCATACAACACTAGTGTAAGCATGATTTACAATTAAACACTTTTACAAACTGACTGTGGTGTCCTGGAGTGTGTGTGGATGGCGTATGTCAGCACGACTGCCTCCCTTACAAGTACATATGCAGTGGCTCTGAATTAAACATCCCCAGCCATTGACGGAGCACTAGTGCCCCTCAAAGCTGTGATTAGCACCTACTCCCATCCAACAGCAATTGAGAGAACAGGGCCACAAGTACCTGGGAAGTTGACAAATAGCATAAATGAACACAAAATGGACATAATGTAGGGGCAGTTGTAGAATGCATGCCTCAGACTTATGAGGGGACAGCGTTCAAGAGAAGAAAGAGCTTCATCATAGGTCATTCAATGGGTACTTCATTAATAAAGCCTTTTGCATGAGAGGCAGGCTTAAGTAGAAGTGAGAGGAGGGAGAAGGATTTGATGCCAGGCCCCTCACATATTTTATCGCATTGAATTCTCACAGCAACACTTTGAAGTAGATGATATTAGTGCTATTAATATTTGCCAAGTTAGGGAACTAAGGCACAGAAAGATGAGGTCATTTACCTAATACCACATGGATATCCAATGATAAAGTCAGAATCTAAACTTCTCCATCAGGCTGAATCCAGGGCTTTTCTCATCTCACCAAGAATCTCAGCAAGGAATAACGAGGGAAAGGACTGCACCCTGCAACTGCCACTTGATAACTGTTCAGCTTGTGCAAGTAATTTAATCTCTCCTGGACTTACTCTGTCCATTATATGAAAATAATTATTTCTGCAAGCTGACTGTCAGGGTTTTGAGATAAACACATGAAAGAATGAATGGTGAACAATGCTTAATACCCATAAATCACTACAAAGATATGAGGAACCATGATGATTAGAATGCACCTGTCTTAAACTCAGTTCGACACTATCATAAACCATGTGTCAGAAGCCAGCCTCTTGCCTACTTTCCACAAAACAAGGACTTTTTAGAATTTAATTCATGTTGCTAATTAACCCATTACTTTGCTTTTATCTACAGTGGTGATCACAATAGAAAGTATTATTGTCTGGTGTTAGGAACCCACTTTCAGGCTGTGTGCATCTCACTTCCTCTCGTCTTTGATAAAGAGCTAGTGCCCTGTAAGCCTGGTTTCTTCTGTATGTTCTTTGTTTCTATAAGTATAGCTCACTCTCCCAGGCAACCAAACTCAAAACTAGCTATCATGGTGGACACTTTCTCTCTCTCTCCTGCCATCTCGGTTGCCAGTTCTATGAATCTTATCTCACCTGGACACTGCAGGAGCTTCCCCAACTGGTCCCTCTGCCTCGAGCCTTGGCCCCTACCAGAACACATTCTCCAAATCCCAGTCAAAGTGATCTTTTAAAACATAAATTAGCTTATGGTACTCTGCTGCTTAGTGCCATTTAGTGGCTTTCAGTTATAGTTGGAATTAAACACAAACATCCTAAGCTTACCTGCAAGATCTATCTACACCTCCAACCTCATTGCAATCACCACTCCCCAGCCACACCATTGCTCTTTCCTGCCTCAGGATATATGCAGTTGCTATTTTTAATTCCTGCACTTCTTCTTGCACCACACAGACAGACTCCTTCCAAATTTTCAGGTCTCAATTTTAAATATCAATTCCTTGGTAAGTTCGTTCTTAATCCCTGTTGTGAATCACTGTCATCAACCATTGTACTCTCTCATCATGACCTGTTTTTGCATAGCACTCATCACATTTTAGATATGTGTGTAGGTATGTTTGGATATGTAATATACTTAATGTATCTTTCTTATGCGAACGTAAGCTCCACCATAATCAGAACCACATCCATTTGGTTCACCACTGTATATCCAACACCCAGCAGGGTGCCTGGCAACTAATAAGTGCTCAATAAATATTTGTCATATTCATAGAATGGTATGAAATTAGCAGTTCCAGAAGAAGCTCACCCAAAAGCCCCATGACTTCACCACCCTCCCATCTGAGACTTGCTGGTCAGCCTAACAGGACTGTTCCTCTTCATTTGCTCCAGGAGCGGCTGGTTCTTTCTGTGCTCCCCCGGTTTGTTGTCCTGGAAATGATCAACGACATGACCAATGTGGAAGACGAGCACCTGCAGCACCAGTTCCATCGGATCTACATCCATCGCTATGAGAATGTCAGGTGAGAAACCCAACACCCTTGCCCCAGTTGTCCGCATGATCCATGTGTTTGGGTTCTCTCATCACACTTCCATGACTTCTGTCTGCTTGAGTGCCAGCACCTTTACTCATTTGGTTGATTAATTCATTACCTAGTGATTATTCATCAGAAAGTTCTACATTTCCAAATTAAAGTTAGGGAAGAATGTCACAGAATTCAATTATATTTGCTGGTTGACTTACTGCCTAGCTCTCCTATAATAGGCATGTCTGTCTTTACATTTTGAGTGGGAAAAGCAAACATCTTTTAAACTATGATAAGAAAAATAATCCCAGAATGTAATCTGGGGGTTTCAGGTGTGATCACACACAACTCCTCCTTATATTTCTCATAAGTGTGTTTAAAACAATACAAAAAATGACAGCTTATTTTCCTTTGCAAACCTAGTTTTGGCCAACCATTCTTCTATCCATCCACCCATCCATCCATCCGTCTTTCCACTTACTCCCCGATCCATGCATCAGTGCCCTCTATGTGCCCAGCACAACACTGGACAACATGGCATGTATGAGGCAGACCACCTTTAAAATCCAAATTGTGCCTGTTCATTGTTTCTGAACTGGGCAATTTATTTACCTGAATCTCAAAATTCTTCTCTGTAAAATGGTCATCTTCTTAGACACTTTGCATGGTTTTATGTAGATCATGTAAGTGAAGATTAATACAAAATATACAACAGACAGAGTTAAGCAAGTAGTAGAGCATTAGGTCTGTTGTAGTTCATTTCAGTTATGTCTCCTAATTGCAAGAAAGAGAATCCAGCCATGACTGATTCAAAAGAAATGTATTGAAAGGTTATGTGGTGGATTACAGAATAATTGGGGAAGGATGGAGAAGTACATGGGAGAAATGGACCAGAATGCAGCAAGGCCAAGAGTGAAAGCCATAGCCAGAATCAAGCCAGAGCACTGGGCCAATTAGGAGGCTGCTGCCACTGTCTCTGACCAGTCTATTGTTTGTGCAATCAACCCTGTCCCCTGACACACGGCATACCACCACTGCAATTCCTTCTGCAGCCCCAGAAACTGATATTGCTGTCTTCGCTCTGCCCTGACTTCCTGCTCCTGCTTCTTCTTTGCATCTCAACTTTAAGCCTGCAACAGATGAGTCTGAATGGTCAGCACCCAGTCATTTTCTACGAGTACCTGGAAAGCAAGTCTCTGACATTTTCAGCTTATACAGTGGAAATGTATTTCCCATCCACAGAATATCATAAGGTAGAAATTTCCCAAACATAGAGTCAGAGTCCTTACATTAAACAACTCCAAAAATGACAAACCTTTCTCATAGCTCCTTTCCTCCTAACATCAGTAGGACGGAAGGACAACTTTGCACCTACCAGCATCTGTAGGTGTTCTATTCCTGGCATGCAGAAACACATGTTTTAAAATTCAGCAGAGATCATGATTCTAACACAACCCTTCAGCAGGCATAGCAGGATAGGTCATTCCCAGGGTCATGTCCAAGAATTGAGCTACACTGATTTAGATGCTTCAGTTTGCCAAACAGCTTTGTCCAACAGCAATTCCAGTAAGAGATGTACCCCAGATCTAGGAATGGGTCCCACACATAATAAGAATTCATCAATACTAGTTCTAGGACAATAGGCACCTATTAATCATAATACAGTGTGGGGTTTGATTATTAAGCAGCCAAGGAATGCCAAGAGATCATAAAAGGAGGAAAACCTGGGGCAAGGAGGTGGAGGATGGGGACGGGGAGATAGGTAGAGGAAACTTCCTGGAAGAGATGATGATTCTTCTTGGCTTTATTTGAGATGAAGTCAGCCAAGTGAGAAACACAAATACATGAATTCTGAGTAAAGGAGTCAACAGGCATGAAGGCAGAGCCACGTTCCATGCAGAGAATCACAGTGTTCTGTATTCCTTCCCTGGTGGCAAAATGGCTTGACCATAAATGCAGATCCAGAGAAAACAGAAAATGCACGAATAACTTGGGAGAAAATAAATATTTGGGAGAAAATTACATACTCATATGTAAATATACACAAATCATATAGATATACAAATAAAATATGTGGCATGTGATGAAAGTGCCTGTCACCATGGAGAAAGAGGTAGCGAAAAATATCTTTTACAGGAAAAACAGGAAAATTCAACAAGCCGGCGCGCCCACCCCAACACGCTCATGTGCCTTACGTACGATAAACGACACGTTCGGCGGCTCCCAACCCAGCCCATTTATTTTAAGTCGTCGAACTGAGTTCTTGTGCTGAAGACCCTTTTCCAGAAGTTCATGGCACACTACATTAAAATTTCGTTTCCTGCCCTCCGTGTCCCCGCGTTTTCAGAGCTGTTTCTAGGGGCAGGTGCACTGATGCGGAAACCCGCCGCCCGCCCACCCGGCCGCTCCGGGGCTGTTCTCAGAGCAGAGATGCCCGCGGCTCCGGGGGTTTCGGGAAGATGAAGTTCATCTTCCCGGGGCGGCGGGGCGTCTCCTGCACACTGCAAGGCTGCAGGCTGCTAAAATAAGACCCGAGCCTCGAAAGCAGAGGAGGACGGTCCCTAGCCTGGCGGAGAACAAAGCCAGCAGCGGGCTGCTCCACCCGCTTCCCCCAGCCCCCAGAGCAACCCCGCTGCGGTGTTGGGAGCAGTTTTGAAATCGTTTCCAAGTCACTCTCCCCATAGTCAACTGCCTGGTGCATTCTGCATTCTTTCTTCTCCCTTGCCTTTTTTTTTTTTTTTTTTTTTAATCTAACTTAATTTTGGTCAGTATTTTTTCCTACATTGAGTCAAATTCAAAGCTACAATACTTTCCTTAAAAAGTGCCGTACACTTCTAAGTTTTGACTTACATTTCACACAACTATTTACCTTCATCAGGAACGGGTGTGGTTAAAGGCGATATGCTTGGGAGACTCCCACACCCTTAGGGAGACTTCCACTGCATCACCTCATCTTTGTGGGCCTCCGTTTCTCAACTCAAAAGCTGGGCTTTTTGAACGCTCGAGGTGATTTCAGCTGTCAACCTCTGAGACTTCTCCAGGTTCACCTGAAGATCCTCCCAGGCACGAGCTTTTCACTGGAAGCCATTGGGCCTCTGCATCCCACCTGCCGAATTCTATTTATCTTTCCTGTTTTTCCCCAGATACTTAAGACACTTCTTGTATTCATTAGGGTAAAGCTATCTGCTCTGTCAAATACCCTCTCAATTTTAGTGATTTTTAACTCAATCGAATTTATTCACGCAAGTGTCCACTGCTGATATTACTGGTCAGTGGGTGATTCAGGGACAAAGGCGCCTTTGGTTTGTAACTCCCATCCCTTGGGCCTCGACGTTCCCAGCATTCGGTTATTGGAAGAGGAAGCACAGAGTACTCACACTCACTGTTTTACCACCTCAACCAGAAAATGACATACATCATTTCTGCTCAGATTCCATTAAGGAGAATCAATTCCAGGTTCCCACCTAGATACAAAGTGGGCTGGGAACAGTGCCTCTGGCTCAATGGCCTTTCCTAGTGACAGATGGATTGACTATACAAACAGAGGCATGGATTTGGTGGACAGTGATTCTGTCATGATTCCTTTTCCTATTGGCCCTGCCAACTCCATTTCATGTACATTTGCACATTTGCTGACACATATTTTGTGAGTTTGTCTGGGAGACACATTGGTCTTTATCTCTCCCTATGCCATGATAAACGTTTTAGTGAACCATTGTCAAGGATCAGAAAAATTCTTATTTTTAGAGTCTTGCTCATTTTAGAGTCTTGCTCATTTTTAGAGTCTTGCTTTCTTGACTGGCTGTTAATTTCCAGCCAGCTCTGTCAACATGTGTAATCACCACATCTGTCCTGTAGACTAGAGTTTCATGAACCAGCAAAATGCAATTGAATGGACTTAGAGAACTTGAGGACTTTCTAGATCCATCTGCATGGCAATTAAGCACTTCCAGATTCATAAAATCTTCCAAAAGCAGTTATATGCCCTTTATTTATTGAGAATTATGCAATAATTTATAACTTATCTTCTGATAGTAGTCCCACAGAGTAGCTTTAATGACCTTTGCTTTATTATCAAGAAAAATGGAAGCTCAGAGAGGTTAAGTAACTTTCCCAAGAACACACAGTTAGGGAGAGGAGTCTACACAGGGACCATGTTTCTAATGATTCTATTGAATTCTGCAAAAGCTTCTTTGAGAATTCTATTTGAAGAGTCACTGTTAGGTAACATGACTTATTTTTAGCCAAATAAACAACTTATATAACCAAATTAGAGTTAAAAATTACTGTGGCCCCTTTGGTATATTCATCTTTGGAAACTGCAAATTTATGCCAAGAATCAAAAGACTTGATGACTCTGAGCCCAGCACCTGGGGATGGCAGAATGCACAATGGAATGAGAACCAGGGCCCTGGTTTCTGCCTCTGGTCTTTTATTCAATACATTTTTATGGTACAACTATGACTTAAACCAGTGCTTCTGAGTCTTAAATGTGCATACAAATCATCTAGGGTTCCATTAAAGCAGACCCTGGTACAGTGGGTCTGGAGAGATGACTTGAGAGTCTATATTTCTAACAATGTTTCATGAGATGCTCTGAAGAAGGAGGACTTAATTCTGAATGTTTCTGTTTATTGGACTCAGAAAACATGTAATACGGCAACTGTGTGCTGGGCAGGTGGTATGCAGTGGTGACTTCCTTCTTGTTCTTCTGCTAATAGATGGAGCACACTTAGCCACATACGATTGTGCTATTAAGAGCTAAGTGTTCTAGCCAGGCGTGGTGGCTCATGCCTGTAATCCCAGCACTTTGGGAGGCCAAGGTGGGTAGATCACGAGGTCAGGAGTTCAAGACCAGCCTGACCAAGATGATGAAACCTCGTCTCTACTAAAAATACAAAAAATTAGCCAGGCACAGTGGCAGGCCCTGTATTCCCAGCTACTCGGGAGCCTCAGGCAGAATTGCTTAAACCCAGGAGGTGAAGATTGCAGTGAGCTGAAATTGTACCACTGCACTCTAGCCTGGGCAACAGAGCAAGACTCTGTGTCAAAAAAAAAGAGAGTTAAGTTTTATGACAGAGTGGGGCACCAGCAGGGTGAGAGGCTCGAGTTGGGGATAACTGGCTATGCTTGGAGAAATCTCCAGAGAGGTGTAGACTCTTAACATGATTTTAACACCTGAGTGGGGCTTTGAAGAACAAGTCAGATTTTAGTAGGTAGGAAAAGTGGGGAAAAGCTATATGAGGGAGCAGACATAGCACATACAAAGATATAGGTACATAATATATGGTGGGATCAAAAGACCTGGAGAAGTTTGATGACTGGAACACTGACCACATCTGAAACTTTTATGACCTTAGCTCTCAGGGAATCCATTTGTTCTTTCGATAGGCTGTGAGCTTTATAAAGGCTGGGATGATTCTATCTTCTGCTCACTACTGTATCTTCACTGCCTGGTGTATAGTAGACATTTAATCAATAAGCTGTTGCATGAATAAATAAATTGGTGAACCATTCTTGCCATAGACAGATGGATACTAGTAGCTTTGGGTTTATGGATCCATAAAGGGATGAGTTAAGCCAAGTGATCTAAGAGCCTGTCCACTTCCCACCTGCCATAGCAATGACTTTTCTTGCTGCAAAAGTAGCATAGTTTAGCAATAAAGAGTATGGATGCCAGAGCTACACTTGCTGGTTCAAATTCTAGTTCTTCATGACTATGGGCAAGTTACTAAGGCCTCAGTTTCCCTATCTATAAAATGGAGATGATCATAATAGGTTATCCCTCATAAGTTACATGGAATAAATGAGCGAACACATGTAGGGCTTTCAAAGCAATACCAAGTCCACAGACAATACTCTGTAAGTGTTGCTGCTGCCCGGCAGTTCAGGCTTCATCAACAGTTAGGAATGCTTATAGCTACAAGTAATACGTAATCCAGTGAATGGCCATATTATTTTCTACCTCTGTTACCTCTCTCTTCTCTTTCTCTCTGAAATATAACCATGCAATTATAGTACAATTTTGTAAAATGATGACAATAAAAGCTAATGCATTTAAGGAGCATTTACTGTGCTGGCAACTGCCAGGCAATGTGCTAAGCACTACCCACTAATGAGGCGAGTATGACAGCTATCTCCAGTTGATAGAGCAAGGGTTTATAGAAGTTCAGGAAGTTGCCCAAGGTTATAGAATTCATAAGTAGTGAGCTAAGATTTGAACCCCAGATGGATCTAGACTCAAATTCTGTGCATATGACCATACGTTATATCACCACAGAACTATAGAAGACAATGGCAGTGTAGTCATTCTGCCAAAGGAAGGTTTGTAAACTGAAAATCTAATAGCATCACATCCATGCTTAAACTCCATTCACTAGCTTTCTGTCACTTTCAGGACAAAGTCTACATTCTTCAGCCTGGCTTACCAGCCCCTCCTCCATCATTGCCTAACCCATGTGTCTGACCTCATCTCTCTCTATCTCACTCTTCTTTCTGGCCTCCTTGCTCAGTGATACCTTCTGACTGGCTGCCCTTGAATTACTGCAGAACCTTACTATATATACGTATTCTCCTACCAGACCCTAGAATGTACTGTGAGCATCTATCCTGCTACTCACTTTGCCCATCACATTCTATTAGTTCTTCAAGAACCATTGAGACTGCTCTGCTGGGAGACTCCTGATCCCTTTGTGACTGGTCACCCCCCAATATGTCCTTCAATCACAGTGATCATCACCCTGCACTATTTCCATTTTTCTCTTTGTCTTTCCAGCTCCATTCCTCAGACTTTGAGCATCTTGAGGGCAGGCACTAGATCTTATGTATTATTCAATCTAACTTTCTAGCCCAGTGCCTAAGTGAACACATATTACATACATAAATGTTTGCTAAAAGAATGAGGCATTTACTAATTAAACCAATGGGTCTAAGGATTCCTAACGATTTTATAAATGGACTTTGGGGAAGGTATAAATCCCCTTTACATGAGGTGCAAAATTTTGAATGCTTGTGCATTTTGTAGGAGAGATAATCCATAGTCTTTGTCAAATTCGTTAAAAGGTTTGTAATACAGATGAATTTTTAAGAATTATTGAATACATGTGGTGACTGATATAAGTCAACACATTCCACAATGTCTTCTAGCCCAACTACCTATTTCATTAAAACTAAGTTACACTCATACGCAGACCTAAGACTCATCATTATTTTAGGCAACGATAAGAAAAGAAGTAAAAAGCTTGACACACTGCTAAGGTGATCAATCGTAAGACACATCTTACTTTCAGAGAGGATAAAAATGAGAAATGATCAAATATGGTATCCTGCTTGGTGTCCCATCTTTCCTTTCAGAAGTCCCTGAGATGACATGGTAAGGTGGGTGTGGCAATGCCCTTCAGTGTAATTCAGCCAAACGGGCAATCCCAGCTCCACCCTGTGCCACTGGTGAGATGTTGGGCAAGCCTCCTTGCTTCCCTGAGCCTCAGTTTCCTCATGGACTGAATGGAGAGAACTATACTTGTCCCACAGCTTAACTAAGAGGGCACCTGGCTTTTAGGAGACTTTTGGAAGCTTCCCTGTCCCTTATACCAGACCATATGCATAGAACAAGACCCCACCTAACTGAAATCCTTAGTAATGTGAGAGTTTTGGGAAATTATTCTGCCTAAGGTCTCCCAGATTTGCCACCTATTTTCATAATTTTTTAGAAATGCCTGTTTACCTGACATTTTTGGTAGAGTACCTGTCATTGGGTTCAAGATGATGAGGTTTTGGGTTCTCCCCCTGCTGCTGGTGACTGTTTTATTCTATGCTCATGACATGTGCAATGTCATTCACTGTGAAAATATGCAGATAATTCATAAAGTTTCATCTTGCTTTTCACAAAAATTTGATCTCTTCATATTGAAAATTCTCTTTTGGGTTGTTTGCATTGCCCACTCTCCACAGCCCTGTATAGGAAAAAAGGCTTCCTGTTGACACCTTGTCCTTCCTGAGCTCCTGGGTCGACTCTCTGCTGAGATATTTATTAAATACTGAGACATTCCTCCTGACTCTCATGGCAGCAAGAGCTAAAATCTCAGACCACAAAGATAGTTTATCTATCGGGATGGTGTTGATGTGTATCCCAAGATGAATTAAAATATTAATACAGTTTCTCCCCCCACCCCTACCCTCTTCCCTGTGTTTAGTATTCTTTTCGCAGATGTTAAAGGATTTACCAACCTCTCCACGACCTTGTCTGCTCAGGAGCTGGTCAGGATGCTCAACGAGCTCTTTGCCAGATTTGATCGACTGGCCCATGTGAGTTGAATTTAATTCCCTCCTAGTCTTTTGCAGGAGTGAGGGACTGCATATGGAATAAGGAAAGAGAACGATTCAGCCTTCTTCCCCAATGTCATTATCATTCTACATCCTGTCCCTAGGCATGAGCCTCAACCCTCTCACATTCTGGGGACTGATGTTAGTTATTTACAGGTCTCAGGCAGGAGGTTTGTCAGATTAATTTCTCAACTGAGAGACAGCTGGTTGAGTGACAGTCAAACCCAAGTCCTTTCTATCTGCTTTCAACACCCGTATCATTGCTTCCCCTTGCACGTGGCCAGGTGCCATCCAGCTGCAGCCACAGTGCTCATGCATGCAGTAATGATGGCCTGCAGTTTCCCAGCCAACCCCAGCCATCTGGGATGAATTAGTATGTTCTCAAAAACCAGTAATCTGCTGGACCATCCCACCACCATTTTGATCAACCTAACTTAAAAGCTTTGTTTTTAGCCAACAAGACAGTACCTTCATTTTCCATTTGGCTTGATCAGAGCTAAGCTAGAAAATAGATTAAAGGAGATGGATATTTGCTATCCAAACACAGATTCATAGTCATAAAGTCACTTGAGTTACAAAGTAATATCATTATCACACTGTACTTTGGAGTAGGCTTTGGGTTCAAATAGACATTTTAATTTCCTGCTTTGTAAAGTGTGTATGTTAGTGCCAACTTCACAGAGCTGTAGTGAGAATTAAATAAGACCTCATCAAGTGGGAGTTCATTTTTAGCGCATCAAAATGTTCTCTTTTAAGCCTGCTTCATTCTATGGGAGATACTTTCATACTTGCATCTAAGCACCTGCTAGGTATTGTACATGCTGCTATGTGTTAAGAACATGAGAATGATAAAAACGCACTTCCTCTCTTGCTGGAATTACATGTAATTAGGGATTCATAAATAGGTAAGGAATGTACAATGTGCCATGTGTTATGAGGAAGGTAAGTCTGGGGGCTATGGGAACACAGAGGCAATACATGACCTTTAGATGAGAGGAGACTTTTTGAAGAAAGTGACCCTTAAGCTGAGTCTTAAAAATGGTATAAACAATACAGTAGAATACTGCTCAGCAAAAAAAAAAAAAAAAAAAAAGTAGAATTATCCACTGTTATGTGCAACATCAATGAATCTCAAGTGCAATATGTCAAGTGAAAGAAGCCAGATACAAAAGGCTAGATATTTTATGACTCCCTTTATAAGACATCCTATAAAAGGTACAATTACAGAGGCAGAAAACAGATAAGTAGCTGCAAGGAGGGCTGGGAATGGAATAAGCATGTGGATAGCAATGGAACATAGGGTGGGGAGATCTGGGGGATTACATAGCTGGTTTATATTTTTATTATGGTGGTTGTTTGCATTACTCTCTACAGTTTTGTAGAGAGAGGGCATGGAGCCCCAAGTCAGACAGACATAGGTTTGAATTTGTCAAAAAGGTAAATTTTATTGTACATAATGTATACACTAATTAGCAAGGCAAAGAAATCAGAGAAGGATATTTTATGCAGAGGAGAAAATGAGCATAAAGATGTTATTCTGTGCATATGGAGAAACCAGAAGAGATTGCTGGAGGATAAAGTGCAGGGTAGGAAGTGGTGGAGATGTGGCTAGAAAGGCAAGCAGGGGCTTGTCAAGGAAACTTAGTATAAATTTCGGCTACTGGACAGTTGCTAGCTAGGAAACTGACAGGGATGGAGGAGGAAGTGGAAACTGAGGTATCCTCCTAATAGGAGGGTTGATTTTAGCTGGAGGGCTGGGGACTGGGAAAAAACATGTATAACATTTCCTTTTATTGTTGCATCAGTGGTGGTTGGTGTCAGTGACATAGACCAATTCCATTTGCTATTATGGTTCTGATATTTTTGTTCAAAGATGCCAAGATAAACAAAAATGGCCCTCCAATGAGAAGTGGCAGATGTGCTTAAGGTCAATTTCTGGCATCACAGTAAACCCTGCTGACCCAGAGAAAGAGAAAGGGTACTTAGTCAGGTACTGTGCAAGTCTCTGAAAAGATAAAACTAGTCCCTTCCCTCAGGAAGCTCAGAGTCGGGCAAGGGAAAATGGCATGTGAATACATAGCAGCCTCCATGGAGAGAGCAGGAAGACCAGGCTTCCAGGGCAATGTGTGTCTGACGACAAGATGCTGTCCTAGGGGACTTAAACCTTTTCTACAGTTTCATTTTTACCAAGAAAATATATTCACATACTACTTATGTGATTACAATTAAATACTAGAAAATTTGCTGGGATTTCTAATATAACTTTTTTGAAAGTACATTGACAGCAATTATGTTTTTGCTTTGAGAGTCTTTTCCATTTTTATTGAGTTTTTCTGCTTTTTAAAGTTATACTTGTTCATTAAATGAAATTCAAACATCAAAGATGTATGCAATGCACAGTACACAGTAATTCTACCCCCTGAACAATATAACCATCTTTGATAATTTGGTACACTTATCTCCTAATTTTTATCTACTGTCTGTATGTGCAGTTTCATAAACTCTTGGAAATTTCCCAAGATTTTGATAATGTCAAAGTCATCAAGACAGGGAGGAAGGGATTGCGATAAGGCTAACTCGATAAATTTTTTAAGAAGATACTCACCCTACTTTATTTTTCTTTTTGAATATTTTTTCCAAAGCAATCTGGCTTCCTTTATGTGAATTTTTCAAGGCAGTTTCTGGTACAAATAAGTTATTTGGATATTACTGTCAAATCATCTGACAGCTCATAGTATTTGATCAGAAAAATGTGTCTGGAAATTGACAGACCTTGACAGATAAGAATCCATGCCTTTTATATATTATATATATATATATATATATATATATATATATATAATGTACATTTTATTTTTATATTTTTTCTTATATACACCATGTATTTGGGATCCACAGAGTTTCAAGGAGGCTACCAGCTCCAACTTTTGTTGGAAGAATAACAAACCCTGGACATGAACATCATCACATCATTATTCAATGTCTGCCTCAGAAGAGTAATAAAACACTTTACAAAATCTCCTTCCAAAACACACTTTTGTCAGGAGACCTAACATTCTGGACTTTGCCATAATTTCTGCAGTTTTGCAAAGAGAGAACATGGAGCCCCACAATCAGACAAACATGGATTTGAATTCCTCTTCTGCCTCTTATTTGGTGTATGGCCTTTCCCTTAAGCCTGCTTTTCCTATCTGTAAAATGTCACGTGACTCAGAAAGTGGTCCTGAAGACTGAGATTAGTGTAATGCATTTAGCACATTGCCTGGCACATGGTACGTACTCAATGACTATTAGTTCCTGTCCCCATTTAGATTTTTTCTAAAATGCGTTCACCTCTGTTTTCAGGGAAAGATCACAGATTCAGAGTTGCGGAGTATGGCAACCAACCCAGATTGTTATTCCGAGCCAGCTCTTCTGTGGCACAGAAAGTTTCCCCACTCTCCACTGAAATTTTCCTATCTGTAAAACAGATGTGACTTTACCTGCTCTGCCATGTTCAGAGTTTTATTGTGACACTCAAAGAAAAAAAGATAAGGAGCAGCATGTTGAACACTGAGAAGGCTACTTCCAGGTGTCAGCTGTCATTGTCATTAGGTGATGGGCATGCGTACTCTGTTATGTATTAAGATAGATTATTTTGGCACTTGTCACATATAAGGAAACCCACATACAGTGGCTTCAGTGTCTTATCCAAGGTCAAACAGCTAGTAAATGTGCCTGGAATGCAGATGTCAGATTTTTAGACCAAAGTAGTTTTTATTATACCCCTTTCCCTCATCCCTCCCTGTAGCAAACAGGCAATAGGCCGATCAATACATCTGGGTTTGATGGCACCAGCCCCTCTTTCATAGGAGTCTCTCATACCAACCCAGTGCCCCAAAAGACCATTTGCAGATGAAGTCACCAGTCCCTGCCTTCCAACTTCAGTGTTCTGACCTTCAAATTCAGAATAACATATTGGAACACTGGTTCTGAAATTCTCCTTCATACACAAAAATTGAAAATTTTAAACTTGCAGTCATGAGATTTTTAAAAATGATAAGAACAAGGTAGTAAATTTGTATAATGTTAAATTTATTTAGGTAAGAAGAAAACCTTGCCTTTATTCTGAGGATATATCTTTCTACTAGTTTTGGTGTTAAAAATATATTTGCTTTTATAAGTGGTGGGGATAGTAGATAGTATTTGGATTGCTGTTTTTGGTGTTTGTTGATAGATTGTTCATACATTTCTTCATAAATATACCCTGCAACATTTATAGATCCCCTGATTTTTTTTTACAATAATAGTCCCACTAACTCCACAAGTCTGGCCACTGCTAGGACCAATGAACAAGACATTTTCTCAGTTCCATTCTAATCATGATACTCTCAGGGTCTCAGAAGAAACAACGGCCTTCTTTTATTTGATCAATCAGACCTCATCGTCAGCTGTCTTGCAAAATTAGCTGCATTGCCACAGCCAATAGACAGGAACCCCGATCCCCTAAAAATAAACCTGGGATGGCTGTACATGCTGACAGAGTTCTGAAGATTGCATGTGGGCCCATTTGGGAAGGCTAGCAAGGCCCCAGAAATCTGACAGGAATGTACCAGAGACAGTTCTGATTATCTTTTCCCAGTCTAATATTTGTTTTACTTGGTATAGTATTTTTACTTATCCATTACCCAAACATAATGCCCAACTCCTGGTGAGATTAGGAAACCAACACAGTGCTTTATAACTTGCTACTGTAAGGGCATCAACAGTACTGTTAGTCTCTCAGTGCGCACTTTTTCATCAATAACTACCCTCCTCCAGCTCTAGGGCCCTGCATTTCCCACACAGTCATGGAACCATAAGCCTCTAGGACCTCAAACCTAGAAGGCATCTCAGAGGTCATTCAATCTCAACAATCTATCCAAGGAAACCAAGAGGAAAAGACACTTGTCTATGATGAGAAATAAATATGTGAAGGAGCTAGGCCTGGAGTCCAGGTCTTTATCAAAGAAAGAGGCAATATTAATTGAGTGCCCCATCTCCCAGACTTTGTTCTGAGCTTTCAATTGCATCATCTCACTTAACCCTCACAGTGGCACAATGGGACAAGTCCTATGATTACCCCCATTCTATAGATGAGGCATCTGAAGCCCAGAGTTTAGGTAATTTACCCAGAGATTCATAGAAAAAACAGAGGGGATATCTGAGATTTGATCCTGTGCGGTGTGACTCCTAAACCAGGGCCGTTGGCTCGCCATGCTCTATTGTCTTAAGTTCTCTTTCTTGTAGAACCTACCACATCTAGCTATTTCCTATCCAATGTAAAAGTATGCATTATTTTCCTGATGTTTGTTGTTCTTTGAAATTTTGTAAGAATTATGTCTTTAAGATTGGGAATCCACCTAACAACTGTACTACTTCTCACCTGTGAAATGGAAACAAGAAAAACAACTCTCCTTAGAGGGTTGTTGTGAGAATTAACTCTTTTATTTATAGTGCATAATAGGAGCTATTATTAGTCATCTTTGTGTTAGAAACAACGTTTGCCTTATTATAGGTGCCTAATTGATGTTTAATTTTTTCAATGAACAAGCATGTAAATTAATAAAAGAATAAAATGATGCATAAGAAGACTTAGTTTCTCTTCATAAAAGTGCCAATGTTCTTGCTGGAAAGGGACTTTATAAAGTTGAAATAATAGAAATCCATAAGTGATTTATATTTTTAAGTGTTTATTATTAAGCTGAATAGTGCTAAAAGCTATTAATTCACAGCTGGTTTTGAGAAGACAGACATTGCTTGAGGCTGAATTTGTAGGAAACACTATAAGCACTCTTTGCCAGTCCTGACCAAGTGGCAGGTGTACAGACCATAGAGCTAGTATGTAGCAAAGTTTGGACATGATCATGTAGCTTTTGAGCTAAAAACCCAATTTTTTTAATGATTCCACTCCACCTCTGGATCCTTCAAATCCCCATTTAGGTTGCACCTCATATCTCTTAGAAAGATAGTTAGAAGTACATTTCAAAGGTAGGTGCTCCTTACCCCAAATTGTAGACCACCTAACCCTGCTCGCCTCTTTCTCAAGCCTTTCTGAAGAAATGATCCTTCTGCTGACATAAACCCTTACCTCTTATCCCGTTCCTTCCAGGAGCATCACTGCCTTCGTATTAAAATCCTGGGGGACTGCTACTACTGCGTGTCCGGACTTCCTGAGCCCCGCCAGGACCATGCCCACTGCTGTGTTGAAATGGGTCTCAGCATGATCAAAACCATCAGGTAATTTGTGATCCCCTCCATATTACCTGGGTCTTCAATGTGCATGATCACACACCACTCCATCTGCCCTTTGTGGCAGATCATATGTATGGTGAAAGGCAGACCCCTTTGACTTACGTCACATATTCTGGGAGAATATGAAGCTAGCATGAGGAAAAATCATCTTTTGTTGAAAGAAGGCAGTAGGCTATAGCAGACAGCCTCTAAATGAAAGCTATGTAACAAAGATGGTCACTCAACAGTCTTTTCAAGTGGAGTGCTGTTTGTAAGCTGCAGGGCCTTTGCTGTCCTCTGCAAACAGATGAATAGTGTGTGCAATTGCTGTAGCACATTGTCTTGAAACAAAGGAGCAGCAAGAACTCACAGGACCAGACACAGGGTGGTAGGCTGTAAGGAGAGACCCAGAGGCCATGATTCTGGGTATCTTAAGGGTAATTTGGGATTCTTTCCTTGTCTGGGCATCATCATATTTTTATTTTTTCAAAAGAGAAGGAATTTGAGGAGCAGGAGACAAAACCACTCTAAAAACCTTTCTCCCTTTACACCATCTCTAATACTCTAATAGAATTTTAAGCATTATCTGGCCAAGCTTTCCAGCCCTACATTAGGCCACTGCCCCAGCCTACATTAGGTGGGGCTGGCCAGCTTGGTGATTGAAGTGAATTCAGAGTAATTCCGCCTGCATCCAAGCCTCTTTGAAGACTGCTGGATTACCATTCCAGCAAGGAGCAAAGAGACTAGGAATGTCCAAAATCCTTTTAGTACCTTTCCATCAGCAGAAGGCGTGTGTCCATAGTGATAGCAGCCTACCTTTGGAAATGCACATGTAGCGCTTTATCATATCTTAAGAAAAATATCCAATTGTCACAGTCTTCTTATGTCATCTGTCCTATGGGAAGAAAAAATTTTAAGTAGCAATTTCAGAGGCCTTATGCTTCATTTAAGGGATTCATCTGAAAGTCTCCCATAAAGCCAAAAAAATAGAATCAGGAGATGCACAGGTGAAATGAGAATTTATGGTACTTTTTTATGAGGTATATGATGAAAACCAAACCCTTTACCATCCCTAATACCAAGTAAGTAGGTAGATAAAGAGACCCAAGATATTCTCTCTACTATCTCCCTATCTTCTGTAGAGATGCAGAGTACTCTAGGAACTATGGAGAGAGGAATCTGCGGGTTCCAACACAAGTCCCTTTTGTTAAGGTTTTAGTTAATGAAAAAGACTTCAGATGTTTCTTAACTGCTAATTTGCACACGTGAGAGTTTTTTCCTGAAAACTAGGATGAATTGTGATAATATTTTCACTGGTATAAAGGAGAGCAATGGGACTGTGATATGTTTGGATTTGCATCCCGATCCAAATCTCATGTCAAATTGTAATCCCCAGAGATGGAGGAGGGGTCAGGTGGGAGGTGATTGGATCATAGGGGTGGATTTCCCCCTTGCTGCTCTCATGAGAGTGAGTGAGTTCTCATGAGATCTGGTTGTTCATAAGTGTGTAGCACCTCCTTCTTTGCTGTCTTCCTTCTTCTCTGTTACGTAAGACATGCCTGCTTCCCTTTTGCCTTCTGCTATGATTTTAAGTTTCCTGTGGCCTCCCCAGCCATGCTTCCTGTAGAGCCTGTGGAACTATGAGTCAATTAAACCTCTTTTCTTTATAAATTACCCAGTCTTAGGCAGTTCTTTATAGCAATGCAAGAACTGACTAATACAGACTGACACTTGGAAGATCAGAGATCTCTACCACTAAGTAGGTGTGTGAACCTTATTTTGTCAATCAGTAGACTGGTCAGCAAATGTTTATTGAGCTCCACTATATGTCAGGCACTGCGCTAAGCCCTACAAATACAGTGATAATCATGTCACCTGGATGTCTTTGTGCATGGGTGCCCTTTGGAGGAACAATTAAATTTATTGCCTACAAAATGAGAAAATCAGGTCAGACAACTCTGAAGTCTTCATTAGTTCTGAAAACCTGTGATTTATAATCACATAATAATCAAATTTAAGTAGCAAAACTTTCTATAGATTTTCCATAAGTGTTTATATTTTAGCCTTAAGTAAAACATATGTTACAGAGATAACATTGGAAAATAAATAAACATCTATAATCAAATGCTTTGAGATAATTATAGCACTATTATTTTTCATTCTGGAGAGGACCTTATTCTTCCTATTTTATTGAATTAAGGTCTCCTTTCTGGAGTTTTGAAATTGAACAGTAAGAAATGATTCAAAGTCTTTTTCAAACTATATGAATCAAAGTCTATTAATATCCAAACAACTCCTTGATTCTCATCTAAGTAACTTAAGGTCCAGTATTAATTCTTCTAGTTAGCAAGAAAGCATGCTACAAAGGAATTAGTAGGAGCCCTGGTATTAGGCAAACCTTGGTTGCCATTGGCTGAAACTTCTATAGTTTCCAGTCTTATGTCAAATATTTCACTCTGAGGAATGGCAGGTGAACAATATTTGCACCTTAATGTGTTTCAAAGAGAATTCCAGCTACATTGCTTTATCAAAAGCTAATAATCTTAACCAATTACTGCTTAAACAAGATGAAATTTTTTTATTCAGCTGCAAAGTTACTTGTTCCAATTTAAAAACTTGATAGAAGCTAGAAAGACTGGAAATGCTCATATTATATTACGTATATCGTAATGTTATGACTAGTGTCCCCAGATTTTATTTTCACCCTCTTTATTTGCTGTCAGAATTGATCCCTGTTTGAGGTTTTGTCCTCCTCTTTTTAGCAGCTCTCCTTGTCCCTCATTCTAGCATTTTCTCAAAGTTAGGATACTATCAATCCCCAGAGTGCAGAAAGACACCAAGGGACCAGTGCTGTGATGGTAAGATGGCATTTGGATTTTTAGTCACTATACCTAACAACTCCAATAGTTTCCTTGTTTAGGTGAGATTTATAATTTTTGTGCAAATGGCAAACCAACACTCAAAATGACTCCAGTCTCTTACTCACTGATCAATCCAAATATGTGATAGAAATCCTCTACAACCACAGACATTTGAGGATAGGGTACCAAAATTAGGAAAGGCCACGGTTGTCTGCTGCTAGTTAGAGCATTGGCAGGTTTCAAAGTGGGTGAGGAGTAGCAAAGCTAGATAGTGAAATAGGACTCTCCTGTGATTATTCTCTAACAGAAATATCAATTTGAGCAACTATTCATATGTGAAAATAGCTTCAAAAGAGCTAGGAAACCAGGTAAGATGTCATAATACTCAACTGCAGCACAATAATAAGAAAAGGTGCAGTAAAGAGAGTAGGCAGGACAAATTTATATTATATTACCCATATCATACTTCCTCCCATCCCAAGCAGCACAGTGCAGAAAAATATACCATCTACTTGGGGAAAAGAGAAGGAGGTGGGCACAGGCCTTTGCCTTGGATACCAACACTGGGCCTGCCACAGTAAAAACCAGCACTGGGCAGACCCTCATGGTTCCATATATGAGGCTGGTACCCACAGACTAAGACTCTACACATGCCCTGATGGCAGGTAGGACCACATAGCTCAAGACTACAGGCTAGCTTGGCCAACCTGATCTCAGGCACACACCACATTAGGCTGACATTGGTGGACCTCGGCTCTGGACATCCCTCAGCAATGGGCAAGCTTTAGTTGTGTCCCAGGCTTCTGACCCACCCAGAAGTAGTACCCATGTAGTAGGTACCATGTTTCTAGCAATGACACTCTGGCTGCAACTGCCCCAGGCTTCTGGCATGCCCTAGCACCATACCTGCCACAGTGCTTTCCCAGGAAAATCCAGTCTGTGAAGGCTATAATAAGGATTTACTTCTTTAAATGATCAGGCATTGAGGCAAAATGATGAGGATCAAAAATCTTCAGGGTAACATGACATCATTAACAGACAAAATAAGGTGCCAGTGACTGAACCTAAAGAAATGAAGATGTGTGAACTGCCTGACAAATATTTCAAAATAATTATTTTAAGAAATCTCAGAAAATATCAAGAAAATGCAAAGAAAAAATTTAATAAAATTAGGAAAACAATAAGTAACCAGAACAAGAAACTTAACAGCAGAATTTCTCAGGCAGAAGAAAGAAATTGTGAACACCAACAGAGGTTATTTGAAAATACACAAAGAAATAAAAAGAATAAAGAGGTATAAAGAAAGCTTACAGGATTTATGAGACACATCAAATATTCAAGTCATGGGTGTTTTAGAAGGAGAATAGAAAGATAAAGGGGTAGAAAGCTTATTTAAACAAATAGTAGCAGGAAACATTTCAAACTTGGAAATAGATATAAATATACAGGTACAGAAAGGTCAAAGGTCTCCAATCAGATTCAACCCTGGTTGAAAAATAAAAATAGCCAAAGAAACATAATAATCAAACGGTCAAAATCAAAGACAAAGAAAAGATATTAAAAGCAACAACAACAAAAATGAAGCAAATAACCATATATAGGAGTCTTAATATGGTTAACATCAGACTCCTCAGAAGAAACCTTATAGGCTAGGAGAAAGTGGAAGATATATTCAAAGTGCTGAAGGTAAATAAAAAAACCTGCCAGCCAAAAATGCATAACTAGCAAAACTGTCCTGTAAAAATTAAGGGAGATAAAGATTTTCTCAGACAAACAAAAGCTGAGGGAATCCATCACCACCAGACTTGTCTTATAAGAAATGCTAAACGAAGTTCTTCTAGCTGAAAGAAAAGGATGCTAATGAATATCACAAAAACATTTGAAAGTATAAAACTTACTGGTAAAAATAAGTTCAAAGTAAAATTCAGAATGTTCTAATACTATATTAGTACAGGATTTATGGGACAACACCAAAAGAGCAAATATTTAAGTCTTGTGGGTTTTAGAAGGAGAACAGAAAGATAAAGGGGTAGAAAGCTTATTTTTACAAATAGTAGCAGAAAACTTGGAAAAGGATATAAATTAATTTTAATTTTGGTATATAGGTTAAAAAAAAACCAAAACCACCACAAATAATAATATGCACACTAATTTAAGAAATATGCAATATTAAAATGTAAATATTGACATAAAAATATAAAATGCTGGAGAGAAGTGGATTAAAAGCATACAGTAGGATATGTGTGTGTGTGATCAAAGTTAAGTTGCCATCAGCTTAAAAAACAACCTATTATAACTATGAGATGTTTTTGTAACCCTCATGGTAACCACAAAGCAAAAACCTATAGTAAATACACGAAAAATAGAAGCAAGGAATTCAAATATACCGCTAGTGAAAATCACTTAACATCAGAGCAAGACAAAAGGAGAGGAAGCAAGTGACAAAAGATCTACAAAAAACTAGAAAACAATTAACAAGATGGCAGTAGAAAGTCTCTACCTATGTAAATGGATTAAATTATAGAATCAAAACATGTAGAATGCCCGAATAAATGAAAAACAGGACTCAACTACATGCTGCTTACAAAGACTCACTTTACCTGTTAGGATGCATAGATTGAAATGAAGTATGGAAAAGGTATTACGTGCAAATGAAAACCAAAAGAGAGCAGGAATACCTCTACTTACACAAGATAAAATAGATTTACATTAATAACTATGAAAATGAACAAAGAAAGTCATTACATAATGATAAAAAGATGGTTCAGCAAGTGACTATATTAATTGTAAATATATCTGCATCCACCATCAAATCACCTAAAAATACAAGGCAAATATTAATATATATGAAGGGAAAGATAACACTATAATATGACTATAGTAGAGGACTTCAACATCCCATTTTCAGCAGTACACAGATTACCCACATAGGAAAGCAATAAGGAAACATCAGACTTAAGCCACGCTCTTGAATAAGTGGACCTAATAGACATGTATGAAACATTCCATTCAATAGCTGCAGAATATACATTATTCTGGATTGCACATGAAACATTCTTCAGGATAGCTCATATATTAGGACATAAAATAAATCTTAACAAATTAAAGAGGATTCAAATCATATAAAGTATCAATGAATAACAGGAGGAATTTCACAAAATTCATAAATACGCTGAAATTAAACATGCTCCTGGACAACCCATGGATCACTGAAGGAACTTAAGGGAAAATTTAAAAATTTCTTGAGACAAAATTGGAAAACAACATAAACTTATGGGAGACAGCAAAGGCAGTTATATGAGGGAAGTTTAAGTAATAAACACCTTCATCAAAAAAGAAGATCTCAAACAACCTAACATTGCAACACAAGGGACTAGAAAAACAAGAACAAACTAAGTCCAAAGTTAGTAGAAGAAAGAAAATAATAAAAATCAGGACAGAAATAGATAAAATAAAGACTAGAAAAACAATAGAAATAATAAACAAAACTAAGAGTTAAATTTTTTTAAAGATAAAATTGAAAAACCTACAGCTGGACTAATTTAGAAAAAAAATCAAATAAAATGAATAAATTCATTTGATGCCTACAACCTACCAGGACTGAATTATGAAGAAATAGAAAATCTTAATAGACCAACAGCAAGTAAGGAGATTGAATCAGTAATATAAAGTCTCCCATTTGAAAAAAGGCCCAGGACCTGATGGTTTCCCTGTGAATTCTATCAAAATTGAAAGAAGAATGTCAATTCTTTTCAAACTCTTCCAAAAAATTGAAGAGGAAAAAATATTTCCACACTAATTTTACAAGGCTAGCATCATCCAGAGACCAAAGCCAAAGACACTATAAAAAAGTAAATCGCAAATTTCTGATTAATTACAAAAATATTCCTGATGAAAAAAAAATATACAATAAAATGCTAGAAAACCAAATTCTACAGCACTTTAAAGGGATAATTCACCATGATCAAGTAGGATTCATCCCAGGATGCATGGATGGTTCAATATACATAGATCAATAAATGTAATACATCACAATGACAGAATAAAGAACAAAATCACATGATCATTTTAATAGATGCAGAAAAAGCATTTGACAAAATTCAACATCCTTTCATGATTAAGATTCTTGATAAATTAGGTATAGAAAGAATGTAGCTCAAAATAACAAAGGCTATATATCTGACAAACCCAGGGCTAACATCATACTCGATAAGAAAAAGTCAGGCCAAGTGCAGGGGTCCATACTTGTAATCCCAGCACATTGTGAGGCCAAAATGGGAGGATAGCTTGAGGTCAGGAATATGAAACTAGCCTGAGCAATAATAGAAAGACTTCATTTCCACAAAATATTTAAAAATTATGTGAGCGTGGTTGCAGATGCCTGTAGTCCTAGCTATTTGGGACACTGAGGAGAGAAGATCGCTTGAGCCTAGAAATTTGAGGTTGCTGTGTTAGCACCACTGTATTCTCTTTGGCAGCCACAGGTGACTGCTTTAGTTATTCAAATTGGCCTCCCTCAAGCCAGACTTAGCGGCACTTGTAAACCCTTAACTACTCAGAAGGCTGAGGTGGGAGGATTCCATAAGGCCAGGGGTTTGAGGCTGCAGTGAGTTATGATCATGTCACTGCACTCCAGCCTGGGCAACAGAGCAGGCCGTGTTATTAAAACAAAATTTTTAAACAGTAAAAAGTGGCAATGACTTCCTCTAAGATCTGAAGAAAGACAAGAATGTCCACTCTTGCCACTTCTATTCAATATAGGTACTGGAGGTCCCAGCTGGAGCAGTTAGACAAAAGAAAGAATCAAAAGGCATCTAAATTAGAAAGGAACAAGTTAAATTGTCTCTGTTTGGAGATGACATGATTTTATATAGAGAAAACCCTAAAGACTCCACCAAAAAAAAAGAAAAAGAGTTAGAATTAAACAAATTTAGTAAAGTTGCAGGATACAAAATCGACATAAAGAATAAGTGGCATTTCTATACATTAACAGCAAACTAAAACAAAGGTCAAGAAAAAATTTCATTTACAAGAGCTGCAAAAAAAGCAAATAGACAAATGAGATTACATCAAACTAAAAAGTTTCTGCGTAACAAAAGAAACAAGATAGTGAATATAACCTACAGAATGGGAGAAAATGCTTGTAAACTATACTTCTATATACTAAATATATCAGAAATTCAAACAACTCAATAGCAAGAAGATAAATACCAGATTTTTAAATGGGCAAAGCACCTGAATACACACTTCTCAAAAGAAGACATACAAGCCAACAGCTATATTTAATAAAATGTTAAATATCACTAATTATCAGGGAAATACAAATAAAAACCATCATGAGATATCACTTTATACCTGTCACAATGGCTGCTATCAAAAAGTCAAGAGATAACAAGTATTGGCCAAGAGGTGGTGAAAAGGAAACTTTGCACACTGTGGAAATGTAAATTAATACAGTCATTATTAACAACAGTGGCAGCTCTTCAGAAGCTTAAAAAACAGAACTACCATATGATCTAATAACTCCACCAGTTAGTAATTATCCAAAGGAAATGAAATCTATATGTTGAAGAAATATCTGCACTCCCATGTTTATTGCAACATTATTTACCATAGCCAAGATATCTAATCAACCTAAATATCCATCAATGGATGAATGGATAAAGAAAAATGAGGCGTATATATACACAATGGAATACTCTTACACCATAAAGAAGGAAGTCCTGTCATTTTCAATAACATAGATGAGCATGAACATTATGTCAAGAGAAGTAAGCTAAACACAGATAGACAAATATCTCATGATCTCACTCCTATGTGGAAGCAATAGAAGCTATCCCATAGAAGTAGAGATGGTGATTATCAGGGGCTAGGGTGGTTGGTGTGTGGTTGAGGAGATGTTAATCAAAAGATACAAAATTTCAATTAGATAAGAGAAATAAATTCAAAAGACCTTTTATACAACTTAGTGACTACAGTTAACAATATATTTTATTCTTTAAAAATGGTAAGAGATTGGATGTCATGTGTTCTCACCACAAAAATGATAAACTGTGAGGTAATACATGTGTTAATTAGAATTTAGTCATTCCACAATGTATATGTGCTTCAAATCTTCATGTTATACACAACAAATATATACAGTTTTACCTGTCAATGTACAAAAAATAAAATAAAAATATTTTTAATGCAAAATGGGCAAGAGTCAAGACAACCAAAGTACACGTATAAGGGAAACGTTTTTCCCTGTCTTTTGCTTTTTACTGAGTTGTTTACACAGTAGCCTTTTTAACCAAGAAACAAAGTGTGGGGTTTTTTTTCTAGAAACAAAGGCATACATAATGAGCCATGCTAGCTGTTAAGAATGGAAAAAGCCACATGTATGTGTGCATTAGTGTATGTGTGTACATATGTAGGTGTGTATGTGAATGTGTGTATGTGTGTGGTATTGTGCATGGTATATATGTATGTGTTTATATGTGTTTTTATACGCGTGCATGTCTGTGTGTTAAATGTTGAAGCAGACTTTGGCAATTACCACAATTCTAAATTAAAATAATAGGGTTAGGGTAAAATATGCTGGGGCTTCATCCCTGGGGCAATGAAAAGTCACTCCTAAAGTAGGGAAGTGACATGGTCAGATTTAGATGTCAGGAAGATGACTGTGGAATGGGATAACTCTCTCTCCAGTTGACCCTGGAGGAGAGGAAACAGAGGCCAAGGGGAAGGAAACTGGTTTGGGATATTTTCATACTAATCTGGGGTAGAGAAGTAAGGACCTGAAATAGATCATCGACTGTGGAATAGAAAGGAAGAGATGAAAACACATCGAAGCTGAGTTCCAAGAGTCACCGGGCAGACAAAAAGTGACATACAAATTTTAATTAAATCAAACATTTATCATGACATTAAATTTATTTTTCAATTGACAGTACTCTAAGAATTTCAGTCAGGATTCCAGTTTATTAAAGTTTTTTTTTTTTTTTTTTAGACAGAATCTCACTCTGTTGCCAGGTGCCAGGCTGGAGTGCAGTGGCATAATCTCGGCTCACTGCAACCTCTGCCTCCCAGGTTCAAGCAATTCTTCTGCCTCAGCCTCCCAAGTAGCTGGGACTACAAGCGCACGCCACCACACCCAGCTAATTTTTGTATTTTTAGTAGAAACGGGGTTTCACCATATTGGCCAGGATGGTCTCGATCTCTTGACCTCATGATCTACCTGCCTTGGCCTCACAAAGTGCTGGGACTACAGGCTTGAGCCACCTCGCCCAGCTTAAAAGTTTTAATTCATTGCTGAATGTGACTGTAACAAAGGTTCCCTGAAAGAGTGCCTATTATACTGTAAAGTGACACAGAAAATATGCTGAGTGAGTGGGACGGGGTGGAGAGCCCTTGACAGGCAGCAACGCACCTAGCCTGTTTCCTGCTTCTTCCTGTAAGTAGGTGTGTAATGATGGGTGGGTAACTTAACTTATACCCTCTATGGCCTCTTCTGCAAAATGAGGATAATAAGATCCCAACTTCAGAGTGTTCTTTTAAAAAACTCAAATACGGCTAGGTGTAGTGGCTGACACGTGTAATCCCAGCACTTTGGGAGGCCAGGGCAGGTGAATCACCTGAGGTTAGGAGTTCAAGACCAGCCTGGCCAACATGGTAAAACCACATCTCTACTAAAAATACAAAAAAGCAGCTGGGTGTGGTGGTGGGTACCTGTAATCCCAGCTAATTGGGAGAGTGAGGCAGGAGAATTGCTTGAACCCAGGAAGCATAGTTTGCAGTGAGCTGAAATGGTGGCATTGCACTCCAGCCTGGGCAACAGAGCGACACTCTGTCTCCAAAAAAAAAAAAAAAAAAAGAAAGAAAGAAAAGGAAAGAAAGAAAAACTCTAATAGGCAGTATGCATGTTATCACTATGGAAACATTTTTAATCTTGCAAGGAGGGCCGAGTTTGGATACTGGAAAATCTAATGCAGTTGAGTTACAGAAACCTATTGTTTACCATGGCTTCTATTCTATTTTCATAAAATAATGATAGCAGCTTGAGTTTCTTAAACACTTATTATATCCCAAGTACTAGGATAAATATCTTACATGCATTGGCTCACTAAGTCCTCATAAAAATTCTAGAAGCTAGGCAGGGGCAATAGGTCAAATACTGAAGAACTAAGTGTGGCTGCAGCATGGACAAATCAGACTAGTTTAGAGCAGCCATTGAGAATGGATGAAAACAACAGACAATATAGCTAGACAAGTTTTTCCTAACTAACGGCAGCTCTGGAAGTTGGCTCCTACTTTACCAATAAGAAAATTGGAGCTTTGTAGTGCTGAACCCCTATTGCTGCCAATAGGAATGGTACTGTGTCCAGGAAGCTGAAGATGAGACCTAGAGGCAGCAAATGATACGTAGCGTGTATTGGAGGAAAATTAAATATGGGGTGGTCCAGTGGTGGCAGCCTGCACAATAAGACAACTACCATTTGTAAAATGTATGTGGTTTATACGGCATCTTTACTTAGCACTCTCAACCTAGCTATCCCCATTTAATTCAAAGCAAAGGGCCTCAGTCTCCTTACAGCCTGTGTACCAGGGGATGAACCAGAGGTTTGGCTGTCCTTCATGGATAGATAGGAGATCTCAATGTTGGCCACTCTCAAGTTCCTTAGCTTGGAACTCCAAACTCACACTTTTCTTAGACCATAGAGTCACCCTCAGGGTATGCTTCAGTTATGGCTGTTAGGTGCCTCTGCCATACAAGGTAACAGAGGTTGTATAATTACCTCTGCCTAGATCACACAACTAGTCAGGGGAAGCACAAGGGCACCAATTCTGGAATCATCTGACTCCAAAGCCATCCATCTTACTCATCATTGTAGCTCACCTCGCAACTCCAGATTGTGCAATTGCTTCTGACGCCTGAAATTTGCCGTCAACACCCAAAGGATCAACATATAGTTTAGGAGATCCTACATACATCCTAATACTTTAGCAGAATTGATATTGAAAGAGAAAAATGTCAGTCACTAGACATCTGAGAATAACAAGATAATAAGCCCTAATCAAAAGAGCCTCATAGTAAATTCAATCTACCAAAAATACTTAATTTTAGAAACATGATATTAGCTAGATGAATGACAAAAAAGAGATTGAATGTAATTTTATTTCCAATGAAGCACTTAATATCATCTCATGCATGTCTGTTCATAAAATCAGATTAATTTTAAAAGGCTTATATAATAGTTTATATTACGTAGATTGAAAAGTGGCTCCAGGTGGCTTCTCTTCACATACTCTGTGTCTATTTTGGGGAGTCCTGATCATTGAGAAGATGCCAGAGCTGACACTGGGCTCTGTCATATGCAATATGTTTATTAATGATCTACAAAAGTTGTTCTTGATTAGTCTTAATGAAAATTGCAGAGCTTGGTCTTTTCAGTGCAATTGCTAAAAAGTCATGGGAATGACGGCAGAATGCCAAATAGTAACTGGCTTGTCCCCAGCAGTTAATTAGAGCAAAGGTCCTAATCCTTGTGGCAGGGTGGCCCTGCCAAGCAATATGGCAGGACAAGACATAAAAAAACAGAAATTATCTTGTTTTTACTGGAAGCAAGAATGCCTACCTGCCTCCCAGCCTTCCTTCCTTTTTATTTCTCTCTTACATTTTTTTTCTTTGTTCTGTCTGTTCCTTCTTTCCCTTCCTTGCTTCTTCTCCCTCCCTCTTTCCCTTTCTCTCTTTCCCTTTCTTCATTTCCCCCAAACATCCCTTGTCTTACTCTGCTCCAAAATGCCATAGATTCAGAATTCATAAGCCCGCTTCAGTTAAAGTGATGTTCAGTACATGGACAGAAATTTTTAATTTTTGCAGAATTACTTGTAATGATGAAAACTGAACATATCTAGAAATAACTGTTGACAAATTAATATTGATAGAATGTTCACCGTGTGCCAGGCACTATACTAAGTAATCTACCTGAATTGCTTCACAAATACCAATACCCTGTGAAGATCAATTTCCCAATGAAACTAAAGCTCTGACAGAATAAAAAAGTCTTCTGACCAATGACATACACCTTGTGAGAGCAAAGACTCTGAGTCATGTTCAGCTTTATTAGTCCATTTTCTGTTGTTTACTAACAGAATATTTGAAATAGACTATGTATAAAGAAAAGGAATTTATTTCTTATAGTTCTAGAGGCTAAGAAGTCCAAGGCCGAGGGACCACATCTGGTGAGAAACTTCTTGCTGGTGGAGACTTGCTGTGAAATCCCAAGCATCTTATCATGATGAGCTAATGTGCTAGCTTGAGTTTCTTCCTTTCCTTATTAAGCCACCAGTTCCCCAGCCATGATAACCCACTAATCCATTAACCCCTGAATCCATTAATCTGTGAATGGAATGATTCACTTATGAGGGCAGATCCCTTATGATTCAATCACCTCTTAAAAGCCCCCTTTTAGTACTGCCACTTGGAGATTTTCTAATACATGAAATGTGTGTGACAAATTCAAAGCACAGCACCATCTGATGCCATAAATGTTCAAAGGTATGGAAATAATTATATAAATTCTAGCATATTTAAAGAATAGAAAAATGGGTAACCATTAAACATCATGGTTTACGTTAATATTCAGTGACATAAAAAATGCTCATACATTTAACGCATACATGGTAGAATACACACATACACAAATGCATACATATTTAAGCCAACTTCGGCTTTTAAAATTTTTTATTATTTATTTATTTATTTTTGTCTATCCCTGTTGGAATGAGAACTTTTACTTTTTAATAAATCTGTTTTTATAAAAAGAAAGTATGTAAAGCTCTGTGAGGAAATTGAGCAGTTTTAATTTTCTTCTTTATTCTTAGTATATTTTTTAATATTTAGGAATAATCATGTATAACTCGTGTAACTAGAAAAGAAAATATTATATCAAAAAAGAAAAGAAACTTTGACAGGTAGGGATAACAGGAAGGTGTTTGTATCAGGGTTCTCTGGAGAAACAGAACCAGCAGGGTGTGTATTACTTATAAATATTTGTTTTAAGAAATTGGTTCACAAAATTATGGAGGCTGGTAAGTCTAAAATCTGCAGGGTAGGCCAGCAGGCTGGAGAGCCAGGGAGGAGCTGATATTATAGCTCAAGTTCAAAAGCACTCTGGAGTCAGAATTTTATCTTCCTTGAAGAATAGCAGTAATTTTTCTCTTAAGGTCTTCAACTGACTCTGTAAGGCCCGTCTCCACATTGTGGAGGGTTATCTGATTTACTCAAAGTCTACTAATTTAAATGTTCATCTCACCTAAAAAATAACTTCACAGCCCTTGTGAATGAATGATTCCATTCACAGATTAATGGATTCGTGGGTTAATGGGTTAGTAGGTTATCATGGCAGTGGAACTGGTGGCTTAAACCCAACCCTGGTATTTAACCAAATATTTGGATACAAAGGCCTAACCAAATTGACACATAAAATTAACCATCACAGTGTTCCTCCCTCCATTAGGCAACAACATCTGCAAAAGCACAAAGTGAGAATATACGGAGATGAGTTAGGGTGACTGTCAAAATGTATTAATGGCAAAAACTGCAATTACTTTTGCACCAATATAATAATGATAACAACACTTCCACCTCATCGGATAGGTGGCAGAGCCTTTGGAGGTTTGCAAGCAAAGGAGTCTAGTGTGACCAAAGCTGTCTTTCCGTTTGAAACACCAGGAGCCCCACCTGTAATAGAGCCGTACTTCATTAGCATCCTTGGATCAGCGTGTCTTCGGGCTCTAAATGGAAGGCTCCTCACAGTGTCCCTGGCATGCTGTTTGTCCATTGCTCTCTCTCCGCATGTGACACAGCTCTCACTCTAACCCAGTGACACTTCTGATAAGAGGCCACATGATATAATGGGAAATGCTTAGAAATTAGAACTCGGGAGAACTTGGTTCACATTCTACTTCCAATAATCTTTTTTTTTTTTTTTTTAAGAGACGGAGTCTGGCTCTGTCACCCAGCTAGAGTGTAGTGGTGCAATCATAGCTCACTGCAGCCTGGAGCTCCTGGCTTCAGGGGATCTTCCCACGTCAGCCTCCAAAGTAATTGGGATTATAGGTGAATGCCATTGCACCAGGCTCTACTTCCAAGAATCTTAAACATGTTGAATCTCAGTTTCCTCCTGAGGCAATGGGAATAATAATGTGGAAGACCAGACCAGAAGGACTAATCCAGGTTTGAATACTGGAGGATAGTTGAAGTGACCAGCTCACTGCCACAACAGAAACAAGCAAGGCACAAAGCACACAGGAGTAAGGGCACAGGAAGCGGGTGGGGCTGCGGTGTCCCCCTCTGTTCCATACAAAGGGAAGTGAATTGCAGTAGTGTCAGCTGCCCACACAGGAGGAGAAAATTACCCAGACATGAGCCTTAAAATGTGATAAGCCAAGGTCAGCCCCTGCCTGTTTGCAAAAGCTAATTGTTAGATTTGTAGGAATTTTACAAGCCAGTTGACCTCAAGTTGGAAGCTTGAAATCAGCCATGACAGGAATAGTGACACCACAGAAATTGACAGACATTACAAATCAAGATCTTTTGTTTTTCTCAGAGAGACAGTTGTTAAACATTTACGAGCCCATCCCCCAAGCTCTGTACTCAGTCTTCTGCAGGCTGGGAGAGAGGCCACACTGGCACTCAGAGATCAACCCCTTTACATGAAATTCCGGTTGACACAGAACCATGTTCTTGTTCTCACGGTATCTATGTGCCTACAGGTGGCCTGACCATAGCCCATCACAACATATATCATGTGTGTGGGGTGAGTGTGTGTGTGTATACGTGTGTGTGTGTGTGCATGTGAGTTAAATAATGCACAGGAAAATCTTTGGCCAGGACTCCCACATGAGCCTGTGACTGTTAAGTGACTGAGCTATGTTAGAAAACAGCAAAAGGACTAGATGAAGGTTCGGGTTAAATGACTCTCCCAGTTTGGACATGAAATACTGACCAGTGCCACAGCTCTGTTCAAACAGAGACTTCTCTCATGGAACATCTAATGGGATACACACTTTGTTTTGTTTTGTTTTTGAGATGGAGCCTTGCTCTGTCACCCAGGAATGCAGTGGCACAATCTCAGCTCACCGCAACCTCCATCTCCCAGGTTCAAGGGATTCTCCTGCCTCAGCTACTCCTGAGAAGCTGGGACTACAGACATATGCCACCATGCCCGGCTAATTTTTGTGTTTTTAGTAGAGACGGGCTTCACCATGTTGGCCATACTGGCCTCAAACTTCTGAACTCAGGCGATCTGCCCGCTTCAGCCTCCGAAAGTGCTGAGATTACAGGCATTAGCCACCACACCCAACTGGGATAAATACTTTCTGTAGAACTGGATTAGAAGTTGTCCAACGAAAGAGTTTGATTCTGGTTCTTTAGAAAAGTGATCTGCAAACTCTTTGCTCCATACCCTCTAAAATAATGTTGAGAGCTATGCCCCTCACACAGTTCTAAGTTGACATCTAAAATTTTATTCAACGTTATGTTTGTTTTTGCTGACAAGAAACAAAACACATTAAATGATTTGTAAGTTAATTAAAATGGGAATGATCTTTTAAAATATATTTCGTAATATAGTTTTTTTTTAATATGTTTTACTCCCTTATTTAATAAATCACACTGCTATGGACTGAATTTTATGCCCCCAAAATTCCTGTGTTGAAGCCCTAACCACAAATATAACGGTATCTGGAGATGGGGCTTCTGGGAGCTAATTAGGCTTAAGTGAGGCTTAATGCCCTTATTAAAAGAGATCCCAGAGAGCTTGCTGGCCCTCTCTCTCCACCTGGCGGGGGCACAACAGGAAGGCAGCCATCTGTAAGCCGGGAAGAGGGCCCTCACCAGAACCTGATCCTACTAGCACCCTGATCTCAGACTTCCCAGCCTTCAGAATTGTGAGAAATAAATTCCTCTTGTTTATGCCATTGAGTCTATAAATTTTGTTATGAAAGCCTGAGCTAATGAGGACACACAAAATCAGAGAATCCTAAGAATGTTTATCCCTGAGTGTTACCCTATGTATCTTGAAAATTGCAATAACTCCACAAAACATGCCAGTTGTATTTCAAAGAAACTATGTCCCCAACTCAGGATGTTGGGCTTTTGAATGCTGGCAGTGAAGCCTGGCATCAGGCCAGCCTAGAGGGCCCGATGAGGCCTGCCAGGGAATGCTGAGTGCTGCCAGGCAGGTAGGACAGAGGGCATGCTGGGAAAGGAAATGCACTGCACAATACGGAGTATCTTGAAGGAAAGAGAGGACATTAACAGGAATAAAAGCACCACCAATGGTTTCACCCCCAACACACACACACACACACACACACACACACACACACCACCTGCCTGTGCCTCCCTCACACCTGAGTTAGGGCCATTTCAGGGAGAAAGTGTCCTAAAAAAAAAAACCCAGAACTCACAACTTCCCTAAGCTGGATCAACAAGAAAATGCTGACTTGGCACGCAGCTGCCCCAACTTGGTCTCTATGATTCTTCTAAGATTCAGGGGCACCAAGGCAGGCAGAGTCAGCAACACTTTCATCTTCAAGAGCACCATTGCTCTCACCCTGCTTCTGAATGTGAGTGCAGTTAGGTCTTCCCCATTACCTTTCTGCTGGAAGGGAATGCAAGCAGCAGTGAAGTATCCAAACAGCATTCAAGCTGGAGTCTGGCATTACTTAACACCTGTGTGACCTTGGGTGAGTGACTTAACCTCTCTGGACTCCAGGTTTCTTGGTTGTAAAATGGGAATAAACCACATTGATGTAAGCTCCTCCATGAATGCAGAAATTGGTTTGTCTATCTGGGTCACTGCTTATGTCTTTAGAGTTCTTCAACAGACACTTGTTGAAAGAATAAATGGGTGAGCTGCATACATAGCCTATGGTGGAAATGAGGATGAAATGAGGTTGCTAAGGTAAAATGCCTGGCGCAGGAGAGGTAATAAGCATATCTTCATCCTCTCAGAGCCTCAGTTGGCTCATCTGTAAAATCAAAATTTTTAATACTGTTAGGCATCTACCTTTCAGAGTCACTGTGGCTATCA
The DNA here is from genome assembly GCF_009761245.1 of Sapajus apella. Lineage (NCBI taxonomy): Eukaryota > Metazoa > Chordata > Mammalia > Primates > Cebidae > Sapajus > Sapajus apella. The sequence continues at coordinate 54,161,533 of NW_022436943.1, read as the reverse complement.
AAATGAGAAAATGAATTGGGAAGCACTTTGTGGAATCACAGCTTTCATGTCAGGGTAAGCATGGTGACTTTCATACTTTTTAAGAAGCGGAGGGATCCCTATGTCTTATAAGGTAGATTGCTCCTGAAGTCCAGCAGAGGCAATAGGTTGAAGACAAAGTTGGGCTCCATGGCCACCACACTGGCAGTCCCTACTCTGCAATGACTCCTGAATTACCCTCAGCAAACTCAGATCTGTAAGTGATGCTTTGGAGATCGATCTGTAAAGACTGTGTCCATATATTAGGCTGAGTCAGCTCAGACCCCAGTAGTCCACATACTTCTTTTCCTACTTCCCTTCAAAGAAGCCATGCAGGGAAGGAGAAATGGACCAATGGGTTTAGGTTCATACACCCACGGTGAAATTCTAACTGTTCCATCAAAACTGTGTGACTTAAATCAATATACCTCTTGTGCCTCAGTTTTCTCATTTGTAAAATGGTTCTGGTAGTAGTACTCAGGGTTATTATGAAGATGATTCCATATACGCACAAAACGTCCTGGACAGTGAACATAGTTGACCTCCATAACTAACTCCTTTGCCTCTCCTTTGTTCTGGAATGTTCAAGGGCACCATTTTTTCCAGGTGACTGGGTCCCAATCAATCCTGCCTACAAATTGTAACCATTGTTCACCCTGTTTAGACCAGTTTATGCCTGAGAACTACCCCACTGATGTATTACATGGGTTGGTTGAAGCTATGTCTGTGAGAATAGAATGGATGTAGCATACTTTTAGCAGAAAAGGGTAGGTAGAGTGATCAATTCATAATTTTTTATTGGTCTGATTCAACCTGTGCAATTGAAAAATGGTATCATATCCAAAATTAGTATCAGCTGCTGTTTTTGAGTGTTTACAGGCTAAGTGTTTTACATACATCATTTTATGAACCATCCTAACAACTCTACAGAGGACCAATTCTCTTCCCCACTGTACCTGGGAAGGTTGAGACACTGAAACTAAAGCAGCTAGCCTGAAATCCACAGGCAGTAAGCAGAGAGCATGATGTCAGATCCAGGCCTGCTTTAGTGCAGATTCTATGCCTGTGTGGTGCTGTTGGGGAAATACGTGTAATTTGCTCCAGCCCCTATGGCATTGGAATTCCTGTCTAATGTATAGGTCAATGACTGCTATTGGATTATGCTTCCTGTCATTCCTCTAGCAACTTCTACAGATTAATTGGCTTAAAAGAACCCTTTGAAGCATTTAAATTGAAAGAAAAAAATCTAAGGTTCTTCATTTTCTAGCCATATAATTGTAACATGCTTCCTTAGTAGTTCAGTTATAAGAAATAATGTTGTCAATCTTTAGTTTGTTAATTGTCGCATGATTTGTCCCCAGCTATACAGAGGTGAGCAAAAATAATGATAATTATGTGTATTTTTTACTTAGAAGAAATTTTGAATGGAATCCCACTGTGAAGATCAGAGTGGATTTGCTCTATTTGAAAGAGAAGGTATAGAGGGCCATCCCTTCCCCAACTAGCAGGTCCTAAGGCAACTCAGTGGTTTCTCTGGAACTTTTAGATCCATCTTGGGACAGCCACAGGCCTGTGAAACCAGAAAGCCATTGAGTTTTTTCCATTAACTTGATAAATAATTTTCAGCACTGACTATGTCTGTGTGCTAAGCGTTGTGTTAAATGGGAATGAAAGGTGGCATCCCTGCTCTCCTGAACCTGGGTGTCTAGAGAAGAAAGAGAAGATGCAGATGTGATCTATAGTCCTTTTCTCTTAATTTGTGGCTGATTCGGCACAGCAAAACATCCCTAGGGCACTTCTCTGAAAGAACTGAGCAAGACTTGTCACTCAGAGTAGAATTGCCTCCATGTAAACTTCAAGAATGCTCTAAGGTCCTCACCTCAAGAACTGATCTTGAAATGCATTGTGTGTGTTTGTGGTTCTTTGCAACCACAGGGTAGCCTTACTAATGAGGATCAATGTCTGTAAATTATTAATTACTTTTACATAGTTTCATTCTTATCTTTTATTTAAGTCAAATCACAGACATGAAATGAAAGAGAAAGAAAAACCACACAGTAAAAAATGTTAAGTCTTCCTGTTATGCTTCTTGTTTTGTAGAGGAAAACAAAAATAATCTAAATGTCTTTTCATTAAGATGCTCCAGTACGTTCTCTGTATAATGTTAATTGTCTAATGTTTAATAATCTCTCACCATTAGCTGGCAAAGCACTTTAACATCCATTATTATATCCTTTGGGGCTCTCAATAGTTCTGTGAGTGAAGCAATCAGGTAGTGCCTTATTTTACAACCATTGAAACTCAGTGTTAGATTAAACTATGTGCCCAGGATCACATGTTGCAAATAATATGGGTTTTAAAAACACAACAGTGCCCGTTTAGTCCTGGAATTCTACTTACCAGCACTGGGCCATAGAGAAATTCTACTTACTAGCTCTGAGCCATACTTTTGCCGGCTACAATTCCTTCATAAATAGTAGACAAGCAACCAGTGCTTATTATAGGCCAGGCACTATCATAAACTCTGTATAAGTTTATTCACTTAACCCTGACAATGTTATTAATGTTTTATAGATGCAGAGATCAAAGCATCTATAGGGAATTGAAATAACTTCTCTGAGGTCATGTTGCCAGTGTGTGATGGAACAAGATGAGAACTTGGCTGTGGCACTTAAAGTTTCTGATATTAATCCTCACTCTACAGTCATGACAATGTAATAAGGAAAACATACATTGGGACTCATGAGGGTGCCAGTCAGAATAGTAACAAACATCCCTAAAATCTCAGTAACTTAAAACAGTAAACATTTATTTTTCATTCACACTTTATGTCCATCATGGGAAGGGGGTGATAGGAGAATATCACTACATTTCATTCTTATTCAAGGACCCTGGTTAAGAAGGCTTCATCAGGAGCTCCTTGACTCATGATGGTGGATACAGGAGAGAAAGACTTTTTAAAGAGTATGGTTGATCATGGTCTTAAAGCTTATGTCCAAAAGTGACACATATTACCTCTGTTCATATTTCATTGGTCAAAAACAACATCAATATGCAGACAAACATTGCATGTTTGCACTTATTCACAGAATCTAAAAATCAAAACAATCGAACTCATGGACATAGTAGAAGGATGGCTACTAGAGGCTGGGGAGGGTAGTGGGGAGTTAGGAGGCAGGTGAGGATGGTTAATGGGTACAAAAAATAGAAAAAATAAATAAAACCTATTATTTGATAGCACAAAAGAGTGACTATAGTCAATAATAACTTAATTGTACATTTTTAAATAACTAAAAGAGTATAATTGGATCATTTGTAACTCAAAGGACAAATGCTTGAGGGAATGGATACCCCATTCTCCATGATGTGATTATTTCACATTGCATGCCTGTATCAAAACATCTCATGTACCCCATAAATATATACACCTACTATGTAGTCACAAAAATTAAAAAAGTATGCAGAGAGGACAATCCTATTATACACTTGAATAACACAGTAGTGGGCATGGCTGTGCATAGCATAAATGATCCCTCTTAATGACCTGCCACACAGAAGCTCATTGGGAAAGTGCATCAGAAGCTGATGTGCTCCTCTCAAGGGCTGGATGCCATTTCTTCTCTTGCCTTGTCAATTTTTTTTAAACGGCTCCTACAGCTTTCATTGTCAGTAGATATAAAGTACCATATACTTTTTAACTCAAGAGTTAAAGTCAAAACAAAGACCCAGAAACCAGGAACTTCACCAAGATCAAGAAAAAGCTCATCCTTTAGTTACAAGAATTTCTCCTAATGTTCACAGATTACCCGTCTAATGTCTAATTTATTTTAATATTTCCAAATTCTCAATCCAATTCAACTTTATTGTGTAAACAGCTTTGCATTACCTTACAACTTAAGAACAGAGACTGCAAAGATTCAATTGAATACATGGAATTATTCATTCATTCATTCTTTCTTTCTTTAAAAAAAGGACACTGCATATCTTAAGTCCTACTGTATGAAAGGCAGGATGCTCCAGGCGGTGAGAAATATAAGGCTAACGCAGGCAGGAAAAATGCCTTCAAGGGCCTTATACTCTTTATCAAAAATCTTCAATCTATAGGAACATTAATAGAAAGTATTGGACACGCATGCATCTACCTACTCAGTAATCACCTACTGAGTGTTAACCAAGTGCCAGATACAGTAAATCTTAAGAGGGGGATATAAAGATTAGTTGTTCAAAGTCCCCAGTCTCAATTAGCTTAGAGGAGACAGATTATTATAATACAGCGCCCTAATTATTGCTCACCCAAGATGCAATGAGAACACAGGGAAAGGTACATAAGTCAGACTTAGAAATCAGGGCAGCTTACTGGCCAGAGTTACACCAAGCTTCACTCTAAAAGATGGAGTAGAAGCTCTTCCATTGAATGAGATAATGGACATTCCAGACCAAGGGAGCACCATGGTCCCAGAGAAGAAAGAAGGAGCACAGGGTTTAGACAATGACTTGTTGTTTGGATGGCTGGAGTCTAATGTGTGCATGAAAAATGAGAGGAATAATTAAGGTACAGGACAGATCATGAGGAATGTTGTGTGCCAGATTAGGAATTTTCCATTTTATCTTATAGACCAGTGGTATCTAAATATTTTTATCCCCTATATTTATCAAAAAAATTATATGAAGATATGCATGTATAGTAAAATTATAATCTATTCTATTAATTATATTCATGTACTTAAAAACGTATACCATAAAATATACATAATATAGGGATTTTAAAGAATAATGAGAAAATAAAAATACTTTAAAATATTTTAATATAATTACAGTAGAAGACTTTTCTGCTTTCATCATTTATTAGAGAGTGGGTTTAAACATAATTTAAAAAAATGTTTAATAGTTTGTGATATAGTAATGTAAAGGTCGGGTTCCAAATTCAATTTATTTCTATGCTTGGCTTTAGTGGCCATCACAGCTAAACATATAACTTACAAATGTTTTCAAACCTCCTAAATGGGTTTAAGCCCTTATAAATGGGTTCAGCCCTCACCAGAAATCTTCATTTAGAAGATATTTAAACATTAGTAAATGTGAAGCTCTAAGAATTTTGATAGATGATATAACATACCTTTGGTTTTACAACAAAATTCTTATAAAGATGGAAACATTTTCAAACTTTCATTCTCAAAATGCTTTCTTCAAAGCATCACTTTCTATAAAGCTCAGTTACTTTCTTGGTCATTCTTAAGTCATCGTCTTGAGTTGGAAGAAACAAATGAAACAAGTTTGTGGGTTTTTTCGAATATATGCTAGAAGGAATATTAACAGCAACTCAACATCACAAAAAAACCAGCAAATTTGGAACACCTTTTTTTCTTGAAGACAAATGAATGGCCTACTTTTAAATCTGACAACGCTTTTAAGCATTTTGAAGTGGCATAATCATTGCATTTTATGGGCAATGAAAATTTTTCTAGTATTTCTATTACAAAATATTATATTCTACCATTTTATTTTCTATGTAAATGACATCATTTAATCATAAACTAAAATTGTTCAAAATACTCTGAAAGAATATTCTTGACTATAGAAGATCATCCAATGGTAGAAATTCTTCTTTTTTCTCAAGATTCCTCCTCCATATTTATAGTCAGAGGATGACCAGACATGTATCCTGTAAGTTTCCAACATCAATCTATATATCAAATGTTGGTAAAGCTTTTCAACATAAACAACAAAAGCTGTGAATGGAAGTTCTAACATTTTCTTCCTGCATCTCAATGGATAACCCAGCTCAGCCCTGGGACATAAACGCTCTATTTCAGAGACCACAGCTCCAAAGAGTAGGTCAGAAAAGAGTGATGGGGTAATGAGGTCACATTTGTGTTTAGAAGGAGTAACTGGAAACCATGACAGTATGAGCTGGAAGGAGGTGAGGCCGAGGCAGGGATCCCAGACGAAGGCATGATGGTTATTTGAATTAAGTCACAGAAGGGATAGAGAGAAGGAAACAATGAACATTTTGGTTGAAAATGGAATGTGTAATGAAGTATGAAATCAATAATCTATCACAAGTTAATGTACTGTTGGGTAGAAAAAGATGCTGGTACCATCCCTGAGACAGAGGTTACACAGCAGGTTTTGGATGAAGGTTTCAAAGAGCCCTTAAAAGTACAGATAAAAGGCTAAGGGTGTTCAGAGAATCCTTCCAGTTATTAAAAAGCCCAAGAAGCCTTCATGGAAGAGGTGACATTGAAAGGGCAGAGCCAAGGATGCCCACTGTGGTCTAATGTGTGTGTCTCTCCATTTATCTATGTCAACAGGTATGTGCGGTCAAGGACAAAACACGACGTTGACATGAGGATTGGAATCCACTCAGGCTCAGTGCTGTGTGGTGTTTTGGGACTAAGGAAGTGGCAATTTGATGTCTGGTCTTGGGATGTGGACATTGCAAACAAACTCGAATCTGGAGGAATCCCTGGGTAAGCCAAAGCAAAGCCCTTTTCATGCTTAACCCTTGTCATTTGCTCATTTTGCGACAGTGGGTTTCCTGTGTGCAGAAATTCAAGGTTAAATCTTGGAAGCAATTATTTGGGAGGAGACCAAATATTGAAACAACATACAACTATTAGCTTCCAAAATCTGGTAAAATGCATCAGAGGCAACAAGGATGTAGAATAATACTGAGGTGTTCAGGTCTCTGCCCTGCATAGCGTTGGTTATTAGACTTGGCTGCACATTGGAATCTCCAAAGGAACATTCTTAAAATGCTATTTTCCAGACCCCATGCCAGTTTATTTAAAGAAGAATCTGTACAGAATCTATTTTAAGTTCTTAAATTAATTCTAATGGGCAGCCAGGATTAAGATCCACTGACTTTTCATACATGACCTGGGACTCAATGAGGGAATTTAGGCTCTTCCTTAAAAATTCAACTTTTCAAATTTGGCTGTCAAGATTGGGTAACACAGGATCCGCAAATGTGCTAGTGGTCTGCAAAGTCCACTGCAACTAAGGTGAGTCTTGAAAAGTTGTATCAAGATTCTGTTTACACAGATTGGACCTAATAAGATCTCAAATATATTTGAGCCAGTATGATAATCTGCAGCATCTCTTTCTTAAGGATGATGGATGGATGGATGGATGGATGGACAGATGGATGGACGGATGGACAGACGGATGGATGGACAGACAGACAGACAGATAGATAGACAGATAGATAGAATAATAGATAGAGATACTGCACTTACATATATTCCTCGCCCTACTCCTAGACCTGCCCTTGGAGTCATAGATTTCTCTGGTATGTGCCACCATTCCTTGCAAATTATATTTAATATCAAGTAGTATGTTATCATGGGGGAAAAAGACAATAAGAGGTAGAATCAGGGTAACTAGGATTCCCATTCTGCTCCATGTTAAACTCTGTTATCTTCAGCAAGTTACGCAAAGCATGCACAGCACCTGGCATGTGATTTTAGCATGAACTTGGCTTGCATCACTCTATCTTTGTGATCTCAGGCCAGTGCTTAATTTCCAAGTCTAACTTTCTTCACCGCAGAAAGAGAAATAGTAATACTTATGATTTGCTGCCTTGTGAACTTATTTTTGTCCTCCATGAGAGTTTGTTTTCTCATCTGCTAAATGGGCATAATCCACCTCACAGATCTCCTCTGAAGATTAGCTCCGGCAATGGGTATGAAGCACTTTGTAGACTGTGCAGGGACAGCCCCAGGTCAGTTACTATTCTTATGGGGATCCTTCATTCTCTGTGCTGTGTCACGGCTGTTTGCCAGACAGGTTTAGAACTGAGGAAGGCCTGATGTGTTACTGCTGGGTTTCTTAAATCTTTCCATTCTTTAGAATTTTCTCACAAGTAACTACCTGCTGAATTTAGACACACCAGATAGCCAATTCATCTGTGTTTCCAGGCCTGTCTCTTAAAAGCATCACCAAATGGAGAATTGCCCATATACTCAATAGATTCCTTTTGCAAACCTTAGAATATACTTTGGAGGTTTGTAAGATACTGCTTTGATATCTGCAAGCCAGTTTAGCTATTGTTCTCAATAACATTAAGAAACCGAAGAGTGACCAAGTTTAAATCATCACATCACCATGGAATACTATGAAGCCATAAAAAGGAACGAAATCATGTCCTTTGCAGCAACATGGGTGCAGTTGCAAGAAATTATCTTAAGTGAAATAATGCAGAAACAGAAAACCAAATACCACATGTTCTCACTTATGAGTGGGAGCTAAACATTGAGTACATATGGATATAAAGACAAGAATAGACACTGGGGCTTGCTAGACGGAGAAAGCAGAGAATGGGTCAAGGGACGAGAAACTACGTATTGGGTACTATGTTCACTACCTGTGTGAGGGTTCCGTCTTACCCCAAACCTCAGCATCATGAAATATACTTTGTAACAAACCTGCACATATACTGCCTGATTCTAAAATGAAAGTTGAAAAGAAATGAGTAAAATACTTTTTAAAAAGAAAAAGTGACTGAGTTTAAATCATCTTTCACACTCTTATTTTTAATATCATGAGTCATGAGTCTGAACCGTGGGTTTACTACTTACGAGTTGTGAAGGTTGGAAGATTGTGGCAAGTACTTTATGCCCTGCCCAGTTTCTTCACTGTAATTTTGAACTGAAAACACCAGCCTTAAAAATGTAGTTTCAAATGTGACTATGCACTTAGTCTAGATGAAGCACTCAGTGTAGTCTTCTATATAGTATCCAGCTCTGCTCGGCCAAGGGATGTTGTCAACGTGCAAAATGCAGGAATGTCAAAACAGGTCTCCAAATCCACCATGGTTTGATCTTGTTTTGACTTATATTTTCCGCTTTTTTATTGTCTTCTTCTTTAACACCCCTGAGCCTTGAGTTTCTAGAACAGTTGTTCTCAAACTTCAGCACGGAATCACCTGAGGGCTTATTAAACCGTAGATTCCTGGGCCCCACCCGCAGAGTTTCTGGTCCAATGTGTCTGGCATAGAACTCAAGATGATGCCTTTCTAACAATTTCCTGGTAGAAACTGCTGGCCTTAGTACCACACCATGAAGATCACCATTTCTGAGCTTGTGTTAAATGAGATAATGCATATAAAGTTCTTTGTCCTGTACTTGGTAAATATTAACTGTGGTTGTTGTAGTAGTGGTTACCATATAATACAGTTGCAGGGTGGTAGAGAGACCCTGAAAGTAAAAGTTCTTGTCTCAATCCAGCACTGCCACTAACCACTAATATGATTTGGGGCCAAATACATACTTGTGACTTCTAGGCCAGTTTCAGCATCTCCAAAGTGAGACAAAGAAATGTCTGTCACCTAAGGTTGTTGGAAGAATGGAAATTACATGAGATAATCCATGGAGCATAAGTACTACCTTTGGCTACTAGATAACATTTATACAAAGCAAGAGTTACACAATTGTTAGATCTTATTTACTATCATGACTGCTTTTATTATATCCTAGCATTAAAAATTATCAGAAAATGTCACGTTTACTTGACACTCAGTACATGAGAATATTGCCTGAAAACTGACACATCTCCTTAGAAAGAAATGAAATCTACAGAACTTCATCTGCAAATGCCTTACCCCAAAGTTCAGGTTAGTAGCAAGGATGGAAAGAGACATCTAAAACCCAGTTTCTATCAAAACATTTAAGTGTATATTGATTAGCACTGCAGCAGAAGAATCAGTGAAGACGAGAATTTCTTTCACTAGCAAAAACATAACACTGATTTAATACATGGAAATATTAGTCCCCCTGCATACTGACAGCAGAATAATAAATGTAGAATAATAATAAATGTAGAATCCAGAGAAAATGCTAAATGGGGTTGATATTTAACTTAATTATCTTAAAAGAAAATCAACCATTTTACTTTATAAAACCCTCCTACCAGGTTCATTTTGCCTAGAAAAAAAGGTAAGCTTCCAGTCTTAACTCTGAGCTTGATCTGAGAAAGCAGATGGGGACTTCCCTTTCATGGAAGGTCAAACGATCTGTTACTCTCCCAGGGAAATATTATTGAGTTCATATATATGAACAAAATACATCTTGGGAATATTTTGTACTTATTCAGGACATTTCTCAAGAGAGCGCAAACATCTTTCACATACTGATTTTTAACATATTGCACTTGAAATCAATCAAAATATTTATTTGGAAGATGTGAAGAACATGCCTTAAATTATCAGAAATGATTTGTTTGTAGTTTGTTTTTTCACATGTTATTTACAATGAACTATTCTTTCTATGAGGAGGGATTTAGCAGAATGGGTTAGAAGAATGAGAGGGAGTAGCAGAGCTAATACTAAAAGTAAACTGCATGTTCTTTAATTAATGAAGGTATTTATTTTTTCTAAGACAGGGTCTCACTTTGTCATCCAGGCTAGAGTGTAGTGGCATGATCTCGGGCTCACTGTAGCCTCAACCTCCTGGGCTTAAGCAATCCCCCCACCTCAGCCTCCCAAATAGTTGAGACTACAGGTGCACACCACCAAGCCCAGCTAACTTTTGTACGTTTTTTGTAGAGACAGGATTTGTCATGTTGCCCAGGCTGTTCTCAAACTCCAGAGGTCCCGTGATCTACCTGTCTCAGCTTCCTCAGCGTGAGCCACTACAATGAGTTTTAAAAAGCTACTCTAATTTTTTTTAAATGTCTCTGTTTACTTGGATATATTGTTCTTAGCATTACAAAAGCCAAGCAAAATATTAAGCATTCTTTCATTCAAAGGAATACTAAGGTAAGTTTAGGGAAATGACTTCTGAGCTGAATTGGACAGTAGGAAATTGTTAGCAAGTATCAAATAGCACATTGAATTTGGAGAATTGCCAATTACTTGAATATCTGGAGAGAGCATAAAGGAGCTACATCAGAAGAGTGTCAGAAAATGAGCTTTGAAGTGACAGAGCCAGGGAATGAAAGCTTAGAGGCCTTATTCAGAAGGCCTGACAATTATCTTCCATAAGCCGTGAGGAGGCATGGAATACTCAACAGTAATATAATTACAATGGCATTTTTTAGAATACTTTTAACAACTTTCGTATTTGCTTTTATACCGTATATACTGTACCATGCACTGTTTTGACTACCTTACACAAATCAACTTGTAGAATAATCATAATGATCATAAGAGATAGGTGCTATTATTTTTCCCATATTATGGGGAAGAAGATAGACTGATAGAAAGGCTAAGTAATTTGCCCAAGATCTCTCAGCTAGCAAGTGGCAGAGCTAGGGTTTGAATCCAGGAGATATAGCAACAAAGTCCATGTTCATAACCATCTTACCTTGCTAGTCTACCCAGACCACATTATAACACAATGAGTAGTCTGATTGAATTAGACAGTTATGAGGACAGAGAGATTCTTCCCCAGAAGAATTTACCATGTGAAATTTCCATGAATCAAGTGTGATCCTTAGGGCCCTGATATCATATGCTATTTTGCTAAAAAAGAAGCCTGAGTCATGAGCTACAGTGGCTGACAATTGTGCAGCCATGAGTCACTTCACTTGTGAGTGAGCCCAGCCAGCTGCCAGCCTGTGCGTGTCCACAGCTTTGTTCTTTGTTCCTATAATACACACGTTACAGGGAAAATTATACCCCACAGTGGATTTCCCAAAGGACACTCACTGTAACCCTATGGACTTATCAGAACTGCCCTTGAGAAGCATATAGACAAGTTGGAGAAACAATATACAAATACATGAAGATTGAAATGATAGAAAAGGTTCCAAGGCAACGAAAGAACTGTTTTTGCATGGTGATCTGGACAATAATTGCCACTGGGGTTCAGAAATATTTGCAGCACTTGTTTTTCTAATCAACACCATTGGAAAAAAAACACTGACTTGTAAAGTTTGCTGAGATCAGGCTGACAATCATAAGAAAAGCCAAAAGATGTGCTAGGTATAGCACAGAAGGACTGTATTTGATCAGAGGTAGCAGTGTGTCTTGGGTTGATGTCCGTGATACTGTACTCATGAATTTATGCTTCTATTTTCTTATATTCTTTCTACTTTTTAGGAAGACAAGTATTGTCCTTGAGGACATGTCTTAATAGTACCCATGTGCAGCCCTGATGTTTGCTTTGTACTGGACAAAAAATAAATAGACTTTGTAGGCAACATCAGGAGTGTGTAATGACCTATACCTTCTACACACAGGAGGATTCACATTTCCAAAGCCACACTGGACTGTCTCAACGGTGACTATAACGTGGAAGAGGGTCATGGTAAAGAGAGGAATGAATTCCTGAGGAAGCATAATATAGAGACTTATTTAATTAAGCAGCCTGAGGACAGTCTGCTGTCCTTGCCTGAAGATATTGTCAAGGAGTCAGTGAGCTCCTCAGACCGGAGAAACAGTGGGGCCACGTTCACTGAAGGATCCTGGAGCCCTGAACTGCCCTTCGATAACATCGTGGGGAAACAGAATGTAAGTCCTCTCTTCCTCCTTCTGCTTGGCTATGAATGCATGCTTCTGTGCATCTCCAATCCAGACGCCTCAGAGAAAACTGATTCATCTTTAACCTTTTCTCCAGTGAGCACTGTAATTGCAAATGATCAAACTATCTCTGCATCTCCTCAGGACAGAATTAACCTCTGTTTGCAATTCCAGGAAATGCCAGAAATGCCAGAGGTTCCTAACACCCTCTCCCTTTTTTTTTTTTTTTTTTTTTTTGTAACCTAGCTAAAAATAAATATTATGTGAAGCTGAATTATAATTTTACCAAAAAAAAAAAAAACAAACACCCTCATGTTGGAAACGATAAACCCTCTGTTGTTAAACTAAAGGGGAAGGCCAAGTACATGAGAATGCCCCTTTTTCAGTAGCTGGCCATCATCAGTTCTGAGTCACCCTCTGAGATTCAAAATCAGGAGAGCACTGCTTATTTGGAAACAGGAAAACAGCACCAAGTCAAGCCCAGAATTAGGGAGTTCAGGAGGCGCATGTAATTTCAAAGCCACCCACATGATTCTATTTTTATATAGCACGGATTTGCATCTTATATGAAGGATGGGGCTACAAAGTCAGTAAATAAGCAGTAGATCATCAATAACCAAAATTATTTTTATATTATTTATTCAAATATTGAAGTCACCTTAAACCCAATGGGATGCTCAGACTCCAAGAGGCACTAGATAACTGAGGTTGAGCCAGGTCAAGAACCAAGGTGGACACAGAGATTCTGTTCTCTCAGAATGCTTGCTCAGAGTTGGGCAAAATTACCTGCTCTAATGTGGATTTTCTCTTTAACCTCTTTAGATGCTTAGTTGAATTTAGCATATTTAGTTGAATTCATGTAAGTTCAATGGTATGATGGTACCATAAATTTTTAGAGAAAGAAATAAAAATAGCCAATATATAACACTTATCTAACAGTTATCTGACAGTTTCTGATAAGATCCTCAACCAAGCAGAAGCTGAGAGTTCTATGAAGTACCCAGCCAATAATGTCTGGAGCTTTATGAAGACATATAAGGGTTAATTTTTAAATTCCATAGATTTTTAAATTCCAAAGACTTGAACATTTCTCATTAACTTGTAGATAAGAAAAATATGTCTGCCTGAAAGGTTTTAAGATAGAAAAGGTTAAAATGCTGAAAGTCTCCCCTCTTTCTTCTGCATTTGAAAGTTTGATGGTGTACTCTGAGGCTAGGCTGTCTTTGGTTTCTTTCTGGATCTGTGGGGGAGGAACTATGAGAAAATGCATGGGGCAGATTCTACTCGGAAAAGCTGCAGGTTGAACCTAGCCTGCATTCCCTTGCAAGAGTTGACCCTTAGGTCTTAGACTGCTCTTTTGTGAGTGTTTAATTTGCCCCCAAAATTATGCCTACACAAGTCATAACTGATTGCAATGCCTAGGTTCTTTCCATCTCTGAGTTGGTGTGCATGGTACAGTTTGTTTTTCATAAAATAATGGTGTTATATATTTCCTGGAGCCAGTGCATGACCAGCTGACAGCGCCCTCTCTGCTGCTTTTGCCTATTGTTAGCTCGGGTCTGAATGCTGATTATTTAAAGATAAAGAAATGCATGCCTCACCCTGAATACCTTAGTAATTCTGTATAAAGTTCTCTGTCTCAGTTTTAGTTTTTGTTTCGTCTTTTTTTTTTACTCTTGAAAAGCCTCTCTCCATTTAAGCTGATTGTGGGAATCAAGATAATTCCTTAGTGTTCTAATCTCAATGGTACCTGAACTTGCTACTAATAATTGAGAGCCAAGAAGAGAGGTGGAGGTGCTTGGTTTTAGTCCATAGTTGATTGATCTGGTTAAATTATATAGGAATGCTTGAAATATTTATTTGCTGATTTCCTAAAGATATTTCCTGATGTCACCAAATACTTATTATAAAAGATGTCATTATTATCTAGAGATTGATATTCTTGTTTAACCGTACATTTTTCATGAGGCCCAAGTTTTGCCTGGATGTAACGCATCTGCGCCGTCTTCAGCATGAATAATCTGAATTCATTTTGATGTCTTCAGACTGAAGAGCCAGTGAATGTGTGCTGATATTCATGAATAACCATGTGCCACTAATAATATTTTGGAAATTACTGGGCCAATTAAAACAGTCACAAGTATTCAGTGTTTGTACTTATGCTTAACTCTAGAAGTCAGTGAGCCATATGTGCAATTCAGAGACATAATTTGTCCCTGGAAGAGAACAAGACTGGTCTGGCTGAGCCTATGCTGTGCCAAAACACCCAGTCAATTCCACAGAAGCCCCAACCATCTGAGTGTTTGCATAACACAGATAAAGTATACTAATGCTTCACTGGGGGTATTCCAGCTAAATTGGCCAGATGCTTTGGCTTCTATTGATTCATAATGTGTGCTTAGAAATATTTTTAATGGCATCAGATTGCTGTGTCATATTCTGTGCTATGCAGACAGCAGATGTTCAGATAGTTACATCCTCATGTATTCATTCATTCAATAAGGATTAATTGAGCATCTATCACATGCCAACTACTGCTAGTAAAAAAAAAAGGAGGGAATGGGGAAAAAATCACTTTAGAGACAAAGTCAGCCAGTAGTTTATATTCTTAATGAAGATAGAAATTACATCCGTTTTACTTACCACAATTTAGCCCACAATTAGAACAATACCTGGTAAATCACAGGGCTTGATGAAAGTTTCTTGAATGAGCGAATTAAATGATAAATATGGGTAGTGAGGGAACGGAATCAGTCAAGTTTGAATTCTAGATTTTTTGCTTGGGTGACTGACTGGATGATAGAACTCGCAGCTGAAATAAGCAGTACTGATACAGTGCTGGAAACAAATGCTTGTGCGGGGAAGACTAGGAATTCTCTTTGGGACATGTAGAGCTTGCGATGCCTGGGAAAAATCCAGGGAGTGATCACACGTTTGTGAACCCTGGGCATAAAAGAACTGTGCAAGAGATGTGGATTTGGTTTTAATAGTCACCAGAATTTTGTTGTTAGTAGAAGACATGGCAGTGAAAGATATCACTGTTGAGAATCTGTAAAATTAAGGAACAAGAAGGCACAAGCAGACCTTGAGGAACACCAATTGGAAGGTGAAAGAGAGTCAGTAGTCCTTGACAGAGACAGAGAAGAAGCATTCAAAGTGAGTGCTAGAGAACTAGAGGATGTGGTGGCAGGGAAACCAAGGGAGTATGGCATTTTGAGAAGGAAGCGGCCATCAGCAAAGTCAAATGGAAACAAGAGGCCCAGGAAAATGAAGACTGAAAGCTTCCTATTGGAATTGGATTGAAGGACATCACAGGCAAGAGGCAGATCTGGTAAGATGGTAGAGTCAGAAGCCAGGTCATCATAATTGGTAAGAGGTGGCTCTGGGTTTCCAAGATCTTCAATTCCATCCCTGTTCTTTTCCCTTTACCCATTTCCATAGTTTGTAAATGGCTTGGAGGAGCAATGAAAATCACTAATAATTATCTCTGGCCCCTTATGTGAGTCTTCTAGTTTGTGTCTGCCTGACCATATGCCCTTGGTTTTGATTCTGTCTTCTCTACCCCTATATCTGTATCCATTTGGGTTAAAATTACTGATTTGGCCCCGCTCTGGTATCCAAGTGTGGCTCTTGGACATCCTGAGCACCACGCCTTTTTATCTCTGCCCTCTGACAGGTGCAGATGCTCTGCCTCTTAATTTGATGCCTTGGTTTCCCGAACCCTGACTCAGCTCCCAGTGAGACTCCCCATGCCTTGAGTTTCCAGGTGAAATGAAAGTAAGAAAACTGGAAGGCAAGATGTTTATGAACACAGGTGGACTATTGGAACTTAAGATATAAAAAGTAGAAGCAGATGGTTGAAGTAGACCAAAAGTGAAAAATTTCACATCTGGGGGAGACTATCCATGAAGTTCAAGGCTAGATTGCTAAATGAGTTATCAACATGGACATTGAATCTCTCAGTGTAAAAACAACATTGGAAATGAAAGGAAGACAAGAACAGGATCCTTATCATAAAGATTATAATTTTCCTTTTCTGCTGCGTGCTCTGGGTAAAATCTGTATCTGGGTTTGAACTCTTGTTCATTCTGTTAATTAACAGATACTCAAGTGTACTAAATACTGAGGATCCAGTAATAAATCCCTGTCCTCCAGCAGCTTATATTTCTTTTTCTTTCTTTCTTTCTTTTTTTTTTTTTTTTTTTACAGAGTTTCACTCTGTCGCCCAGGCTGGAGTGCATGGTGTGATCTCGGCTCACTGCAACCTCTGCCTCCTGGGTTCAGGCAATTCTCCCGCCTCAGTCTCCTGAGTAGCTGATATTACAGGGAAACCCCACCATTCCTACTTTTAGTAGAGATGCGGTTTCACCATGTTGGCCAGGCTAAGTCATGAACTCCTGACTTCAAATGATCCACCTGCCTTGGACTCCCAAAGTGCTGGGATTACAGGCGTTAGCCACTGCACCCGGCCCAGGAGCTTACATTTCAAAGAAGTGAGGATTGAAGACAATTAAAACATATAAGTGTAATGAAGGAAATAGATATGACCAGGGAGCATATAGAATACAGAAGGGATTGTCAAAGAAAGCCTCTCTAAAGATTTAATGAGTACTAAGAGGACCCTGCCTGCAAATAAGCAGGAAAAGAGCATTCTAAAGAGAGGAAAAGCAGTACAGACATCCCGAAGTAGAAAAGAGTTGAGTGTGTTAGAACAGCAAAAAGGCACAGGTGGCTAAAGCGTAATGAGTAGGGGGAAAAGGGATAACAGATGGAGCTGAAGGGGCTGGGACCTCCATCCTGCAAACCTTGTTGATATGTTTTATTACTAGGGAAGCGATAGAAAGATTATAAGCCGGGCAGTGATATGATCTAAATTCTATTTTTAAGGGATCACTTTGGCTGTCTATGAAGAATGGACTGTCGGGGTAAGAGTACACTTAGCAGAAAAAAAAATCATCTTAGACTTCAGATTTTCAAGAAGATACCAAAGGTTTTTATGTAGCTATAAAATGTATTGTGTGAAGGATATTAATCATTTTAACTGGATTTTTATGACAAGTGATATGCCAAGAGAACTGAGGCCACTGTTTTAGAAGCAAGGTCCCTTTTCAGAGCCTGGGATTCGTTTCCGTATACTCTGGAATCATCTTCATCCCATCCATCCCTTTCACATTTATTACAGCCTGAGAATCCAGGCATGTTTCTGTTACTCCCCTGGGCCTTTTAAAAGACTCGCATGGAGAAAAGTACACAACTGGTACCTCCACTGTATAATTTTGTCATTGCTACACAATAGACTGATTTGGGGCATTTTTGTTATCTTGAAATTAATGTGTTTCCCATAGGGATTATAAATAGATGGAATGTCTATCTCCATGTAACAAATGGAAATCAAATACACTTCATTGCCTGGAATACAGATAAATATCCACAGGGTCACCAACGCTGACAAGAGTAGAGAGCTTTGGGACAGGTAGCATTTTGGGAGTGGTGTGCACATTTTTTTCACTTAATTCTCACACCAGCCTTACAGAGTAAGTGTAATATGCCTACTTCACAAATGGGAAAATCGAGATTCAGAGAGAATTAATTCCCTAATTCCCTGAAGGACACGTAGCAGGTAAATAACAGAGATGGAATTAGAGTCCCAAATGTCTAACTCCAAAAGCCCCACGCTTTTCATCAGATCACACTTCTTCCCTCTTTGTGGCCTGAAGATACATGCTTCCACCTTGTTTTCAGGTCATCTGTCAGTCTCAGAAGGTGAGTGAGTATTTGTATGGTATGTGTGTGAATATGTGTGTAGTATGGTGTGTGTTATGTGGATATGTATGTGGTGTGTGGATGTGTTATATGTATATGTATGTGTGTAGTGTATGCACACATACATATACATATAATATGTGTGTATATGTCTGTGATATGCATGTGGTATATATGTTTAGTGTTTAAATGTGTATGTATTATGTATGTTTGGTGTGTGTGTATATGTGGTGTGACACGTATGTGTGGTATGGTACATGTATGTATGTGTGTATGTATGTGTGGTGTGTATGTGTATGTTGCATATGTATGTGATGTATGTGTGTGATGTGTGTATATATGTATGTGGGGTGTGTGTAAGTGGTGTGTATATATGTGTGGTGTGCATATGTGTGGTGAGTATATACATGTGTAAAGCTCTCTACTCCTGTCAGTGTTGGTGACCTTGTGGATGTTTATCTACATTCCAGTCAATGAAGTGTCTTTGCTTTCCATGTGTGGCTATATGTGTGTGTTGTGTGCAAGTATATGACTGTGTGGTAGGCATGTGGTGTGTGTGTGGTGTAAATATGTGTGTATATGTATGTTCCTGTGTTATGTGTATATAGGAATGATATGCATGTAATATATGTGCATGGTATGTATGTGTGCGATGTGTGTATATGTGTATGTTGGTGTGATGTGGTATGTGTGTAGTGTGTCTATGTGTGGTATGTATATGCGTATGCATGTGTGGGGTGTGTATGTGTGCGTACATGTATTCACCCTCTCATATATATGGATCACTTGCTCACCAGGGCTACTTTGAAATTTTATATGAAAGCATCAGGAAATGACCATATTCCACTACAGCTAAATTTTGGAAATTCTGTCCAACCAAGAAAGATCTCATTGCCTATGTATCCTGGCGTGATAATTGTTTGCATGAAAAAAGGCAACACCAGGCAGCCTCTCCCATATGTCTAGCAGTAAAACAAACAAACAACCATTCGATTTAGTCCCACTTGTGTTGCCAAATGTTGAGACCAGAAGAAAAGGAAATGTGAAGACAATGGAGGCTGGCTGGGCTGGCAAGTGTGATAAAAGAATATATATAGGTTACCATATCTTCACCGATTCCACCTGGGACTTTTCTTAGATCCTGTTCTCTGTATTTACTAGAAGAAAAGGAAGAATTCTTAGTTGATTGCCATCCTGATTAAAACGCCCTTGTGGACCCAATGCTGAGCCCCAGGCTCCTTAGAGTAAACTGGTTAGTCCTGTAGGCTGTGAGTCTTGTGATCTTTGGGTAAATCTCTGCAGGATTCAAAATTGGCACATAGGATAGTGGAAGGGCCTGAATGGAAACCAAGCAGAACTGAGTTGGAGCCAGATTTCTCCAGTTGCTATTAAAAGACCTGGGGCAACCACTTCTCCCCTCCAAGGCTCGGTGTCCTCATTGGTACAATGGCAAAACTGGACTGGATGATCCAACAGTTCCTTTCAGCTCTGATCTTGCCCTATTCAATTTCTTTATCTCAGACATAGGCTGCAAGACTGTGGTCATACTGGTGAGCCTCATACACTTCAGAATTCTGCATTAATCATTTACCAGGAAGCCATGGGGACATCCACTGTTTACAGTTATCTTATTGTAGGATAACAGCTATGCTTATCCTGGTGAACTGTCTTAAAACATGAATGCCAAATTCAGCAACAGAAGTTAAAAATAAAAAATAAAACAGTATTTGAGGTAAAAACTTACCTAACTAGGGAATAAAATTTACCCTTTTCTCTAAGCACCAGATAACTGAGTTTTATTTTATGTAGATAAACACCCAAACAATATTACAGACATCATCACACTTTGCCTGCTTTCAAGGTCCTGTTTTCAACATGATCATTATGTTCTCTTATTGAGCGATATTGATCCCTGGGGATTTGGTTTCTTTCCTTCTTGTTTCTGCTCCTAAATGGTGGATTCAAACTAAATGGCAGGACCCTATTTTGTGAATATGAAGGAGTGCAAGAAAATGCACTCTTCAAATTCAAACTCATTTTACTTTTATTATTCAACTTGAGAAAGGCAATCCTATCAAGATGCATATTTGTTCATTCATTCATTCAGCCCTTCATTTATCAATGGCTTACTGAGAAACCACAGTAGAACTTTTACTTTGCCAGTAAAGTTCTAGGCTCCGGGGGTAGAGAGATGAAGGTGGGGCAAGTACTCTGGAGCTTAGTTTGGTGGTGTTACTAAGAGGTCAGCAGGCTCAGTGTGAACATTGTTAGAATTACTACAGGACAGAGTAGTAAAGGAGGCAACATTGATCTGAGTTAGTCTGGAAAGACCTTAAGCTGAGATTTACAAGCAAGCAGGAATTAAGCCAAAAATGAGGGAACAAGACCCTAGAAAGAGAGAAAAAGCAAGTCTACCATCTCCACCTAGGTTTCTTTGCCCAAGACCAAAGCACAGGCTTCTCTTTCCCTACAGGAAATTCGAACCTGAAATTCCTCCCCCTAAAAACAGCTGAAATATTGCATCTTGATTTTTAGAACGGAGTGTTTTCATAGGTAACTGCTTCTGTGATAAGTTACAGAATATCTAATTGTCCATGTCCAATATCAATATGCAGACAATCACAGGCGCATTTTTCCCCATAGGTAATTTTTTTTTAACCATTTTAACATCAGATTAAGTTTTGATGTTTATTAGATAAGACATCTGCAGACTTAGGTCAAGAACATGGAAAGCTTTGGAAATTTCCCTGAAGTCAAGCTGCACTCTTCCGGTAACATGGCTTTTCTGACAATAAAACTCCCCAGGCTGTCCTTAGCCCTGACTCTGAGGATAGCTGCTGAGTTCAGCCAGGGAGAATCATTAGCAGGGTCTGTTTTTTCACTCTGTTCAAAAAGACAAGTGGATTTGAAGCCTTCCAGAAAACATTGAATGGATTAAGTAGGCAATTTGATCCATTTGTGTTGACTCATCTTTCCTTCCTCTGAAGTCCCTGGGGTAGACTAAGGTAGAAAAGATAAAGGTAGAGATAGGACTGAGGCTCATGTTGAAACACAGATCTGAAAATTTTACTTTTAGGTTGTCAAGCATATATCATGCAGCCGTGGTTACTCCCATAGCTGATAACCTGCTGAAACTTTTCTAAGCAAATGAACTGGACTTTTCTTTTACAAGATATTGAGTAGTTGTTTGGGGAGTCATACAACTGTGAGCTGACAAATAAGAACCAACAAATGTATGCTACTTTACGTATGCGATGGTGAAAATGTGTGATATTTTAAATATGAGAAGATAAGCAGGAAGAGAAAAGAACAACAATCTGGATTCTTTTCCCCTGACTTACTTCCTCAATTTGAGAACAAAGAACCAGCATTTATTTTTTATCATTTTTGGCGTTCTCTTTGCCAAGGACTGGGATCAGATTTTTCAGTGTAAAATGTCTTCACTGAGCTACATCAGGACTGGTCTCATCTCTTTGCCACCAAGGATAACTTTTACTGTTTGACACAGTGCAGTTCATATCTAGGAAGGTTTTTCTTTCCAAGCAAAATTGCATTTGATGTGAGTGAATTTATATTCTCATTTTTCGAGTGATTTCGTATATGTCCTGACCCACTAGTTTTCCTGCTCTACACCAACAAATGGGTCTTCCCACTCTAAGGTGACTGAATTCTGGCCAGAGAAAAGATAAATGATATTTTTGTGTTGGCCCAAACAGCCTCATCCTGGTTACTTACATGTGTACTTATTTTTACTTCATCTTGTGTCAAAGAGATTTACAGTGGCTTATCTTCAGTAAGCATACAATATTGATGGAAATTTTTGCGAAGTCCTCTTCTAACTCAAAGATCCCCCAAACTACTGTTGTGAATTTCAGATTAGGCACCACTAGATTTCACAGTGCCTCTTCCCACTCTTGACTTTTACACCTTTAGTTCCCTAAAGAATCACATTACACTGTGAGATAGTAAGGACTTTGGACACATTGTATGTAGTATCACCCACTCTGGACTTCATATCTTGGGGAAACTTAAATACAGGACCACTCATTAGTAATAAACCTGTAAACAAACACTCTGGATAATAAAAACCCAGAAAAGCTAAACAAATCACACCATTCTTATAGAAATGCTTGTGTTGGGAAGGTCAGAGTAAAAGGAAGTAGAAGCCACAACCCCGGAGATGTAGCAATTTAGCTCTAACCCAGATGGTTTCTTTTTTTCCCAGTTTTGCCCTGCCACAACTGGTAAAAAGTAAGAGATGCTAGATTCTTGAAGGTCAATAATTTGTTGCTCCACTGGAACTAAATTAAGGAAAGCATTGATAACTATATTCAATTAGTAAATTGTGTAATAAAGGTTCAAAAAAGCTCACACTGATAAATTTAAAACATGAGCAATTTACCAGCAACTTGATCAAGGTATAATAGTTTTTCATCTGCCTAAATTAAAAGGTACTTCTGAACCTTCAAAGCTAAAAATTTAAATAATTCTATTTCAATTTTCCCAAAATTTCTATTAAGAAAACACACACACAAAGACATACACATATAAACATGCACACACACACACACACACACATTCCCCCCCCCCAACACACACACATACCCCTTCTTTTCCCCATGGCATTGACACTTTTAAAAATCTACATCTTTGATGTTCACAAGAAAATGGAGTAGCTTAGGTCTTGATGTTGTATGTTTGTTTATTCATTTCCTGAGCTAAAATTGTCCAGGTTGCCAACACAAGGTCATTCAGATGATGGGATAGTGGTCAACTCTCCAACCACAGCCAATGACATTTCAACCCAACGAATTCAGTGCTAGGGGATATTTCAATAGACACCTACCCTGTGACCCGATGAACAAACCACTGATGTTTCAGCTTCTCTCTCCCCTACTTATGAGTCCCATATGAATCCTGGCAGAAGTCTTGCCTCCCTTGCTAGATCATACCTTATCCCAGCACTTACACCATCCCTAAACCCGAGATGAAGCCAGTGCTGGAGTTTGCATATCTGTTCCACACATTACTAAGTATGTGATACTTTAAAAGTTAAAATTTCAATTGGACAATTTGCCTCAAATCACATTGTCAAAGTGGTCGGATCTGAGTGTGCCAAGTTTTGTTTCAGCCAATGCTGCAGAAGTTTCACAACATTTTTTGATTAAAAAAAAATAACCCAAGTATGTAATGTCTCAGACATAATCACATTTCCAAAACTGAGATTAGGATCTTCTTTCTGAGGAGCTCAAAGAATAATATCAGAGTCAAGCATCTAGGATTAGCTAATAGATTGGTAGAATAGAGTCAGACAACCTTCTCAGGCAGGAGGGAATCATTATCAGACCCCACTTGACCCAAGTTAAACTGGCTGGAGTCCTTAGGCCAGGTCTAAGGGACAAAATCCAGAATTGGTAATTCTGTCTGTGAGGTCTGAGTCTTCTTATCCAAAGAGCTCTGCCCAATCACATGGAATTGTGGTTGGGTCTAGAAAGAAGCCACAGCTGACCACTTGCCCACATCACTTCCAAAGACAACCAGGAGAGTATATCTATGTCTAAAGCCATGACCCACCAGTAGGTTGAACTGAAGCAAGGGTCAAGGTGTTTAATGCCAGGCAAAGTACACCAGGAAGACAGCCTTGTATTGTGCTTGACAATCTTGGGACCTAAACCCCAAAATGAATAAACTGCTTTCATGTTCCAGTTTACCAATATTAGTTGAAAGGCCAAGTGTGAGGTTACGGGGTTCAAATAAGTAGCAAATAAAGACATACATACTGTGGCATCAGCCAGAGCTAGGGGCTCCTCCCTGCCATTGTCTTATTCTCTTCATCATAGACTGAAATTTCAGGGCACCAAGCAGCAAAAGTCAATCAAAGAACTTCACAGATCCCTTAATCCCTGTCAAAGTTAGCATCCAGACAATAGTGGGAAACTTCCAACTCTGCCTGAAGATGAGAAGCAAGAATTTCCCAAATGGCCTGAGCCCCAGACTGACATTGTGTACTCATAATTGGGAACTGGAAACCAGACAATGAAGGGATGCTGAAATCCTACAGCAGGCTTATTAGAAATGTCTAGGCTATTTTTCAACAGAATGGACATTATGACCCTTGTTATGGCGTTTCCTGGAGCAGAAGCTATGCGACCATTCTGAAAATTACTTAAACCACGTTTCCATAGCAGAGTCCCACAGACCTCCTCCCACAATAAGATCTCGTTAAACATTCATTTGCTTTTTTTGGCAAACAGATTATAGTGACATAAATACTCAAAAAATAAAAGGAAAAGGAAACGATTTCTAACTGAAAAAGCATTAAACAGATCATTTGGTTGTACTGTTTCATTTTCTCTTAGTATAGACAGGAAAAGTTGCAACAATCTTGACTGACATACCTTGTTTATGGGAAATGGTCTTATTCTCTAGCACCTCCACTCCCATAAGAAGGAAAACTTATTGTATGACAGGGTCTTGGAGATCTCATATGGATATTTTAGCAAGGGCTCTCCAAGTCAACATTTACTCAAATACCACTTAACACTTTCTTACTAGGAAAATATTGCATCCCAGATCTCCCCATTCCCAGATTTGAGGGAAGAAAATTGTACCGTTTTCAAACATAGCAAGCATTCTCCCTGAGGCCCTCAATGCAAATCACTGTAGATTAGATCCCCTTAAAGCTTTCCCAAGGTATGAGCTTTCTTAAAAAGAATAATTGATAAGTATTTAAGATGATGGATATATTAATTAGGTTAATTCAATCATTGTGTAACATATTCATATATCATATCACTGTGTACCACATAACTGTATATTATTATAAAAAATTTTAAAAAGCACAAAATCATTCCTTTTAAAGTAGAAGTCTTTTTTTTTTTTTCTAGCAGTTTGATTGGCATTTTAACAAACAGTAGAGAAAAAATAGCTGTAATGTGCACTGTTGGGGTACTCTCACTTAGGCTTAGTGTTTTTCCTGCGTCTTGTGGGACATAGGAAGTTCATAAGGACTGAAAGGTGGAACCTCTGCCTTTTCCACAACCCAAAGCCTGCAGGGAACAAGTTTAAAATAGAGGTACAGAGGCTTCCAAGTTAGGCACAGAAAAAGGCTGCCACAGGGGTGATAGAAGCATGCTCCAGGAATAGGCTAGGGAAGCTATTGGCCCTACCTACTTCTGAATGCAGATTCCAGCCTGAAACTGAAAACAAGCAGAGTCTTTGGGAAAGGTTAGGACATCTCAGCGTGACAGACAGAAGCTGCACAGCTGTGCCTTGACATTGCTGAGCCTGGCATTCTCTCTAGGTTTTTCCCATATCAGCAATGAGTTGGCCCATACTGTGAGTGTTCAACTGCTATAGCTAAATCCGAAGACTACCACATCTTCCTCGTAGGGGAGCTAATAAAGAATAAAGTGCTTTCACTAATGACCTTAACCTTCTTCCACGGCTGGCTCATGGAAAACACACAAACTGAAGTTAGCCCAGGTGCTGGTCCCAGAAAAGGCTCAAGGTTACCCCTTGCCAGTTTGTGGTCTCTGGTGCTCTAGCAGCCAGTATTGGGAGGTAATGGAAGTGACCTTCTCTGGATTCCAAAACTCTGAATAAAACCTCACATTGTCCTGAATGGTATTGCCTAGGTTTTCTTTTATGGCTTTAGGTCACATGTATACTTGTTTAACAAACCCACACATTCTGCACAATGTAATCCAGAACTTAAAGTGTAATAATAACAATAATAAAAACCTCACATTGACAAGCATCATTAGGCTGCCTTTAAATGGCCTTAGTCTTGGCTGGATCATCAACTGCATTGGTAATGCCTGTTATCTCATGCTGAGCAAAAACTAAGCATTTGATCAAATCGTAGGAAAATAAACTACTTCTTATTCAATATAGTTTGGTAAACAGAATCTTTCCAAAATTTGAAGTCCATTTGGGAGAGAACAGAAAAAATCTAAAGGGACTTTTATAGCAAAAGACCAGAAACACTGCCCTAGGGACAATCTTCTTATAGAGGCACTTGATCTTTCATTCATCCACTCATTCATTTCTTCATTTCATATATATACTTCTTAAGAACCTAGCATGCTGGGCACAGTGGCTCATGCCTGTAATCCCAGCACTTTTGGAGGCCAAAGCAGGTGGATCACAAGGTCAGGAGTTTGAGACCAGCCTGGCCAGCATGGCGAAAGCCCATCTCTAGTACCAAAAAAAAATTAGCCAGGCACAGTGGTGCATGCCTGTAGTCCCAGCTACTTGGGAGGCTGAGGCAGGAGAATTGCTTGAACCCAGCCGGTGGAGGCAGTGAGCTGAGATGGAGTCACTGCACTCCCAGCTTCAGTGACAGAGGAAGACTCTGTCTCCAAAAAAAAAAAAAGAACCTAGCAAACATACCAGGTGCTGGAGACTCACTTATAAATAAAACACAGTGTCTGGCCTCAAGGAGATCATAGTCTAGAGAAACAAACACATAATTTGGCAATTACAGTGAATCATAGTAATTGTGATAAGGACAATTGCAGCCTCAGAGTAGGTTTCCAAAGGTGATGTCTTAATTGGTTTTTAAAGCAGCAGTAGGACACATGCCTAGATGCTACGTGTTTCAACTCATAAAATGAGTAATTACTTAATAGGTCAGATTATGTTAGGTGTCCAAGCTCCACCACAAGGTCAGATCCCATGAGCACTGGAAGAATTGTGCAGTATGTAGACATTATATCACCTATGGAACAATTGGGAAAATAAATTTAGTGTGCCGAGGAAGAAAACTAAGGACACTGGAAAGCAGCCACATGGAGGGAGATGTATATAGATCTTGTTCAGAGATCAGAAACAGGTCTAGTGTGTGGAAATTGTGAATAAAAGCAGCTAAGAACTTTAGGGCACTGTTTCCCAAACAGCATTCCATGAAACATATAGAGGCAATTCCAGATAGGGGGATTTGTGGTCAAAAAAGCTTGGAAGATGCAGAGTTTAAAAATCTTATTTCTACAGAACCTACCAGTGCCTTTATCTCAGTATAGTATACTGAGATAGGAAGGTAAAAGAAATTTTCCATTCAGTGAACACATTTATTGTGGCTACAAAGTATTTAAGTGACTACAAAGTATCCAGCATTGTCATAGGCCCTGGGGACAAAGAAGCAAAAGAGACAAAAGGAAGGTAAGGAGAAATGTCAGAAAATAAATAATTGATCTACATTTTCTAAACCGATTGATCCACAGAACCATTTTGTAATGAAGCACCTCATCATTCTTGTGTTTCTTGAAACAAATTTTGGAGAAAGAGGAGGATCCAACAATGAAATAGATCACTCCAGCTCTATAACTATGTAAGCTGATTTACAGTGTCTACACGGATGCTTTACAGGGTCTTTAGAGATTTGAGTATGTGATCTCTAAGCCCTAAAATAGGTTTGACTCAACAAAACTGGATGTTTCTAGACAGTACACCTTCAGCCTGTAATCTTGCTGGGAAGAATTTATTTGCTGTGACAAACTGATTAATAAATACAAAATTTTATGGCCATCTATGAAGTGATAGCACCTGCAGGAAAAGCAGGGTTTCACTGGAAACACAGATACAAGACAAGTCCTAAAGAAGAATCTTCTGATCATAAACCAAATGATGAGCTTAAAAGGATTTGTAACTTCCACCAGCCCATTCAAATGCAATTCATATAGAGCTACCTGGCCCTCTCATTATAATTTTCACCAGAATGCCCAGACTGTCAAGCAAGACCCTATCATCAGAAACTCAGTTCAGAAGGAACTCTGGTTCTCACTTGCACTTTGATCTGTCTCAAACACCTGTGAGGGAGGAAGCATTTATGGAAATACCTAAAGATGTCTCCATTGGGAGAAATCTAGGAGCTTTAGTGTCTTTTTGGGAAAAAACTCAGTCATGAGAGGCCATCTCAGCTGCAACCTCTGACATTTCTGCTGCTCCAATCTGACCTCCCAAATATCTAAAACACCAGCTAAAGTAAATAAATAGCATTATTTATTTATACAATCATTGATAACATTATTTATTACATTGCTGCTTCAATCTCACATCCAAATATAAAAAACCCAGCTAACTACACACATATACATATATATTATATATGATTATGTATACTTCAATCATCCATTGAAACATGTGTTCAAATATATGTATTCAATTTTATATATATATATATTTTAGTAAAGTATTATGGCATTTCCTGTTTTCTTCCATTTTTATCCTTTTGTTTTTCCTATTCTTTAGCCAACTGCTTATGGTACTTATGTGAAAGAATTTTGGAGGTCAATTTAATATTGGAATCACATTTGGAAGCTTACCCTATTTTTAAACATGATCTCAGTCTAGCTCACACTGGTGCCATAAGTCTTAAAAAGAGAAAGCCCTATTCTATTAAAAATAGCTTATTCCAGTATGACTCTAAATATACAAATAAGACAAGTTATACATGTCTCCACTACTGATTACAAATGAATCACTGTGAATATATCAGTGTGTGGCTTTTTGATGCTGATAACATTGTCCCACTGAAGGTGACTTCTTAGTAGTCATTACTAATGACTAATGAGATAGAGAGGTATCACAGATAATCCCAAATCATAGTCGCCCCAAAGACATGTATACTTTGCAGTGTACTGGGGGTTAAATGAAAGTAGATGATTTCCTGATATCCCTTTCTAGTTTCAATTTGCTTGCCTACTTGAGTTAATGATGGTCTTCTCTTAAGTACATATTCCCTTAAGAAATGAGGTAGGTGCTAAAGAGATTGCTGGCCAAACGGCACATGTAATTGTCACATGTAATTAACAGAGGAAATGATCCGAAAGGAGATCACTGAAATTTGACTATCTGCATAAAATACCAGGAAAACACTTGCATTGAATAAAAATAATTACATGGACAAGAAAACAATTCTCCACCACATTATTCACATTTTGATGAAAGGAGCTCCTTCCCAACTATTACCTATAACTTGGTGGCAGTGATGAAAGAAAGAAGGATGCCTCTAAATTTCTCTCTCATTTGAAGCGACCACATAAACAGCCAATAGAATGTGGAGAGGAGCAGGGGAGCTTTGAAAGGAGGAGATTTCATTGGTCACTGTTCTACAGAAGTGGCCAATGGCAGCAGAATCCTTCTCTGAATGGACAGATGAATACAGCACAGGCAACCAGGAAGCAATGTCTATTCCCATTTCCAAATGTCCTCTACATACCAGTATTGGTTCCTGCTAACATTTTCACCAATCCACATCAATATGAGAAATATAAGGGCAAAGTAGAGAGTTATTTATTAAACTAAATGTATTCAATGCAAAGCACTGTATTTTATTCTGAGATTGCATCATTCCTGTTGAAGGAAAAAATGCTCTTTCTCTTAGTAAATAATGGTCATATTAAAGAGCTGTAGTTGCTACTGCTGCTGCTGCTACTGTAATTTAAACAAATCAGTCCCAAAACTATTTTTTGAAACTTCCCTCCTCTGTGAAATCCAAAGATCTTACAGTCACTGAAGGCATAAGGGACTGGTGGAGTGGAAAAGCTCAATTTAGTTCAAAGAAGGAAAACCATATACAAATAAAAATATCAGACAGTGAGTGATGCCTAACTATGAATGCACTTAGATGTTGTAGCAGACTTCATCTCCAGCTATTAGATCCCAATTCCAAGCACTTACAAGGGCATTCTGGCACCCCAAAGTCAGAATGTATGGTCAGACAAGGGCAGTTGGAGCATCCTTTCCATCCCCTCTCCAAGACAGAAAATGGAGTTTTGTCACTTTTCATGCTGTGTGAAAAAAACTTCTGCCCAAGAAATCAATGGGAAATCCACCAAGTGGCTGACAGTTCAGCTTCCTCTGCTCTCTGGGATGCTGCACTAAATAGCATTTAATTCCAGGGGCTAAATTCTCTGGCTTCACATGTATCCTGCTGTTCAATTATCTGGAACATTGGTTCCTGCTTCCTTGGGTCTACTCCAGCCCTTCTCCTAACATACCTCCCCCTAACATCTATTTTTTTCTCTGTAGTTGTCTCCTTGGTACTCAGAGCTGAAATTACATGCTTCAGTGGCCTAAGAGCATATACTTTGCTTTCTCGTGTTGGCATATGCAGCTCTATTCTTTATTCTAGGGTTGTTTCAGTAAATTCTAGCCATGATGAGCCCAGGTGTAGAATGCTTTAGACTTTGAATTTATGTTACACTGAATGTCTTCATGAAGGTTAAAATGAAGGGCTCAACAACACCATAAGGAGACTCCTTATGGGGTGGACTGGATGGCTTCCAGAGGTCAAAGCTCATGACTCCAGCTGTGGTCCTGGAGTCAGCAGATCTGGCTTGGTGGCAAATGAGCAAGACTTTCTGAGGCTCATCAATATCCGAGTTTGGCAAGAGGATCTGCAGCGTCCTATGTCACCTCTCACAGGCGCCGTTTGATGACTCTATAATCTTATCTTCATCTAGCCTGTGTTCTAAACATAGCTAAGCTGAGAGGCTGGCAGAGAAAAGCAAATGAAGTGAGTATGTATAGAGGCAGAGAATTTTCACTTTCTTACTCACTCTACATATGTGTGGCATCTTCTACTTTCCCTCAAGAAAATCTCTTGGAAGGATGGGCTGGGCTTCCTTGTCCCTGTATCCTTTCAGGTCTAGGTCCGACTCACATATTTTTTTTTTTTTTTTTTTTTTTTGGTCTAAGAAACTGCCTTAAATTGGTGCTGTGAGTGAACACTGCATTTGGCTAGATCCAGCCAGATAATCTTATCACAGCTACTGAATCACCAGGAGAAAAGGTCTCCCTGCCAAACCTGGTGTCTCTTCAGAAGCCAATACAGTTTCTGCATCCATGTATCCATATCCAGTGACCAACCATGGTGGTTATGCCTTTCCCCGTCTCGTGCTGTGTAACCCTGTGAAATGGTGGGAGACTGCAACTTGCTTGCATTTTTTACCTAAAAGAAGTTACAAACATATATCTATACAAAGATATAGATATATAATGGCCTATATATTAATAATGCTGGGGGAGGGACATATCAGCAACGTATTAAAATTTAACAATCTTTATCAAGTTTAAGGAGCAGATTCTGGCACATTTGGCTGTCTTTCTATGAGCAATGCTAAAAAAAAAAAAAAAAAAAAATGCAAGCCATAAAACCCCAAGTCTCTAAACCACCATTAAATGAAAGGTCACACGAAAATGTGGAATCTACTCAGTTGGAGATGATCATTTTTGTGGACTTTTAACATATATTTACTTTCTGTTATTTTTTTGGTTCTCTTTCTCTCATACCCAGGTTGTGCCTGGCTAGAGAAAGGGTCTTGATTAACATTTCTAAGCCAACAACTCTCCAAATACCTCAACCAAAGGAATTCAGTGTGCCTACACAGAGAAAAGGAATATTTTGCCAGGTTGTACTTCTCTGCATCAAATGCTATCAGATCGACTACTGTAGGTTTCACTGAATACAACTGCATGGAATGCTATTACTGTTTGCAATGCAACATGATCTAAAAACATTGCATTTCTTTTTTATGTAAAGGGGACTAGCAGGTTTATTGTGTTTGCATGTGCTTTCCCCCTAGACTCTGGCTGCCCTAACAAGAAATTCAATAAATCTGCTTCCAAACCATCTTGCACAAGCTTTGCATGTCCAGTCTGGGCCTGAGGAAATTAACAAGAGAATAGAACATACCATCGACTTGCGGAGTGGCGATAAATTGAGAAGAGAGCATATCAAGCCATTCTCACTGATGTTTAAAGACTCCAGCCTGGAGCATAAGGTAGAGCTGGGTCTCCACAGCGGCTCTTTTTCTGAGTAAATTGTTGTAAATGTTCACGGGACTAGAGAGAGAGCCCAGGGGCTGTGGTTTTGGTTTCTTTGTTTGTTTGCTTTGGTTTGGTACTGTCTTTAATTTTTCTCCTTGAAAATCATGAGTAGACTGAAAGCCATGAAAGGAGATGCTGGTTAGATTAAGAGAACGTCAGCTTGCTCTTTAAGGAAAAGAAGACTAAAAGAATAAAGACTCCTTTAACTCAGTACGCATCAAAAGAGTTTCTTCCACTCTGAGATTATTAAGCCACGTAGCATTAACAGCCACTTACCTTTGCTTTTAGATGAATTCACATCAGCTGCAACCATTTTAATGTAATAAATGAGGACACCCAATAGCTTGATGTAAGCATCAGTGATAAACACTGTCTTTCTTAGATTTTAGACATCTATTCTCCCATTTTCCCAGTTGTCTGCTGCCTTGGAGTCCCCTGACCTAGGCATAGTAGAAAGAAGGTGGGTTGTGGATTCAGAGTCAAATTTGAATTCCACCTCTGCCACTTTCTTGCTATGTGACCTTTGTTAAGTAACCTCTCTGAGCATGAGTTCCTCTCTGTACAATGAGGATAATGAATGCGCCTACCTCATGGCGAATATGAAAGTCTCCAAGACAATACCTTGATTAGGTAAAGTGTTCAAAGATGGCAACTATCACCACATTAATGGCGACTTTTTCCATTTCCATCCCCCACCTCAGCTTTGAACTGGAGAGGGGAGTGGGAAGACGGGGTGCTGACCCTGCTTAACTGGATTGCTCCTTTGCGCTGATGGAAGCTGACAGACCTTCCTTGACTGAGCACAAGGGGTGCCTGGCATCTGCAGGAGCCTCCGGCAGGAACAGCAGGGAATCTACAAGCAAATTTCAGGAGTTTGATTCAATACTCTGTAAAGCTCCAGTGAGCAATTTTTTTGAGAGTTTGTTCAGCTGCCTGGGAGATTTGCTTTCCTTGGTTTAGAGAATTCACAATTCTGTGCACATACACCATCCCCAATGAGTTTCTTTGGTAACTACCTAAAGATTGCAGACTCCAAAATTAATACCTTCACCTGCAGTTCCAATTTGAAATGGATTGTGTCTATGCACTAACAAAAGGAAAAGAAACATTTTGCCTCACTCGACCCCCCACAAAAAAAGTAGCAGACACACTTCTCTAATTCACCATATTATTAAGGGCTTAAGGTCCAAATTAAATGTGTTTTCTTTCCTGGTTACTGCATTGAAGAAGCTAGGATGAAGAGCAGATAGCTTTATGAAGAATCTTCTCAATTAGCTTGCGTAAATACCTGTGTCCAGAGCTATACAAAATGCTTTTATCTATTTTTGCTAAAGATATATTTGCTTCTCTAATAATCTAACCCCTGCATACTATAGTTTCTAGTGTGCTTTATTTAATAGCATTCACATCTCATCTGCAGCCATCTGGTATTGGAGCAGAAATGGACCTAAGGGAGGCACAGCATGCCTGAGGTTGATTTCTGTGTCTAGGGAAGATTCTTCCACAAGAGCCAGAGGACAGCACCCTGAACAAACACAGGACTTGCCCATAGACAGTCTAACCACAGGCCACCTGTCCTGTGCTAAGCATTGCATGGGTTCCCCCAGTGGTGATGGCAACAGGACACATCAGAAAACACTCACTCCTCTCCTGCCACAGAGATATTTTTCATTGACTCTTGCTCTGAGACTATCTCTAAGGACTGTGTTACTGCTGAACAGAGAATATATCATAAGTATTCATTGGGTATTTAGTAAGTACAAGGCACTATTTCTAAGCTGTCTGCATAAATCAACTGACAACAGTAATATAAAGTAGATGTTATTATGAGCCTCATTTTATACTTGATGAAAGGAGACATGGAGAAATTATTATGAAGCTTTTCCAAAGTCAAACTGTCAGAGAGGGACTGAAATCTGAGCCCACGGTGATGCCATAGTCACTGCTCTTGTCTGCCTCTGCCAGGAGTCCCCAGGACTTGATTTTCCAGGGTTTCCTACGAAGAAGAAGAGGACAATCCTGTGCTGTCTTCATTTTCCTTTTGTTGAACTTTGGGTGTGGTGGGAGGCACAGAGAGGGAGGTTACACGAGAGGTTAAGTAGAAAAGGGTTCTAGAGCTATAACAAAATTAAAACAAGACTTTCAAATACATAGGATTCCAGAATCAGAAAATAGTATTAAGATGCATTTTCTCTGTGCTTGCTGTTATATATATCAGTTTACTATTTCACTTACTAAAGAGAAAACTTATCTTCCAAGAGGTTAAGTAGAGATCTTAGATCTCAAAATCCAGCTACCGTAAAGGTGTCATCAACTGCAAGATGCTCTATTTTCTATGCAGCACTCAGAAAGGAAAAAACCCTCAATATGGGTTGCTAAGAGGAAACGCACACACACACACACACACACACACACACACACACACACACACACAAGCTGGGCTTACACCCCTAGGGTAAGGTTGTGGGGGTTGGGGGACAGGTGAGACATCACTCTTAAACAAGGGCAGTGAGGAAACTCACACGCCTATACGCTTATATTGATTAAATAAAAGAAAGAAGCTCCCCAAGCATTTAAACTTCAAAATGGAATCTGCATAGATTTGCTGCAGACTTCACCTCCAGGAATTCACATTCTGAATGTGGACCAAAAAAAAAAAAAATTCTCAAGCAGATAATTGAATTTAAAATGATCCTGGGTTGATATTGCCACCTGGTGGCCAACAGAAGCAATTGCAAACCTCCCTTGAAAGAACTCAAGATTTTAAGATTCCGCTGATAAGATGCATGCTGATTTTAGAGATGTTAAGGTGCTCATTTTAAAGGTAAATTGTGCATTTTATTAATTATATATATTAGAATTTTTAAAATACATATAATATTTATGATTCTAAAGCTTCTTCTCTTTCCGCTTCCCTACCCTCCTTCTTGGGAACAAGTCTGGACCATAGAAGTATGTTTTCTGAATGGAAAAACAGAAATGGAAATAATTGTTCCCTTGCAATCTTTGTGGGAAAGAAAGAGCTTTATTCTGTTTGAACAATAAGAAGACACATGAATAAGGGAACCCTTTCCACCTTTATGAGTGAATTCGAGAACAATGAAATGTTTAAACACTAAAATGAATGAAGCTCCATTGAAATGTATAGAAATATTATTCAGACATTCCCTGGTCAGTTTGCCTATAACACTTGGCATATCTATCCACAGCATTATGTGAAACAGGACTTTTATCTACTTCATGGTATTACATAAATACTTGTTGAATGAAAAAGGAAATGAATAAAGACTCAGTTTAAGAAGGTTAGGGAAGACTGCCTCACCCCTATAGCTGTTATCAGGATATTTTTTGTAAATCCTAAGAGCCAAAAGGCATGGGTCAATTTTGATCTGACTCTTTTCAGTGGAGTTTCAGGGGAGAATAAAAGTTCGGTGTACTCCCAGTCATGGAATTTCAAAGGTGGTTCACTCCCCGCTCCCTCACAGGAGTCTTTTGAGTTAAGCTTCAGAACAGTGTGCTCATGACTCATGTGGCTTAGCCAGCACAGCTTTCCTTCCCTATTCCTTGGATTCCTTATCTGTGAAATGAGGACGTTGGACCTTTTCAGCAGTTAATGCTATGAATCCATGAATTTCCTATGACCATAGTGGCCATATGTCCTGGTTTGCAGGGGGACAGTAGTAGATGCCTGTTTTTACAATGTAAAATTAGTATCACCTCCTTTCACCCTCAAAAATCACCCAGTGTAGATGATACGTAACAAGTCATGCAACCCAAGGCTTGAGCCTCAGCCAGGTTAGAATTGGTGACTCAACATCTTCCTTCACTACCCAGTCAACCCATCAGGACTTTCTAAGCAGACCTCTGGATAAGAGAAAGGGGACCCATTCCAGTTGCCAAAGGCCCTCTTCAGCTCCACCCAAACTTCACAGATAAATCCTTTGCACTTCTTTAGTCAGACTAAAAATTTCCTAAGTAGGCTTACAGATCTCATGGGCAAGCAAAAATCAGAACTATGGTAAAGAGAGGTAGAAAACATAATATATTTGTCAGAAGCTATAATCATATTGGATATTTTCTTATTAAAAGAAGAATGGATTTTCACTAATAAAAGTTTATACTAAGTATAAGGCCAAAAGAAAAAAAAAATGAAATCTCTTTGGATCTTTCAACCCAGGGTAACCACTGTTACCATTTTGGCATCTGTCATTCTGGTCTTACAGGAGTGTGAATCTACAGACTTAGGTACACAATGTATTAATCCATTTTCATGCTGCTGATAAAGGCATACCTAAGACTTGGCAATTTACAAAAGAAAGAGTTTTATTGGACTTACAGATCTACATGGCTGGGAAGGCCTCACAATCATGTTGGAAGGTGAAGAAGAAGCAAGTTACATCTTACATGGCTGGCAGGAAGAAGAGAAAGAGAGCTTGTTCAGGGAAACTCCCATTTTTAAAACCATCAGATCTTGTGAGAACCATTCACTATCACGAGAACAACATGGGAAAGATCCACTCCCGTGATTCAGTCATCTCCTACTGGGTCCCTCCCACAACATGTGGAAACTATGGGAGCTACAAGAGGAGATTTGGGTGGGGACACAGAGCCAAACCATATCAGCAACTTTTACAAAAATAGATCACTGTATGCACAGGGCTTTGTAACATAGTGTTAAACATTATTTGCTTTAGCTTTTTTCCCCATTATTAAATATTCTATTA
The DNA here is from genome assembly GCF_009761245.1 of Sapajus apella. Taxonomy (NCBI): domain Eukaryota; kingdom Metazoa; phylum Chordata; class Mammalia; order Primates; family Cebidae; genus Sapajus; species Sapajus apella. The sequence goes on along the minus strand of NW_022436943.1, from coordinate 54,124,735 downwards.
CACAATAATTTTAGTATTTACATACTATCTCATTGCACATTTTAACCATTTCAGGCTTTTTAAAAAAAGTTTTTCACTATTATAAATTACAAATAAGGTTGCAATGACTATTCTCATGGTTAAATTATGCATTTTTGCTTATTTATTTTTTAGGATAAAATCCTAGGGATGAGTAAAAGAGAAACCACATTTAAAAGCACTTGATAATCATTTTGAAATTGCCCTCAAAAATTATGCTTATACTTTTTTTAAATTGCCAATTTGATAAGAAGTAAAAAGCAGCACCTGCCTGGCATTTGTGTTTATTTTTAAAACTATTATTGCAGTTGAAGGTTTGTCAGTACATGTTTTGGCCCTTACATTTCTCCTTTTGTGATTTGCACATTTCTAGTACCTTAGTGTTATAATTTACACATTTGTCTTCTTCACTGCTCATCTTTCACTGCAGTACTCACCTTTGTCTTACTAATTTGTGAGGTTTCTTTACATACTGAGGAGCTTAACCTTTATCACTTATCTAGGGCTTTTCCATTTTCAGAGCGCTTACAAGAAAGTGATGTTTCTCAGCCTCTGGTCCTCACTTCTCTTCTGGAACAAGGCTCTGAATGAAACTTAGGATAGGGAAATCAATTAATTACAATTACATATGGATGTTTCCAAGCCAGAGTAGCGAACCCAAAACTTTAGCATCTTAGGAAAGCTTAATAACATAGGAACACTTATTTGGAATAATTTAATTAAGCTAAGTGTTCCAAAAACAATGTTATCACCTTAGAATAAGGTAACTTCCTCATCTTGAATAAAGATTAAGGTATGTTTAGTATATACTTCAAAAGTGACTGAGAATTTATGCTTTGGATATGGGCATTTTTGTGGGTAAAATGTTATAATCAAGCCACATTAAGGAAGATTAAAATTCCTTCCTTCTTTTAGTACTGGTATTTTACCTCTTAATTCTTAATTGTTTTGAGAAAAGGCCTCCTTTGTCCTTGTGACAAATGTATGTACTAAAACTATCTTTGTCCAAGGCTAATCATTTCCAACTTAAGAATCACCTGAGGATCTTGTTTGAAACGCGGTACTATGCCATCGCTCTGCTCCCAAGATTCTGATTTTGCAAGAAGACCTGCATTTTGCTAAACACTCTTTTTGGGGTTTTGTTATTCTAGGTTGCTGGCCTTCTTTCTCTGTCCTTGATTGAGCATGAGACTTAGGCTGGTCACTTGCCCACATCTTCAGAGATCAGCTTACATCATAAAGCCCCCAGGTCCTCACTCAGGAGTAGTGTGGCTTTTAACAAATCTAGAGAGGATGTCTCCATGAGGCTAATAAGGACCACAGTCTTTGGGATCAAATAGGTCTCAGTTCAAGTCTCACTTTGGAAATAGAGGTGGGCATAAAAGACAGTTGATTAGTTTTCTAATTAATAATGGGTAATGGCAAGTTGTTATATTTCTGTTACTCAAATGGACACCCACATACACGTATAAAATCCTCATTTTGCTCGTCAGTATTTAGTCTTTGTTGAAAGACAGAGGAAAGAACATAGACTGGATTCCTGACTTGAACCCAATTCCAGCCAGTTACTGGTTAGGTGATAAAAAGCAAAGGGCTTGATCTCATTGAAATGAGTATGATTGTCTGCTCTTAGGGGTTGTTGTGAAAATTAAATGGCACAATATTCATATAACAGAAGCTTGGATAAATGCAATAGTCTTTCTTTTCCCTTGTCCTTCTAATTCATCCACTGCCGATCCAAAGCTGCACAAGGCTAAACGCTCTGTAAGATTTATCTTAGAGCTTTCCCTTAAAAAACAAAACAAAAATGCAACTTCATTGAAAATGGTGGGAAGGGCCAATTTTGATGTGTCTGTGTCCCAGGATACCAGGGTTCCAACCTTCATTAATCTTAGCAAGTACAGCCTTCTAGCTCATTGGAAGCAGTGGTTCCAGCAATCTCCCAGGATCATTGGAGCACAAGCAGTGACCACCTTGGCCTCTGAGATGTGTTTAAATTTGTAGGTGTCATTCACTTGTCTTTTCTTTGAATTATTTTATTATTCCAACATCCTTATTATCACTATCTTCTAAATAAGATGAGAAAGATTGTTTCTCTCTTCAAGGATGACTGGTGTTTCATCATTATCAAAGACCGTGCTTTTCTTCCTGTGAGGACAAGCCAGCCAAGGTAGATATTTCATGCAGGGATTTATTTATGCTCCTGCAAAGATTGTCCTTCCATCCTCACTTCTTGTGGTTCCCAGGGAGTTCATCAGGCATGGCTCAGAGAATTCACTCTAGTGATTCTTGGAAGTGCATCCAGCAGAACTCAGAGCATATTTATGCTATTGATTTTTGGGAAGTTCATCAGGAACAGCTCAGAGCATGCAGTCTGCTTGGTTTGCATTCTGTTTGTGTCCACTCCATTGGGCATCTCATACTGAGATGCTATAAGAAGGCATAAAGCCTCACAGCTTCTGTGCCCTGGGAACTTATACACTGGCCTGTGATCTGGGAACTTCTCATCCTAAAAATGGGCATGATAATGGTCACTTTGCAAGGTGGTGCAGACGAAATGCAGATAATACATAAGGGTCTTGGGGGCTGCAATGAATTGCAACTGAGGCAGCAATGTGACAAGGAAACTGATATTTGTTGAACACTTACTACCATATCAGGCCCTATCATGCCTATTTTAAATGTTTTGCCTCATTTTACTTAAGTGTCACAATATCCTTTAGGTAGGCACTGATTATACTATTTGACAGGCAAGGGAGCCTCAGAGAGCTTGAGTAGTTTTTCCGAGGACCACAGCAATAGAAGGCAGCAGAGTGGGGATTCAAATAGAGTTCACTGGCTCTCCCAAGCTATTCTACCAATTTTGTGACACCTTGAAAAATCCTGTCCCTTTCCTAAGCGCCATATTTCATATAGTTTGAAATTCGTGAAAGATGCAGCCAGCAGGTTGCAAGGGAGGTGTTATACAGCAATGCACATAGCAAATATACCTTAGAGGTAAAAACTAAAACAAAGTTAAAACCATGAACATTTCTTTTATCCTCTATTCATGCCCCCATCCCCCGACACACACCCACAAACATGCACACATGTATACATTCATAGGCATACACATTTACAAACAATCCACCTCATGTTTCTGGCAACAGACAGAATCTTGATAAAGGCAGCCTGAAAACGAAGGCAACTCTATCACCCCATCTATCAATGAACATGTGAGAATCAAATAAGTGAATACATAAACGTACTTTTTCTCTTAGGCCAGTGGGAGAAGGAGTGACGAGTCTCCAAACCACCCTTGAACTGTCTATCCCAAAAAAGCTGATCAGTTTGAGCAATCAAGGAGGTACTTTTAGGACAAGATGGCTCAAGAGAAGACAAAGCCAGAGACAGCCTCCTAGAAAGATGAAACCTGGCTAGGAGCGGTGGCTCACGCCTTTAATCCTAGCACTTTGGGAGGCTGTGGCGGGCGGATTACTTAAGGTCAGGAATTCGAGACCAGCCTGGCCAATATGACAAAATGCTGCCTCTACTAAAAATATAAAAATTAGCTGGGTGTGGTGGCATGCACCTGTAATCCCAGCTACTCAGGAGGCTGAGGCACAAGAATCGCTTGAACCTGGAAGGCAGAGGCTGCAGTGAGCCAGGATGGCACCACTGCACTCCAGCCTGGGTGACAGAGAGAGACTCCACCTCAAAAAAAAAAAAAAAAAAAAAAAAAGAAAAGAAAAAAAGATCAAGTGTACATTAAACAAAAGTTGAATGAGCTTCAGTTTTTACACACAAGCTTTTTCCAGTTTTATATTATGATAACTATTGTAAATAGTGCTTACTATGAACCAAGTTCTGTGCTGAGTATTTTCTAAAACATTCATTTAATGTTACTTCTTTTTTTGGTTAGCAGCCACGTAAGACCAAGGATTTGCCACACAAGATAATCTTTAGATAATTATTTGGCTGAGTACAATTGGCTCTTAGCTATGTCCAGAATGTCTCTCAATTTTTTTCTGTCATTGATAAAGAAAATCAAAGTTAAATGGAGGCTTTAAAAATTTCAAGAAAAACGTATCATAAACTCTAAAATGTTTCTTACTTTATCCCATCAACTTTTACTGGAGTTATAATGATTATAATAAAATAATAAAGGAGAAATCTGGGCAAAGAAAAGAAGGCTAAGCAAATGAATGAATTTTCTGATGGGTTAGGATGCTGGAATCTACAATTAGGTAATGAGCAAAATGTACATTTCTGTCTTGGAGACATTCAAAATTTGTTGAACCACTCCATGTCTTATTTAGATGAGCAGGAAGAGGAACACGGAGCATGAATGGTCCCAGGTTTTCTCTTGCATTTTTCTAAATCATATGTATACTAATCACTTTCTTGATTTTATTATTAACATAATTTTTAAATATTTATTCTGTCATACATCAGGCTGCTCTTGAGTTTTTACTACTCTAGTAAGTCCCAAAATAGTATGAATATCTTGGGTTCCTTCTTCATGCATGAAAGATGGGTTTCAAAGAGGCTTAGGGAAGAAAGCCATCCCTTAGTCAGAGAGCAGCCTTGTAACACTCCTTTATTGTCTTGATATTACCTTGCAAAATTACAGCTGTTTCTACCACTCTCTAGGTAATCAAATGATATCAAGTGCCATTTTGTATATATTTTTTAATCAGACCAATTAGCAAGCCACAGTCCCATAAAGCCAGTATTTTCAGAGTCAGAAGTGCCAATTTCACCTGTAATAGCATAATATAGAATTATAGAATTATGAGGCCATTGACCTGGTCACTGAAGCAATTTTAATGCTTCATGTGTAGACATCATTATTATCTACAACCAGGGACTTCTAGGTAAAGAATGTAGGAATAGTTACCACTTTGTTGGCTTCTCCATGGATGGGGGCTGGGGTGGGGGGCTAGACCACCCAAGAAAGGAAGAACTCTTCCTCCCAAGGATGGAAGATTTGGGGGAGGGTGAGCTGGAAGAATGGTGGTTTGGAAGGTTCTTAAAAGTTCTTGAAATTCTCATGCACCCAGTCTAACCCCACTACCAAGAAAGAGTATTAGAAGATGTATTACCACCGTAGGGTCTTCTGCCACCCCTGGGCAGGTGTCCTCCCAGCCTTGCACTTCTGAAGCCATCAATCTTAAATACATGTTAGCATGTTTCCTTCTGAGTCAACAAAACTTGATTAAATCCACCTTTGTCCAAAGGTCAATTTACTTGGGAAGAAGTATGTCAGTGAGAAATTCTGCACACCCACCTGTCACTCATAGAATTGCTCCTAATAACGATGTTATCGGAGTAGGAACCAAGATAGAGAAGATGGCCTATTTCAGAATTTAAAAATTATTGAAAATTAATCTCATTGCAATTATGCCTTTTATCCAAATGGTCTATTTTAAGCATGCTCTAGGCTACTGCCATGCTACAAAATGCATGAATTTAACAACAGAATGCTGGTGAAATTTCTTCATCCACTAATGCAAAAGAACAGATTATCCCAGTTGAGAATTTTCTTTAACAAATGTTTTAATATATACTAATAAAAGATGTGCTAGGAAATTTTTTCTTCAAACTAAATTTATCCAAAGATGAAATGGGCTCCCAAGCAAGGAGTTGATTTCCCCCAACACTGGAAATATTCAAGCAGGAGTTAACGGCTCATACCTGAGAGATATTACTGAGTTAAACTGGCATTAGTAAAGGTTGGACCAAGATGACAAGTACAATTCACTCCACCTAGTAGATTCTGTAATCTCACCCATTATATAATCTTGGGTAAAAAGACAGAGTACAGTTATAGTTTAGACAATTAACTAGATAATTGTTTTAGTTAGAGGCATCTTCTACGTCTTGTAGAAATGTAAGAATTTTTCAGTGCCTTTTAGCTTATAGTCAAAATAGAGTATCTAGGAAACCACTGTGATTTTCCTCCCCCTCACCTAGGCAGAGTTTTTAGGACTATCCCAGGCATGAAAATATGGAAGTCTAGAAGTTCTATCACATCTGTAAGCAAATTTCCCTGATCATCTCTCTGTGGATAAGGAATCTGAAATGGATTTTTTTTGCATGTGATTGGACTTGGGTTTCCCAGCTTTTTTGTGGTGGATCTAAAAAATCCATTGACCTTCACGACTCTGATTTCATTTCTGAATATGTCTTTCAAGAGAATTCACGGCCAGAATCCCCAGACATGAACAAAATGAAACACAAGTTTATCCTGCTCTCCTTCCTTGGAAGTAACAAGTCTCTACTTCAATCAAACCAAATAGAAATTTTCATTTTTGAAACAATTTCCTTATCATTTGAAGATTGTAGTCTGTCTTCTTCTGTTGCATTTAAATAAAATCTACTGTCTTTTATTTTCTTCCCTATTGTCAGGTCACCCATCCTGGCCTAAAAAGGGGACTCATTATTTTGCATTGCATTGTGCTGGATCCATTCATCAATCCTCCAATGTGGAGGATCCATTCATCAATTAAGAAAATATAGTAGTGGCATTTTATTAAACTAATTTTTAGGCTGTTTCTTTTTTCTTTTTCTTTTTTTTTTAAAGAAAGAAAGAAAAAAAAGAATGAAGGAGAGGAAGAAAGGGGAAGAGGAAGAGGGAGAGAGAACGGGGGTGTTGCTTTATTGCCTGGGCTAGAATGCAGTCTAAAAAATGGGTATGCCTATAATTGTGCTTAGAGACATGAAAAAAAAATGAGGGAAGAAAATAACTAACAAGCAGCCAACCAATATTTAAATAGGTGTGATGTGGTACTGATAATAGTGTATATTTTGTGTATTTAAAGTGGAGAGTTCTATAAATGTTAATTAAGTCTACTTGTTCTGGATCTGAGTTCCAGTTCTGGATATTGTTATTAACTTTCTGTCTCATTGATCTGTCTAATATTGATGTTGAAGTCTCCCACTATTATTGTATGGGAGTCTAAGTCTCTTTATAAGTCTTATATATCTGGGTATTCTTGTATTGGGTGTGTATATATTTAGGATCTTTAGCTCTTCTTGTTACATTGATCCTTTTATCATTATGTAATATCCTTCTTTTCTTCTTTTGATCTTTGTTGCTTTAAATTCTATTTTATCAGCAAAAATTGCAACTCCTGCTTTCTATTTATTTATTTATTTTTGCTCTACATTTGGTTAGTAAATCTTCTTTGCATGTGAGGTGGGTCTGGATGCAGCATACCAATGGGTCTTGGCATTTTTTACCCATCTGTGTCTTTGGATTGGGGGATTTAGTCGATTTGAATTTAGAATTAATAATAATGTATGTGAGTTTAGTACTGCCATTTAATGTTAGCTGGCTGTTTTGCCCATTAGTTAATATAAATTCTTGATTATGTTGATGCTCTTTATTTTTTGGCATTTTTTAGAAAGGCTGATACTGGTTGTTCCTTTCTATATGTCGAGGTTCTTTCAGAAGCTCTTGTAAAGCAGGCCTGGTGTTGATGAAGTCTCTGAGTGCTTGCTTGTTCACAAAAGATTTTATTTTTCCTTCGCTTATGAAGCTTGGTTTGGCTGGATGTAAAATTCTGGGTTGAAAGTTCTTTTCTTTAAGGATGTTGAATATTGGCCCCCACTCTCTTCTGGCTTGTAGGGTTTCTACTGAGAGATCTGCTGTGAGTCTGATAGGCTTCCCTTTATAGGTAACCCGATCTTTCTCTCTGGCTGCCCTCAGTATTTTCTCTTTCATTTCAACCCTGGTGAATCTGGCCATTATGTGCCTTGAGGGTGGTCTTCTTGAGGAATATCTTTGTGGTGTTCTCTGTATTACCTGGAGTTGAATATTGTCCCGCCTTGCTAGGTTGGGAAAATTTTCCTGAATAATATCCTGAAGCATATTTTCCAGCTTGGATTGATTCTCTTCATCACATTCAGGTACACCTATCAAACGTAGATCAGGTCTTTTCACATAGTCCCATATTTCTTGGAGACTTTGCTCGTTCCTTTTTATCCTTTTTTCTCTAATCTTGTCTTCTCGTTTTATTTCATTAAGTTGGTCTTCGACCTCTGATATCTTTTCTTCTGCTTGATCAATTCAGCTGTTAAAAGTTGTGCATACTTCGTGAAGTTCTCGTGTTGTGTTTTTCAGCTCCATTAATTCACTTATATTCCTCTCTAAATTCTGTATTCTTGTTAACATTTCGTCAAACCTTTTTTCAAAGTTCTTAGTTTCTTTGCATTGGGTTAGAACAAGTTCTTTTAATTCACAGAAGTTTCTTATCATCCACCATTTAAAGCCTGGTTCTGTTAATGGAACACACTCGTTCTCCATCAGGCCTTGTTCCGTTGCTGATGAGGAACTGTGATCCCCTGTAGAGGGAGAGGCATTCAGATTTGGGTATTCTCAGCCTTTTTAGGCTGGTTTCTTCACTTCGTTATAGATTTATCCATCTGTGATCTTTATAATTACCATCTTTATAATTGGGTTTCTGAGGGGACATCCAACTTGTTGATTCCCAGCGCTAAAATCTGAGCAACTCACTGTGCCGGCCAAAACAGCGGCGTTAAGATTGATGGTGCTTTTCTGACTCTGCACCAAGAACCGCCGCACCAAGGCAGTGGCAAAACCGCCTCGCCGGCCACAAGAGTTGCGCTGGTGACCCGTGGGGCTCCTCCGCTGGGAATCTCCTGGTGCGTGAACAACAAAAATTCGTCTGAAAGTGTGGCATCCTCTCGTTCTCTGCGCATTCACTGGGAGCTATAATCCTGAGCTGCTAGTGATCAGCCACCTTGGATCTCTCTCCTTCTTAGGCTGTTTCTAATGTCCTTTTTTTTTTCTATAAACAGGATTTTAATATTAGTATAAATAGACCACAGTATTACCAAAAAACTGTAAGGACAGAGCGTGGAAAACAGATTTTGAAATCCGTGCATAGAGCCTCTCCTGGGCTGCTGCCTGTCCTGTCCGGCTGTGCTGCAGGGAATGCTGGAAGGGCAGGAATGCTCCTCTAGGGGGCGTTCTAATGTCCATTCTTTACCTGTTTGTTTCACTTTCATTCTAAGATTGACATAGGCTCATATTTTTAACACATTCCCTTTCTTTGTATCATTAAATTACATCACTGAAATATACCAAAGAAACCTGATCATGCATCTATGAACAAGATCGCCTTACTCTGAAAGCAAGGTAGAGCAGCCAGTGAGACCATGCACTCTAGAACAAAACTCTTTGAATTCTCTCTGTGTGATCTGTGAAGGTGTTGTTGAGTTGCTCAGATAATCGAATACTCAGTTTCTTTATCTACAAAATGAGGGTACGATAAACAAGACCTTCCTCAAGTGTTGTAATAATTAAATGAGAACATTCATGTAAAGTGTGAAGCATAGCACCAGCCTTGCACTAGGTATTAGTCATTATTATTAAAATTTCTTACTCGAGATTTTCAACCTTTTTCTGAATCAACCAAGACCCTACATGTTGAAAAATAATAATATTCCAAATTCTAATCTAAGATCTCCAAGGAAGTATTTGTAATTTGTTCCAAGTGTCTGAATTTTGTCACCAACAACTGACTATGACAAGCTCTTTTACCTATCTGATCCTCAAGCTTATCTGAAACATATATATCTTAAATTCTTATATGAAATGTGTGTGTGTGTGCACGTGCATGTGTGTGTGTGTGAGTGATTGCCAAGTTCTCTTGTAGATAAAGGGCTCAGTAAATTATAAGGGTTCACAGGTCATTTCCAAGAACAGTTTTCCTAAAGATCGCAGAAAAGTTAAGAATTCTACCCAGTGGTGGGTAATCTTTCAAGAAGCATGGGGAAGAATGAGGGCAGGGTCTTCTCCCAAGTCAAAACACCACACATGAGTTACAATTTCTTTAGAAGAGTCCTTTAAAACATGGTGGACCAATCAGTCAACAACATTTTTGGGGTAACCACTGAGTGCAAGGTACAATTCTGTACAGAGGAATAGAAGACAACATTCTGCCAGGCAACACCATTGAAAAGGCAAGCTTCACATAGATGAAAGTACAGAAATGAAATAAGTATGATTAATTGGTTGACAGTCGAAAACATTTATATAGCATTATCATGTGCAAGGCACTGTTCTAAGCACTTTGTATATATTGCCTCATTTCATCCTCCCAGTAACCCTTATGAGATAATTCCTATTATTATATCCATTTTCTAGATAAGAAAACTGAGACATAGAAAACTTAATGATGTTGTCCAAGGATGCATAGTTGTTAGTGCTGGGATCCAAATCTGGTTAATCTAGCTCTTGATTAGTTCATGCTCACAACTGAGATATAAAAGGATAAGAGGGGCCAGTTGAGGACAGAACAGGGATGAGATGAGGAGTGTCTAACTTTGATAGGCATAAGCACACAACTAACTTAAAGCTATGAGCCAGAGTGTTCAGACCTTTACCAGTCAAGAGGAAGTGAAATGAATCACTACTCAATCTCAGTACTCTATCATTCTGAGCCAATTAGGAATTTTCTTGTTGAAGTCCTGCTCTCCTTATATTTCCAAAGTAATAATGCACCACATTCTGAAACCCAGTATTTTATATTTGGTGGACGTCAACTTCACAAGTATTATAAGATTCTTCTTTTATGCAGCTATGCTATGCTAGTTCAAACAGAAAAATAATAGAATGCTTCAGCATTGCCAAACTTATGAACTATATTAATGTTCCCATTTGACAGATAAGAAAAGTGAGGTTCAAAGAAATTAGCTTTGCTCACAATAAAATAGTGACAGATCTAAAAGCAAAGTGAGTCTTTATACTTTGTCTCCACCCAATTTGCCATCTGAAGAAAATGGAAAACATAATATCTTATGCAATTTTAGTCTGGACAAATGATGATTATGTCACATTTTTTTAAGTCATCAGTAAAAAACATTCATGAAAGGAGTCACAGAGACTTATGCTTGGGATCTATAAAAAAGGATCTTTTCATAGGATCAAGGGCCAATAATGGAAAGGAAGCCATTGCAAAGGAATGAACTCTCAGGGTCAGGCTCTCAGAATGTTCAAGTTGATGGTGTTTAGAACCCCGAGATGCCCTGCTCAGGATAAGAGAAAAGAAACTCACTTTCCCAGATAAAGCAGAAAAGATCATCAGATGAAAATTAACAGACATTTGGGTTGACATCATGAATGTTATGAGAAGGATTTCTGAATTTGGAAGGCAATGATCAATTACAACTCCAAGATGCTGTGAGGATGGTAGTGATGATGACAGGTGGTGATGATGATGATGGATGGCATAAAAAAAGAAAAGGAGAAATTTTAGTGTACTGATTAACTACACTAAAATTATTATTGCTGTTTTTAAAATTTCATTATCAAATCTATGCAACCAGGCTGGTTTAAAATTAATCAGCCAACAAAGAATAATTAGATCCTCTGTAATTGATTGTTAGAAGGAATTCAGACATTTATCTTTCTTTGAATTAACTGCTTTGTGGCTAATTCATTTGCAAGATGCTTTGTGTAGGCCTCTATGATTGTGATCTGTTCTTGGGTAGCACTATTAGTACCTATTAATCGTATGGGTTTTCTGTGGTTTTATCAGGATTGAGGATGGCATAGAGTGATTCTTCAGAGCCATGTTCCTGGTTCCCCTCCAGATAACAAGCAGGTTGTCAGCAAGTGGACAGAAGCCTCGATACTGAAGAATAGAAAAAGCATTGCCCTGCAAAAGCAATAAATGTGCAGTCTCTGAGCAGCACTGTGCTTCACCTAGAGAGCCCACAAACTATAGGATATTCTCCAAACCTTAGCTATGACACTGAGAAGGAGGGTTCGGTCTAAAACCCAGATCACACCAAGAAGTCAGAAGAAATAAAAATCATGTAACTCTTGATTTCAAACACCATACCAACAACAGATAGGACTGACTGTATTATTTCTTGACCTGACTGAAACCCTACCTTAGTATTGTGGACATAGAGCCTAAGATGTTGTGAGGCCTCTATTTGCCAGCTTTCTGTATGAAGTAACCATGAAATGCAAATCAGGGGTTACAAAGTTCCAAAGTGAGCCTTAGCTTTCTGTCCACCGAAAATAAAATAACCTGCCTGCTACTATACCTCTCTGTCTTCAAGGTCAAATTTGGGGCTGGGTTCAGGCTAATTCAAAGGCTCTAAAACTGAAAAAGTTTTAAAAACCGTCCTGCCTTCTGGAAGTAGTAGATATTCCCCTGCTTAGTAACTCCAAGATGGTTCAAGAGACTAGACAGAAGTGAGGCAAATACACATTGAGTTCTGACCTTCTAGAAGCTTTTAAAGCTAGGCAATGAAATTACTGAGTACTCTGGATAATCAAAATAAAGTTAACACCATTCCCTAGGGCTGCCTTGAGCAGACACAGAAGGACATCAAGCATATTGGTCTATTAGTCTTGGTTTCTCTTCTGTGAAATGAAAGGGCTATACTAGCTGGAGATCTCTTTGGCTATTTTCTATCTTAAGAGCCTGAGAATTTATTTTTAATTAAAAAAAAGAGGCAGAGAGACTTCCTGGTAAAACATTTCCCTGTGTTCCCAAACTTAACACGAAACAGAGCAAGATCCTTAAATGACTTAAGTTTACTCATGAAGAAAGTCAATGCGAATTTGATTTGCTGCATATATGGATGTGTGCTCTTCTGTTCTGTTAAAATAATGTGAGTTCAGAGGGAGGGGAAGAACTGGAAACTTTCCTGCAAAGTCTCCCTCCCATTGTATTTACTCCTGGGCTCTCACTGGAAAGTTGGCAGGAGGGATGGGATAATGCTCTGTGAAAGTTTTATTAAGATATGAATTATTTTTATTTTTAAAAAATCTAATTGCCCTGTTTCTTCTTGATGTTTCCCTCAACCTCAAACACTGCTAAAACCTAATTCTTCCAAAACCCAACTCTTCTGCAAAGTAACTCATTCTCTTTTTTTTTTAATTACAGTATTCTCAAATGAGGGATGAAGTATTCAAGTCAAACTTGGTCTGTGCATTTATCGTTCTTCTATTTATCACGGCAATACAAAGTTTGCTTCCTTCTTCAAGGTAAATATGAAAGAACTAATTGATCTGGTAAAACATCTTTGTGAAATTCCTCACCTGGAGTCAGTCAGCTGACTTTTCAAAGGATCAGAATTTAAAATAACCGAGTCCAGATCCCATACCAAAATGTTTGACAGTCTCAATGTCTATTCTGGTTGTCTTACTCTGCATAATAATCTCAAAACTCTGCCCAGACAATAATTTTTATCCCAATTTTAATTAAAAACAATCAAAATTAAAATAGGTCCCACTCTTACTTGACATGACACCCATGAATGCAGAAAATAGGTATAAGAACTTCAATCGCCATTTACTTATGCTTTTGTTAGTATAGCTCCTTCACAGATGCAGCATCATAGTTCCATGGGAATGAAAAATCAGCACTTTAACAATAACGCAAACACCTATTTAGTCACTGTTCTAAATACTTAACATACACAAACTTCTGGAATCCCCATGACAACTTCATGAGGTAGGTGCCATGATTATCTTCATTTTAAAGAGAAGGGAACCGAGGATCATAATAGTGAAATAAGTTGCCTAAGATCTCATGGTTCATAAGATCTCATAGTTATTGCCTAGATTCAACCCAGGAAGAAAAGCTCTAGAGCCTGGGTTCTTAATCCTCTGCTAGGCACATATTGTCCAGGTTACAGATGCTGTAGCCAGGATTTGAACCTAGTTCTGGATTAGTCCAATAGCCATGCTTTTTTTTTTCTCCTCTAAGCTATAAGTTACCTCCTGCCTCTTTTCTCAGCTAAATTGCCTTCTACCCATACTTAACATGAGTCTTCCCCCTTCACATGGTTAAAAATAATATCAACAAATATTTTTTAAATACTTAATATAGGCAAAAGAACATTCTAGCCCCTGAGGATAATATAGTTTTGGAAGAAGAGGTTCTGTACTCTCTAGGACATAATTTAGTAGATGACAAAGACATTAACAATGGCTCCCAGTTACTGAGTACTTATACATGCCAGGAAAGTACTGCATCTTTTGCATGGATTGTCTCAAAAAGCCTGAAAGTTAACGATGAGTAAGGTGGCATTCCAATTGCGTTTGTAGATGAAGATTTATCCCAGGTCGCACATGTGTGCAACATCTGAGCTGAGATTTGAACCCAGAGACAAAATCTGTGCTTTTACTTACCAGACTGCTTTGCATCAAAATCCGTTATTCATTCTGACCACATCACTCAAGGAAAAATTTGTAGAAAAGATTTTGAGCTGAGTAAAATGAGAGTGGAAAAAGTAGAAGAGCATTCCATTTGGAAAACTGTTCTGGCAAAGGCATACAAGTGAGAAAGACCTTGTGGTTGTAGAATAGTGAGTAAATGTGAGAGCCTATAGCAAAGGGTTTGTGCAAGAATAGAATAGACACTATTGCTGAAAAAGGAGGGAACCAGCAGAAGTTCAATGTTCATAACTATGTTAAAGACTTTGGAATTGATCCTGAGAGAAGGAAGGAGCCCCTGGAGATTTTTAGGAAGATTGTAGCATGATACTGTGGAATAAAGATGTTCAAGTTAACTACTATGCAAAGGCAGGCCATGCTTGACCTTCCCCCTAATTATCAGGGGACATTAGAAGGAGAGAGGGGATTCTGGGAAGATGATGGCACAGACGGTGTATGTATATATACATATATATATATATATATATATATATATATATATATATATATCTTGTGTCAGTTTGCTGAGAATGATTGTTTTCAGATTCATCCGTGTCCCTACAATGGACACAAAATCATCATTTTTATGGCTGCATTGTATTCTGTGGTGTATATGTGCCACATTTTCCTAGTCCAATCTATCATCGATGGGCATCTGGGTTGGTTCCAGGTCTGCCACAATGAACATTCATATGCATGTGTCTTTATAACAGAACGATTTATAATCCTTTGGATGTATACCCAGTAATGGGATTGCTGGGTCAAATGGAATTTCTATGTCTAGGTCCTTGAGGAATCGCCACACTGTCTTCCACAATGGTTGAACTAATTTACATTCCCACCAACAGTGTAAAAGTGTTCCTGTTTCTCCACATCCTCTCCTGCATCTGTTCTCTCCAGGTTTTTTAATATTTGCCATTCTAACTGGTGCAAGATGGTATCTCAATGTGGGCTTGATTTATATTTCTCTAATACCCAGTGATGATGAACATTTTTCCATATGTTTTTTGGTCTCATATATGTCTTCTTTTAAAAAGTGTCTGTTCATATCTTTAACCCACTTTTGAATGGGTTTGTTTGTTTGTTCTTGTAAATCTTAGTTCTTTGTAGATCCTGGTTATTAGTCCTTTGTCAGATGGGTAGATTGCAAAAATTTTTTCCCATTCTGTTGATTGCTGGTTCACTTCTGTACAGCAAAAGAAAGCTCTGGAGTTTAATTGGATCCCATTTGTCTATTTTGGCTTTTGTTGCCAATGCTTTTGGTGTTCTAGTCATGAAGTCCTTGCCTATGCCTATGTTCTGAATGGTTTTGCCTAGCTTTTCTTCTAGGGTTTTTATGGTGTTAGGTCTTATGTTTAAATCTTTAATACACCTGGAGTTAATTTTAGTGCAAGGTGTCAGGAAGGGGTCCAGTTTCTGCCTTCTGCATATGGCTAGCCAGTTATCCCAACACCATTTATTAAACAGGGAATCCTTTCCCCATTGCTTGTTTATGTCAGGTTTTTCAAAGATCAGATGGTTGTAGATGTGTGGCATTGCCTCTGAGTCCTCTGTTCTGTTCCATTGATTATATCTCTGTTTTGGTAATAGTACCATGCTTTTTGATTGCTGTAGCCTTGTAGTATAGTCTGAAGTCAGGTAGCATGATGCCTCCAGCTTTGTTCTTTTTGCTTAAGATTGTCTTGGCTATGCTGGCTCTCTTTTGGTTCCATATGAAGTTTAAGGTGGTTTTTTCCAGTTTTGTGAAGAGGGTCATAGGTAGCTTGATGGGGTTACTGTTGAACCTATAAATTACTTTTGGGCAGCATAGCCATTTTTACAATATTGATTCTTCCTAATCATGAGCATGGAATGTTTTTCCATCTGTTTATGTCCTCTCTTATTTCCTTAAGCAGTGGTTCGTAGCTCCCCTTGAAGGGATCCTTTACTTCCTTTGTTAGTTGTATTCCTAGGTATTTTATTCTCTCTGTAGCAATTGTGAATGTCAGTTTGCTCTTGATTTGGCCCTTTTTTAGTCTATTATTGGTGTATAGGAATGCTTGTGATTTCTGCACAATGATTTTGTGTCCTGAGACTTTGCTAAAGTTGCTTATCAGTTTAAGGAGATTCTGGGCTGAGATGATGGGGGTCTTCTAAATACATAATCATTTCATCTGCAAATAGAGACAATTTGACTTCCTCCTTTCCTAATTGAATACCTTTTATTTCTTTTTCTTGCCTGATTGCTCTGGCTAGAACTTCTAATACTATATTGAACAGGAGTGGTGAGAGAAGGCATCCTTGTCTAGTGCCAGATTTCAAAGGGAATCCTTCCAGTTTTTGTCCATTCAGTATGATATTGACTGTGGGTTTGTCATAAATAGCTTTTATTGTTTTGAGATATGTACATCAATATCTAGTTTATTGATAGTTTTTAGCATAAAGGGCTGTTGAATTTTGTCAAAGGCCTTCTCTGCATCTATTGAGATAATCATGTGGTTTTTGTCTTTGGTTCTGTTTATGTGGGGAATTACATTTATAGACTTGAGTATGTTGAACCAGCCCTGCATCCCCAGGATGAAGACTAATTGATTTTGATGGATAAGCTTTTTGATGTGCTGTTGCAATCAGTTTGCCAGTATTTTATTGAAGATTTTTGCATCTATGTTAATCATGGATATTGGCCTCAAGTTTTCTTTTTTTGTTGAGTATCTGCTGGATTTTGGTATCAGGATGATGTTGGTCTCATAAAAAGATTTGGGAAGGATTCCCTCCTTTTGGATTGTTTGAAAAAGTTTCAGAAGGAGTGGTACCAGCTCCTCTTTGTATGTCTGGTAGAATTCGGCTGTGAACCCATCTGGACCTGGGCTTTTTTTTGTTGTTGGTAGGCTATTAATTGCTGCCTCAACTTCAGCCCTTGTTATTGGTCTATTCACAGATTCAAATTCTTCCTGGTTTAGGCTTTGGAGGGTGCAAGTGTCCAGGAATTAATCCATTTCTTCCAGGTTTACTTGTTTATGTGCATAGAGTTGTTTGTAGTATTCTCTGATGGTAGTTTGTATTTCTGTGGAACCGGTGGTAATAATCCCTTTATCGTTTTTTATTGCATCTATTTGATTCTTTTCTCTCTCTTTTTTTTTTAATTAATCTGGCTAGCGGTCTATTTTGTTGATCTTTTCAAAAAACTGGCTCCTGGATTTATTGATTTTTTGAAGGGTTTTTTTCTACCTCTATCTCCTTCAGTTCTGCTCTGATCTTAGTTATTTCTTGTCTTCTGCTAGCTTTTGAGTTTTTTTGATCTTGCTCCTCTAGCTCCTTCAATTTTGATGATAGGGTGTCGATTTTAGATCTTTCCTTATTTCTCATGTGGGTATTTGTTGCTATAAATTTTCCTCCAGACACTGCTTTAAATGTGTCCCAGAGATTCTTGTGTGTTGCATATTTGTTCTCATTGGTTTCGAAGAACATCTTTATTTCTACCTTCATTTCATTGTTTAGCCAGTCAACATTCAAGAGCCAGTTGTTCAGTTTCCATGAAGCTGCATGGTTCTGAGTTAGTTTCTTAATCCTGAGTTCTAATTGCACTGTGGTCTGAGAGACTGTTTGTTATGATTTCCATTCTTTTGCATTTGCTGAGGAGTGATATACTTCCAATTATGCGGTCAGTTTTAGAGTAGGTGTGATGTGGTGCTGAGAAGAATGTATATTCTGTGGATATGGGGTGGAGAGTTCTGTAGATGTCTATTAGGTTTGCCTGGTCCTGATCTGAGTTCAAGTCCTGGATGTCCTTGTTAATTTTCTGTCTTGTTGATCTGTCTAATATTGACAGTAGAGTGTTAAAGTCTCCCACTATTATTGTGTGGGAGTCTAAGTCTCTTTGTAGGTCATTAAGAACATGCTTTATGTATCTGGGTGCTCCTGTATCGGGTGAATATATATTTAAGATAGCTCTTCTTGTTGCATTGATCCTTTTACCATTATATAATGCCCTTCTTTGTCTCTTGATTTTTTGTTGGTTTAAAGTCTATTCTATCAGAGACTAGGATTGAAACTCCTGCTTTTTTTTTTTTTTTTCCTCTCAATTTGCTTGGTAAATCTTTCTCCATCCCTTTATTTTGAGTCTATGTGTGTGTCCTTGCATGTGAGATGGGTTTCCTGGATACAGCACACCAATGGGTTTATCCAATTTACCAGTCTGTGTCTTTTGATTGGGGCATTTAGCCCATTTACATTTAAGGTTAATATTGTTATGTGCTAATTTGATTCTGCCGTTTTGATGCTAGCTGGTTGTTTTGCCCATTAGTTGACACCGTTTCTTCATGGTGTCAATGCTCTTTACCATTTGGTATGTTTTGGGAGTGGCTGGTACTGGTTGTTCCTTTCTATGTTTAGTGCTTCTTTCAGGAGCTCATGTAAGGCAGGCCTGGTGGTGATGAAATCTCTCAGCTATTGCTTGTTCTTAAAGGATTTTATTTATCCTTTGCTTATGTAGCTTAGTTTGGCTGGATATGAAATTCTAGGTTGAAAGTTCTTTTCTTTAAGGATGTTGACTATTGGCCCCCACTCTCTTCTGGCTTGTAGAGTTTCTGCCAAGAGATCCATGGTGAGTCTGATGGGCTTCCCTTTGTGGGTAACCCGACCTTTCTCCCTGGCTGCCCTTAGCATGTCTTCCTTCATTTCAACCCTAGTGATTCTGACGATTATGTGCCTTGGGGTTGCTTTTCTTGAGGAATATCTTTGTGGTGTTCTCTGTATTTCCTGGACTTGAATGTTGGCCTGCCTTGTTAGGTTGGGGAAGTTCTCCTGGATAATATCCTGAAGAGTATTTTCCAGTTTGGATTTATTCACTCCATCACATTCAGGTACAACTGTCAAGCATAGATTAGATCTTTTTACATAATCTCACATTTCTTAGAGGCTTTGTTCATTTCTTTTTACTCTTTTTTCTCTATTCTTGCCTTCTTGTTTTATTGCATTGAGTTATCTTCAATCTCTGATATCCTTTCTTCTGTTTGGTCAATTTGGCTATTGAAACTTGTTTATGCTTGGAGAAGTTCTCGTGTTATGTTTTTCAGCTTCATCAAGTCATTTATATTCTTCTCTAAGCTGTTTATTCTCATTAGCTTTTCATCATACCTTTTTTCACGGTTTTTAGTTTCTTTGCATTGGGTTAGAACATGTTCTTTTAGCTCAGAGAAATTTGTTATTACCCACCTTCTGAAGCCTGTTTCTGTCAATTCATCAGACTCATTCTCCATCCAGCTTTGTTCCCTTGCTGGTGAGGAGTTATGATCCATTGGAGGAGGAGAGGCATTCTGGTTTTTAGTGTTTTCATCCTTTTTGCACTGGTTTCTTCCCATCTTTGTGGATTTTTCTACCTGTGGTCTTTGTAGTGGGTGACTTTCAGATGGGGTCTCTGAGTGGATGTCCTTTTTGTTGATGTTGAAGTTATTTCTTTCTGTTTTTTAGTTTTCCTTCTAACAGTCAGGCCCCTCTACTGTAGGACTGCTGGAGGTCCATTACAGACCCTGCTTGCCTGGGGATCACCTGCAGTGGCTGCAAAATAGTAAGGGTTGCTGCCAGTTTCCTCTTCTGTTATCTTCGTCCCAGAAGAGTACCCACCAGATGTCAGCCTGAGCTCTCCTTTATGAGGTGTCTCTTTGGATATACAGGGGTCAGGGAGCTTCTTGAGGAGACAGTCTGTCCCTTATAGAAGCTCATGTGCTGAGCTGGGAGCTCTGTTGTTCATTCAGAGCTGCTGGGAAGGTACATTTAAGTCTGCTGCAGCAGAACTCATAACCACCTCTTTTCTCAGGTGCTCTGTCCTGGGAAGGTGGGGCTTTATTTATAAGTTCCTGACATGCTGCTTTTTTCAGAGATGCTCTGTCCAGCAAGAAGGTAGCCTAGTCACAGTCTGCCAGCAGAGGCATTGCTGAGCTGCCCTGGGCTCTGCCCAGCTGCAGTGTGAACTTCCTTGCAGTTTTGTTTATGGAGGTATAGTTAGAACTGCCTCGGTAATGGCAGGCTGCCTCGGTAATGGCGGACTGCCTCAGTAATGACAGACTGCCTCAGTAGCAGTGGACTCCCTCAGTAATGGCAGACTGCCTCAGTAATTGTGGACTGCCTCAGTAGTGGTGGACTGTCTCAGTAATAGCAGACGTCCTTTCCCCGACAGAGTGGACTATCCCAGGTCCAGCTGCTTTTACTGCAAAACTTTCAATCTGGAGCATTTAAGATTGCTGGTCTTTGTGGGGGTGGTACCTGCCAAGCCAGATCACCTGGCTCTCTGTTTCAGCCCCTTTTTTTCAGTGGAATGGGCAGCTCTGTTTCCCAGGCATTCCGTGCCAGTTGAAATGGCCACCCAGATTTGTGTCAGTTTTGCTGTGCCAGCTGAAACAGCCATGCTGGAAACTCATGGCACTTTTCAGCCCAGGAATCTCCTGGTCTGTGGGCAGTAAAAACTCATTTGGAAATGCAGTGATCACTCACCCTCTGCATTGTTCTCTCTGGGAACTGCACTCCAGAGCTATTCCTATTTGGCCATCTTGGATCCCACAGATGGTATATTTCTTAATCTCTCAGTATTCTCACAAATCAAACCTACTAGATAGCAAAACCAAAATTCTTGTGGACTATACTTATAACGAAAAAAAGGGGTGATGCAATAGACCCACATATTCCAAAATAGAAGTAGGGTAGCAAGAATCCCCCAATAGCCCCAAAATGTGTGTGATATCAGTATCTGTATGGAAGAAAGTAGAAAGAAGTACTAGGCATGACACACCCGGGAACAAAAGGATCTCAATATAGCCAACAGATATTCACTGAGAAGTGCTGTGAGCCAAACTAAGAAAGCAACTGAAAGCGGGACGGAGTCTCCTCAATCCAATAACAGTTTGAAAGGCCTGAAGAGCTGGAACCATCAGGACACTATGAGCTCATGAAACTGATCATCTAATCGCCCTCTCATGATAAAGCCTTGAGAGGAACTGTGTGAGTGAAATCAAAATCACTTATGATAAGGGCTGTAGAAAAGAAGATAAAACCCAGTTTAAAGTGGGAACAGATTCTAACTATCATGTTTTGAAAGACTACATGAAAGCAACCAAAGAGAAAGCTCTGAAAAGTTAAAACAAACAAACAAAAAAAAACTATCCTGAACCATGCACTTTCTAAAAGTTCAGGGAAATGTTTTATATAAAAATGAGCAACAAAATATATCGATGGCAATCCTATACTAAGCTATTATTAAAAAGTAGTGAATAATAAGTATAATCATCATCTTATTGTCATTGAAAACATTCCAGAAAGACATGCCCACAAAATATATCAAAACTTTATCCTATTCTTTTATAAGGAGCTGAAGCACTTAATGTGGTTCAAGACATGAAATAACAACCAAACCAAAATTAGAAAAACTTAGAAATTTGGAAAGAGAGCTCAGAAAATAAAAATTTTAAAGAAGATATATTTCAGAAATGAAGACAGCAAAATATAATATAGAGCACAGAAACACAGCAAAAAATGACTTAAAAGATAATAGAAAGTGAAAGAAAGAAGATTATTTTTTAAGTCATAAAGAAAATTTAAAAGATTGACAGGGCCTTCTTCCTTACATCTTAACATCACACCAACAAGGACCCTGTATACTAACCATGTATACTAACAGCTGAGAGAGCTGCAAGACACTGATTCTTTCTGAGTAAGAGTATTTAGGGAAACCCACATTAAGCAGGAAAAACTAATATGCTAGAGGAATTTGAAGCTACTGGTACATACCACTATAGCAAACTTTAAACATAGCTTAACTCCCAGCCAGAGAGATATAAATCCTCACAGAAAAGGTCTATTTACTTCAGTTTCTATTACCTTATACAATATGAACAGTTTTCAAGAGAAAATGACAAGACGTACCAAAAAAAGAAGAAGAGACAAAGCAATAATCAGAATCAAACTTAGATATAACAGATGTTAAAATTATCATACAGGAATTTTAATAACTATTATTAATATATTAAAGGTTCTAATAGAAGAGGTAGACAACATGCAAGAAAAAAATGGGCTATGTAAACAGAGATGGAAACTCTGAAAGAATGAAAGGAAATAAAAGGAAAGGACAAAAATTTAAAAACACTTAACAGAAATAAGGAATGTATTCAATGGGCTCATCAGTAGGCTCAGAAAAGCCAAGGAAATAATCAGTAAGCTTGAAGACAGGTCAACAGAAACTTCCATAACTGAAATGCAAAGAGAAAAGTGAATGAGGGTTGGGCAGGGGACACAGGCTAAAGCATCCAAGAACTCTGGGACAATTTCAAAGGAAGAAATATATGCATAGATTACAAAAAGGAGAAGAAAGGAGGACTGAGCAAAATCAATATTTAAAGTAATAATGGCTAAGAATGTTCCAAAATTAATGACAGGCAACAAACCACAGAATTACAGAACCACAGAACCTCAATGGTAAATATTTTGGTTAAATAAAAATAACCCAGCAGCATAAACAGAAAAAAAGATATGTATTCAGATTGCAGAAAATGAAAAACAAAGGGAAAATCTTAATGGGTACCACAGTAAAGGACATCACCTTACCAGAAGGAAGGACACTGCCTTACATGCAGAAAAACAAGGATAAGAATTATATCATGCTTTTTGTCAGAAACTATGCAAGCAAGAAGAGCGTGGAGTCAAGTATTTAAAGTGTTGAAAGAAAAACAATCAACCTAGAATTCTATATCCTTCATAAGTAGAGAAGAAATAAAGACTTTCTCAGAAAAACGAAAACTACATTTTAAGCCAACATTCTCTGTAAGAACTGTAAAATAGTTCTTCAAACAGCAGGAAAATAATATAGATCAGAAACATGGATCTCCATAAAGAAAGAGCATCAGAGAAAAAATAAATGAAGTAAATGTTTTTCTCTTAATTGACCAAAAACATTATTTTTTGTTTAAAGCAACAATATTAACAATTATTTGGTGGTTAAAAATATGGCTAAAAGTGAGATGAACAACAGCAGTGTCACAAGGGACATAAGGAAGAAATTGGGAATGCTTTGTTTAAGTTAACTGCATTACACATGAAGTAGTATGAAGGTTGAGTTACGTTAATTTAAAATGCATATTTTAAGCTCTTAAGCAAACACTAAAAAGAGTTTTTTAAAGAAAGAAATATAGTTGATATGGCAAAAAAAAAATTAAATTAAATCACATATAAAATGCTCAATCAAAATCAGAGAGCATGTTAAACAAAGTGAACAAACAAAGAATAAATACAATGAATACAAAAGATAGTTACAAAGATGATGATGTTAAACCAAGCATAAAAATAATTATTTTTTGATGTTAATGGTCTCAATATACCAATTACAAGGCAGAGCTTTCCAGAGTAGATTAAAAAAAGACCCAACTAGGTATTGTACACAAGAACCCCACTATAGATATAGACTCAAATAAGTTTAAGAAATGAAGAAATATACAGTGCTAGCATTAATCAAAAAGATTAAGTAGCTATATTAATTTCAGACCAAATTGATCAGAGCAAGGAAAATTATTAGAGATAAAAATGGAAATTATGTAGTGATTAAAAAGTCAGTTCTCTAATAATAATTAGCAATATGAACATTTATGTGCCTAACAAGAGAATGTCAAAATACTTAAGGCAAAAACTGATAGAACTGAAAGGAAAAATAAATAAACCCACTATTGTAGTTGGAGACTTCAACATCCCTCTGTCAGTAATTAATACACCATGCAGGCAGGAAATCATTGATATAGACAACCTGAACTTATCTAATCAATATTAATGGACTATTCTACCCAATGAAAGAATACACATTCTTCTCAAGCTCACATTGAATAGTAACAAAGGTAGACACCATTATGGTCTATAACTACCTTCATAGATTTAAAAGTAGAAAAATCACACAAAGTATGTTCCCAGATCATAGTGGAGTTAAACTAAAATTCAATAATAGAAAGATAGAATATCCCAAAACACTTGGAGATTAAATAACACATTCTTTTTTTTTTTCCATTTATTTATTTTATTGCATTTTAGGTTTTGGGGTACATGTGAAGAACAGGCAAAACTGTTGCATAGGTACACACATGGCAGTGTGATTTGCTGCCTTCCTCCCCATCACCTACATCTGGCATTTCTCCCCTTGCTATCTCTCCCCAGCTCCCCACCTCCCACCGTCCCTCCCCCATTTCCCCCCAACTGACCCCAGTGTGTAGTGTTCCCCTCCCTGTGTCCATGTGTTCTCCTTTGTAGGGACATGGATGAACCTGGAAACCATCATTCTCAGCAAACTGACAGAAGAGCAGAAGATCAAACACCGCATGTTCTCACTCATAGGCGGGTGTTGAACAATAAATAACACATTCTTAAATCACACGTGAATGAAATAATAGATTTCAAGAGACATTTAAAAATATTTTGAACTAAAATAAAATGAAAACACAACTTACCAAATTTGTGGGATTCCATGAAAGCAGTGCGTAGAGGAAAATTTACATTAAATGCATATATTATAAAAGAAATGATATCTAAAATTAATAACAATCTAAGTTTCTACCTTGGGAAACTATCAAAGAAAAAGCAATTTGATCTTGGAACAAAAAGGAGAAAATAAATTCTACCAATTGGGGCAAAAAAATCAATAAAACTGAAAGCAGGAAAACAATAAAGACAATCAAAACTAAAATCTAGTTCTCTGACAATATCAATAAAATTGATAAACCTGTAGCCAAGCTAATCAAAATAAAAGAAGATGCAAGTTACCAACATCATAAATGAAAAAACGGTTCTCACTGATGATTCCATGGACATTAAATAATAAGAAAATAATATTACAAACAACTCTGTGTCAATAAATTTGATAACTGGGATGCAAGGGACCAATTTGTTGAAAGACATAAACTATCTACATTCAAACGAGAAGAAAAAAATAATTGGAATACTCTTATATCTATTTAATAAAGTTAATCAATAATTTTTAAACTTAAATAAAACAGCAGACCCAAATGGTTTCACTGGTGAATTCTACCAATATTTAAACAAAAAGTAATACCACTTTTCTATAACCTCTTAGAAAATAGGAGAGGGCACAATTTCTATTCATTTTATCAGGGCATTATTACACTAATACAAAAACCAGCAAAAACATTGAAGTAAAGGATAACTACAGACCGGTATCTCATAAACATAAACATAAAACCTCTCAACAAAATATTAGCAAATGAAATCTAACAATATATAAAAAGAAGTATACACCAAGGTACAACAGAACTTCTACCAGTTATGCAATTTTATCTAGCATTCTAAAGTCAAATAGTGATTCACCATATTAATAATTTAAAGAAGAAAAATCATATGATCATGTCAATTGCCAAAGAAATGCATTGGATAAAAGTCATCATCCATTTATGTTAAAAACTATCAGAAAACTAGCAACAGAAGAGAACTTCTACAACTTGATAAAGAATATCTACAAAAAAAAAAAAAAACTATAGATAACATCATCTTTAGTGATAAAAGACTGGAGCTTTCTCCCCTAATATCAGAAACAAAACAAAGATACGCTCTCTCACCACTCGTATTTAATATCATATTGGAAGTCCTAGCTAGTGAAACAAACCAACAAAAAGAAATAAAATACATATTAGAAAGGAAGAAATAAAACTATGTTTATCTACCAATGATGTGACTTTCTATACGGAAAATCCCAAAGGTTCTACCAAAACATTTCTAAAACGAATAAACAAATATAGTAAAGTCACAGCATACAATGTCAATATTCCAAATTCAATATCAGCATTCTAAAGTTGGAATTTGAAATTAAAGAAACAATATATTTATAATAGCACCAAAAATGAAATACTTCAATATAAATTTAACACACTTTATAAAGGTCTGTATGTAGACGTCTTCAAGACACTGATGAAATAAATCAAAGATGTAAATAAATGAAGAGACATTGTGTGTTCATGGATTGGAAGACTTGATATTGTTAAGATGTCAATGTTTCCCAACTTGATCTATAGGTCAATGCATTGTCAGTCAAAACTTCAGCAAGGTATTTTATAGGTACCAACAAACCAATGCTAAAGGTTATATGAAAAGACAAAGAATATAACATAGCCAGCACAATACCATAAAAGAATAACAACAAAGCTAGAGGAATTATATTACCTGATTTCAACACTTACTATAGAGCTACAGCGTGATGCTAAAGAAAAAATAAACACATAGTTCAACTAGAACAGAAAGGAAACCCCCAAAATAGACCCACACAAGTATAATCAATTGATTTATAGCAAAGATGCTAAGAAAATTCCATGGAAAAAGGATATTCTTTTTAACTAATGATACCAGTGAAATTGGATGTCCAATTTTCAGCAAACTAACACAGGAACAGAAAACCAAACACTGCATATTCTCACTCATAAGTGGGAGTTCAACAATGAGAACACAGGGACACAGGGAGGGAAACATCACACACTGGGGACTGTGGGGATGGGGGGCAAGGGGAGGGAGAGCATTTGGAAAAATACCTAAAGCATGTGGGGCTTAAAACCTAGATGACAGGTTAATAGATGCAGCAAATCACCATGGCACACGTATACATATATAAGAAACCTGCACATTCTACACATGTATCCCAGAACTTAAAGTAAAATTTAAAAGAAAATTCAAAAAATTGGATGTGCGTATGCAAAACCTTGAACCAAGACAAACATCTTACACCTTGACAAAAATTAACACAAAATGGTTTATATAACTAAATGCAAAACTATAAAATTTCTGGAAGAAAACATAAATGAAATTGTAGTTTTGAATTTGGTGATGAGTTTATAGATACACCACCAAAATCATGATCCATGAAAGAAGAAAATTATAAGTTGGATTTTACTGAAATTTAAAATGTCTGATCTTGGAAGACACTGTTTTGAGAATGGAAACACAAGCCACAGACCAGAAGAAAATATTCATGAAACACATATCTGGTAAAAGATTTGCATCCAAAATACTCAAAACTCAACAATTGGAAAACGTCCCAATTTTTTTAACGGACAAAAGATTTAAACAAACAACTCACCAAACAAGATCTACAGTTACCAAATAGGTGTGTGAAAGATGCTCAACATCACTGGCCATAAGGGAAATTCAAATTAAAACAATGACCTACCACTACATACCTATTACAATGACTAATAAATAAATAAATAAATGTCAATACCATTTGCTAGAGGCAATAACAATAACAACAACAACAACAATAACAAAACTCTGTGGCATATCCAGACAATAAACTAAGATTCCACTATAAGAAGGAATAAGCTATCAGCTACACAAAGACATCGATGAATGTTAAATGCATATTCCTAACTGAAGGAAACCCGTCTGAAAGGCTTTATACATATTATTCCATTTATATAATATTCTGGAAAAGACAAAACTATAGAAATGGTAAATAGATCAGTAGGTGAGAGGAGTTTGAGTAATAAGGGAAAGGAGAATTAAATAGATGAAGCTCAGCATATTTTTTAGGGTGGTACACTCAGTATACTATAATGGTATATACCTGACACTATGGATTTATCAAACCCTATAAAACTTTACAGCACAGAGAATGAACTTTAATATATACAGGCTTTAAAAACAATTGTTTAGGAGTTCAGGAGATCCCATGATGGAATCAGACTGTGACAAAAGAATCTAACTGTATTAAAAGTGTATGAAGCAACCTCGCTGAAGGAGTTCTGGAGGGCAAAATGGTGTTCTAAGTAGCTTTGAAAATGAGCTGAGTCTGTAGGATTAAAGACAAGAGAAATTGCACTTAAGCACCATACTCTAGTTGATATAGGAATTTCCCATCAAGGTATGGGTTAAGAATTTGCAACACCTATATATGTATACTGGAACTAAACAATTATGTAAATGGATAGCAGATTTTGGGAGTCACTTTTCTCATTGTTGGAGCAGAAGTTTACATGTAAGCGAAGGGAGAAAGAAATATCCCTGTGGTCATGAATTAGAGTTGGAGACATCAGTATGAACTCATGCTTAGCTTAATATAGATACAGATGGTTACATATAAGAATATTTATAGACATGTTTATATGCACAGCTTAGAATATACACATGCATACATTTCCTGTCTCTGTTGATGAAGAGAGCCTGGATGCAATGACACCTCAGTGGTAATGAGCACATCTACTACTCACATCTTGGTTTCTAATGCCAATATCCAATAAAAGGAACCAGGGCTCCTTGGAGAATTGTCTTATTCTAAGAATGGGACAGGAAATATACAAGATTAGCCTTGGCCATCTTGTAGGGCCAGAAAACAAGAATGTGCTAAAACACACACACACACACACACACACACACACACACACAATAATGGGAGTATTTCAAAGGGACACAGGAGCCAATGAAAGAGCCCCCAAGGGCCAAAGCTGGAATAAATTCAGCAACAAAATAAACAATGTAGTATTGCTTTATAATCCACAATATAAAATAAATATCCACCAGTCCATACTAATATAGATTAATGATATGTCTCCCATGCACAGAAAGCCTACATATTTTATGAAGATAATCCATCCTCAGTGAGGAGGAACTTAACTCCCCACTCCTTAAGTATGGGCAATAGCAAAAGTGACTTTCTTCCAAAGAGTAAAGTATGTACAGGGGGCAAAATATGGAGAAACCTTACAAACACTACCTCTGCCAGGTGATAAAGGTTAATACCAGCAGTGATAAGTCATGTTGATGGGATCTAATAAGTATGGCATGCAACCTCTGTGGTCTCTTCCCCAAACCCATAAGGTAATAATGAAGAAAATTTCAGACAAATCTCAATTGAGGGACAGTCTACAAAACACCTTACCAGTATTCCTCAAAACCGTCAAAATCACTGAAAACAAGGGAAGTCTGAGACACTGCCACAGCAAGGGGGAACCTAAGGAGACATAACATGGAAGGCGACATCCTGGACTGGAGATATACCTATGGGAAGATTTAGAAAGAGTGACCAACTCAGCATCTATGAACATACCTGGGGGCTACACTGTGGTCTTGAAGTAACATATCAGTTTTTTTAAAAATTGGATGTATGGCTAATTTTAGGGCTAGAACAGGAAATACGCAAGACAAGCCTTGAACATCTTATCCTACAAGAAAGCAAGGATGTCATCAAACACTATTAGGATCATGTCAAAAGGACTCAGGAGCCACATTATAGAAATTCTCACTGTCCAAAGATGGAATAATTTGAGCTTCGGCAAGGATAAGTATTATAACATTTATCAAAACTCAGCAAATATATTTAACTTTATGAGTTTGTAATATTATTTTTTAAGTTTGTAGTCTTTAGTGGATGAAAGGGAACTGGTTGATTATCTAGAAAAATGGTGAAAAAGTGAGAGAAACAAGTGTCTTTTCCGTACAGATTGTACTATAAATCACTAAATAGTAAGTGAGGGGAAATATAATAAAAGCATCGTAGCTAATACATTTTAAAGAAATAAAAGAATTAAAATACCATCATATTCCAACCCATAATGAATTAATATACCTACAAATTGAGCATCAGAGGATGTTATCGACACAAATGAGAGAGACAAGCATACCTCCTGGTGGGGCACACAATACTACCTATGGTCTTATGGATGAGATCAAACCTAGAGTAATCAGGTCTTTGAATCCAGCTTCCAATTTTCAGGAATTATAGAGGACAGAGAATGTTGAATAAGTACACACCAGTAAAATCCAGAGAATGGGAAATGCTATGGGTCAGAGGCACACTTTTTTCAACAAATACATTGTAAGGAAGATAAAACATAAAAGGATAGAAGCTATAGATCTTAAGATTTAAAAGACACGTTAGATTTAATAAAAACGGGTGAGACTAAACTGTAGTGTCTGTAAAGAAAGGATAAAACTATAAAGAAATGGAAATGGAAAGTGATTAATTGGGACTGACAGAGAGGATTATGATTGGGACAGCACTCATGGATAGGCTTTTGATGTGCCCTGCAAAGTTCTGTTTCAGAATTTGATGGTCATTACAGAGGCAGACACTTTATAAGAACTAACTAAGCTATATATTTTTGTGGTTTTGTTTATGCTTCATTTTACCATTAATAATTTTACCATTTTTAAATATTAAAATTTTTAAATATTAAAATTTTAAAAAATTAAAAATGGTAAAATTATTAATGTGGGGGGAGGTCTATCTACTTTTGCCAAATGTGGGCTAGGAATCCTCCTACCAATAGCCACTGATGGTTATTATGTTCCAGACTTGTTCCAAACACTAGGAATAAATCTCAAAAAGATGACAAGAACAAAATCCCTGCCCTCCTGAACTGTATAATCTGGTGGAATGAGACTAAGACATAAGGAATATATAAGTATCTGTCCAGGTACATATACTATATATGTAGCTACTTATATGCTATGAATGTAGATATATATGTGGGGATGTATATGCTATGTATGTAGATATTTATATGTTATCCAATTAATAAATCAGAAGAAGGGTGCCAGAGAATACCAAGAAAGAATGAGTTTCTTGACTACCTAAGAGCCTATGAGGACCAGGCTCCTGAGAGAAGGGACCTCAGGGTGGCAAGCTGTGAATGTTGGTGGAGACTTGACAGATTCATCCAAACCTGCTGGGCTCCTCTTTTCACTCCTGTCAATGGGAAGGTGGTAGCCAAGAAGGGCATGGCCATGTGTGTTGCTTCTAAACTCCTGGAGCTCAAGGTGTTGATGTTTCCAGCAAACACTCAACAAACATCAGTGTGACAATTTGTGCTGGATAGTGGGGATATACAGTCAGGATCCCTGCCATCATAAAGCTGACCATCTAGTAGGGCTAGAAGACAAATAGCTGAACAGTGGGTGTTGGGGTGAGGCAAAAGTAATCCTTTCTGCCTCTTGGGCAGGCTTCCCAGAGGAGATGACAGGGACAGCTTACCTGGCTCCTGAAGGAGCTCACTAGGTCATGGAAAAAGACTAAGAAGGACTCAGGCGAGGAAGGGCTGGAAATGGAGCATTCTGGAGGAGAAGAGTTGTGAAGCTCATTAAAGAGTTGTGACTGGTTGGCAGAGGAGACTTTATTGAAGCATTTTAATGAAAGAGATGATGTGATCAGATTCATGTTTAGAAGGATCATACTGAATGGGGATGATGGAGAGGTAAGAGTGAGATTTGTATTTGCAATAACCAATTAGGAGGCAACTGCAAAAAAAATATCTGGCAAGAAATAATAAGGACAAGAGAGTGACAGAAGGGTGGACAGGAAAGGAAGAATTTTTAAGATATTTAGAGCAGAGGATTGACGGTTCACAGTAACTGACTGGATGTGGGGGATGAGAGAGATGGAGAAGACCAGGATGAACCTGAGGTCTGGACTTTCACTGGACAGAAGGGGCCGCTGTCCTCCATGAGAAGCGAGGCTTACACTTCCCAGCTGGCCTGGGCAGGATTTCTTCCCAGGTGATGTGACAGGGGCAGGGACGAGAGGAAGCCCTGATGTTCTGGTTCCTGGGTTCAAAATAAAGAGACCTGGACCCTCACCCAGCAGCTAGCCAGGAGTCTCCAACTCTAGAATTCAAGGTGAAACCCATAACTGAAATACAGCCCACACCTCAGCCTCACCTAGTGAAGAGAAAAATCCTGACAATGAAGGAAGCTGAACTCTGATCAGACAATCCACATGCTGTGGGAATTGGGTAGCCCATTTACCCCAGGCACAGCGGAAGCTTTCTTTAATATGTGCTGGTTCCCTCTCCAACTCATTTTGTTTCTGATTGATGCTCTGCAACTAAACAGATGGTGGGTGCTTTTCACTCGCATTTCTTCTGTCATGGATTTTTTTTGGCAGATGAGGCAGTCTCTACTCATATGACCACAGCTAATTCTTAACCCCCAAAGCAAAAATTAATGGACTCTGGCAAAGAAAAGAAAAAAAGCTAGTGCATACCCAGCTCTTTCCTTTAATTTCTACATGCCCACAGATGTTCCTCTCCAAGAAGGATAAATAAAGACTAGAAAATACCTCTTGTAACTATAGAACAATGTATCTTGTCTGCATGCAGTGATGAGAGAGACACAAAGATGCAGAAAGAGCGAAAGGAAGGCAGAGAGGGGAAGAAGGAAAGGAGGACGGAGGGAAGAGGAAAAGAGTTAAAGGTAGTGGCCTAGAGAGGGAAAGAAGGAAGGAAGAAAGGAAGGGAGGGAGGGAGGGAAGAGGCAGGCACTGGGTCTCATTATTTTCTGTGCAGCATACTACCTATATATGTGTATTTAACCTCTCTGAAACCTCTGTTTCCTTATCTGTAAAATGGGAATATTAATGCCCACTGGCCAAGTCTGCAGTAAAAATTAAATTTACCATGCTTATTTCTGGTAAATTCCCTTTTGGAGCCACAGTATTTTCATTTGTTGAAAGAGCTAAGAATATCCTTCTTCAGGGTTGCTGCAAGGATCAAATGCACGATTGTACTACAGAATCTACAGATTCTAAATCATTGTCCAAGTGCCATCTTTCAGTATAATCTGAGTTTTTGTTTCCTATTGCACCACAAGCTGCTATAGGCTGTTTGCTCATCCCCAGTGATGCCTGCCTTCCCAGCAAATGTCAAATCACAATATCAATACAAACCATTTTAAAGACAGACTGCAGAGAATAATTAGGACTTCATGTCTAGAAATGATTTGGCTAGAGCTTTGCAAATCCCGTCATTCTTTTTGAGAATCAATTTCAGAAATGAAAGTTTTCCCTGCCTCTTATGTGCACCAACAATGCAAAGGCAAATTCAGAACCCCCGGATGCCTGAGAGGCTCTATAATTAGATAAAATTTACAAGCTGATGTTATAATGTTTACATGTAAAGAAATAAATGAATGCCGAGGAACTGCTGCAGAGATTTCCAGAGAAATTTAATATGTCATGCCAATACCTTTGCTTAAAAAGCTAATCTTGTAATTATTACTCTTGCCATAGATCTTTAAAGTGCCTTTGGTTTCCTAAATGTCATGATGAATACAGAGAGATCTAACATTTCTTTGAATTTTTATTATACTACTTTATGACTTTGTTTAACCTCAGAGCCTCCTTTAAAAGGTAGGCACAGGAATTGATTACCTTGCCCGTGACTGCGCTACTAGCTATGCTTCAGAACTACAGGTTCAAACATTCAATCAAGGCTTTGCTCTTGCCACTGGATTGTACTACCTGTCTTTCACTTCCCTCTCCCTTTTACAGCAAACCCAGAAGACAGTTATTTAAAACTGTGTCAGGGATTCAGGTGAGATCTGTGTGCAAATCCTCCCACACCACCCTACAGACACCCTGATGGACTCCCCATGCCAAAGATTACACAAAAGTTCAATAGCTAAATGGGAAAAAAAAAAAAAACCCACATCAATTTTACAAATTTCCAAACAAATGCCCAATTAGCCTGTGCAAACTGTGATAAAAGCTGAAATACAGAACATGGTTAAAGTCAAGAGACCACATGGCCTCCATCCTGAATTGCTTCTCTGCTGGCCCCCAGATCCCACCATTAAACTCCGGTGTGAGATTCTACCACTATGATGATGCAAAAGACCAAACCAATGTACATCCACCAGTGCCAAAGATGAATGAGGCAGACCTGAGAAGGTGCCATCTGTGCGCAGAGCCAGGGTTAAGCCAACCTGGGCTTTCTTCCTTAAAGGCAGAGATGACCTGGCCAAAGAGAAGAGATGGCCAAGCCTCCTCCCACAGGGTGGATGAAGGCACTGGCTTCCCTGTTATCTCAGTGGACCAAAGAGGAGGAGAATATAAGTGTCTGAACTGTGCATAAACACTGACCTTTAACAATGACCCTTCCCTCCAAGGAAAATGAGGTTCACTGAGTACCCCTGATAGCCTCTGGATTAGCCCTTCCTCCTTCCTTGGAGAAATACAGTGAGCAGGCAGAGAGATAGTCTGGGCATGTAGATGGAAGTCGTCTTT
This sequence comes from Sapajus apella, assembly GCF_009761245.1. NCBI lineage: Eukaryota > Metazoa > Chordata > Mammalia > Primates > Cebidae > Sapajus > Sapajus apella. The sequence goes on along the minus strand of NW_022436943.1, from coordinate 54,090,530 downwards.
CCTATGAAGGCTGGTGAGGGGAAGAGCAAAGTCTTCTCTTCCCAGAAAAAGCGTAAGTCAATGAATACTTACTGAGCACCTTCTGTGTACTCAGCCCTATGCCAGGTGTCATGGAAGAATCTAAAGGAAAGCTGAGCCTTGCAGGAAGAATAGGACATGCCATATTAAGTGCCCATGAAGGAAGAAGGTGCATAGCATTGGGGGCACACTGCATATAGTTCAGCATTGCTCAGACCATGGCATGCAGAAGAGTGAGGGAAAAAAAACAAGGCAGGAGAGAGAGCCAAGAGCATACACTCAAGGCCCTGTATGCCATGCAGAGGTCCACAGGCTTTCTCTAGATGGCAGGGGTGGCCATGTAAGAATTTGAGGCTCCAGCTGAGTGCTTTCAAACCTGCATTTCCCTGGTTTGCTTCTGCCTCACACTTTGAAAAAGAGACATTTTTATCCTCATTGGTTGACTGTGATTGAGCCACATGAGCCTTATAGTTGGCCCCTTCTCTCATGGGACTTCCTGACAAAGTGATCCACCTGCATTCTCTTTCATTTATCTTCCCTGGTGCCCAGAAATAATGGTGTGTTGTCAGGGAGTGTTTTTCCAGCCTGTTTGGAGGGAAGTTTCCCATCTGCTTAGAGCCTTCTGGGAACTCACTGATGCACCAACCTTCTGTTCTTATATAGAACCCCTACAGAGATTTCTTGTCAAGGTAATCCATAAAATCAAAACTTTGCCAGTGAAAAACAAACAAACAAAACCTCTACCAACAATAGCTAAGGCTATGGGAGGAGTCACTTTCCAGCCTTAAGATAGCTTGACAATGCAGAGGAAATTGACATTCTTGGTTACTCTTTCCGTCTGAATTTCTTATGGCCCCTGCTGCCAAGATGCTGTGCACTCCTGCTATCCTACTTATCTAACCACATTTCCTAAATTCCCGTTGCTGTCTTTTCTTCCAGCACATTAGCATCTCCCACAGCTCATCCTGGGTCCTCTTGGTTCTTGCTGTACACATTGTCCTTGGGCAAATGCTTCTATTCCTTGATCTTCAATCACCACCTATTCACTCCAGCCTCAGAATTCCTCAATTGTTCCTCTAACTGCCTAGATATTTAGATACCTGCAACTGGATGATCCACAAATACCCAACATGCATTGTGTCTAAAATCAACTTTGTCAATTTATCTCCTGTACAGACTAGCTTCTTTTCCTGCACTTACCTGGTTACAATGGAAAAACGTTAGTGTCATCCTTAATGACTTCCCTTTCTCAAATATCCCCTATACAAACATACAAAACACACATTAATATACCACCACAGCTTTCCCTGCATCCTCCAATTATCATACTGTTACCCGGTGTCCCTCCCCTGTTAACTCATGCCTCAACTATTTAAATCTTCTTCTAAACACTTTTCCTCTTCACTTCATACTCTACCTCCCACCACAGCTGTCGTTCAAACACACAGATTGGATTACTTCCTTCCCTGATTACACATCTTAAAATCTGCACACTGCCCACAAGACAAAGCTCCTGAGCACAGCCGCGCTGCCTGGGTTATTGGGAAACTCTGAAGACACTGGCCACTCCCATTCTTCCGATGTTTTGATCATGCTCCCCACTCTTCCCTACTTGAAAGCCTTCTCTTAAACCTTCACAGCCTAACCCAATGTCACCTCTTTTACGAAGCCTCCCTTGATTCCCTTTCCTATTTTTCAACGGATGTCTGTTCATAACTCTTTGTATATCCTAGCATATTTAATAATTCATCATTTGCATGTTTATATTCCTCTCTCAATTATGATCTCTTAGATGAGGAAGATATATATTTGGCACCCGGTACTCCTGATGCCTGCCACTGTACCTGGGAAGAAGACTTGTTGAATGAATATTACGATGAAACCACAAAAGCAGAAAAGATTAACGTAAACATGGGTGATATATTACTCACCAAAGTGATTAGAATACAGAATGGTATAACAGGGTGGACTTTAAATTCTGGCTCTAACACTGACAAACTGTATGAGCCTGGGAGGTTTCTTCCCTCTGAGCCTTAAATCTTCATCTGGAAAAAAACAGATGAAAAGACCTCGTTGGTTTATTCTGTGGAATAGAAATGAGATATCATATATAAAATGCTCAGCATAGTAGCTAACACATAATAAGAGCTCAACACATTATTTATACTAGTGTTATTAATAATACATAAGAAGTTTGAGGAGGATAGTAGAAGATAGTGTTAGGAAAAAAAGTGAGTTCAACTATATTTGCTAAGCACACATTTATTTAGCACTGACCAATGGAAGACATTAATGCCAGATGGATGAACCTCAATTTATAGAAAAAGGAGCAGATATAAAATCTCTCACCACTTCTTTCAAGGTACGCTTTAACACCTGCATAAGTTTGCTGACTGAAATAGAGGTGGAAAAATTAGAGCTGTCAGTGTAGGACATGAATGGCTAGACACAAAGTTGAGAACAAACAATTAATTCCCAAGGCGAAACAACATGCATGGTGATAAATAGGTTGATAGGAGAGAAAGGAATTGAAGATGGCTCCAGAGGCAGAGTTTTAGATCACAGAGTTACTAAGCATCCTGACACCTAGCATAGGTGTCCAGCCAACACAGGCTACCATGGGACAGAGTTTTGGTGAGAGCTTGAAACTGAAGATGTAAACTTGAGAGTGATGCTGATGCCTTCAACAAGGATGAGTTCTCCTTACCTACATCTCAAATAACTTATGGTATAGTCCATGAAAACCGCAATAAACACTAACCAAAATGAGCAACTTGGAACCAATGCCAAATCCAGTTCTTGGTATCAGGATAGATGGAGGGGGAAAATTTTATAAAACTCGTCTTGATGCGGAAAGGATATGTGGGTTCATCCCACAGCCAGAGTGTTGAGATCAAACTAGAGTGGTGTGTTGCCTTGGCAACAGTTGCCTAGCGAGAAAAATTAATAATAAAAGAAGCGGGAAAATGGGCAGGAGCAATAAATCAAGACAAATATTCTGGATTTTTGCAAAGTTTCTCAATAGAGAGAGTGCTCCAGGGATGAATGTAGTTTTTTTTTAATGTCTCCTGCTAATAACCTTTTTCTTGAACAAACAGAACTTTCAAAGAATTATCTGGTGCAAGGGATGGGAAAGGGAGACCAGGAATAGAATGTCAATATTGCTCAGTGAGTGGGGATCAGACAACTGATGCCAATGGTCCAACATTCTGTGTTTCCCTGCAGAGTGATGCCAATGACCATCCAGTTCTCCATTCTGATTATGCTGCACTCGGCTCTGGTCCTCATCACCACGGCAGAGGATTACAAGTGTTTGCCCCTCATCCTCCGGAAAACTTGCTGTTGGATTAATGAGACCTATTTGGCCCGGAACGTCATCATCTTTGCATCCATCTTGATTAATTTTCTGGGTGCCATCTTAAATATCGTAAGCATCCCACATCTACCAACCCTAGGTGTCTAGTGTGCAGTTGAGCATGAAGTTTATGGAGCCTGCAGCTTTCTTGGTACCAGTTACCTTTATGTGCCTAGTCCAGCCCCAAGCTTAGGGACAGATAATAAAGATGTGGCTACTGCCAAAACTGTGCGTTTTACTGTTGGAAAACTGTCTTTTTTCCAACAGTAAAACGCACAGTTTTGGCAGTAGGGTAGAGGTTATTTTCTCCAAAGGAGTTCCTAAAGTCCTTCAATTTCCATATTGTCAGTGGCCAATTATATCGTAAATAAGAGTTACTGTTTATCAAGCACCAGTACCTACCTGCTATGTGCCATGCGCTAAAGGAGGAACTTTACATATTTTTCATGTTTAATCCTCACATAAACCCCTTGAGGTAAGTTTCATTATCCCCACTTTATGGCTGAGGAAACTGAGGCTCAGAGACACGAGATAACTTGCTAAGAAGGTCTGTCTGACTCCATGACCCACGCCCCTCTAATATGCTAAATTGTATCTCTGGGAGTGGGAGTGGGGTGGGAAAATAAAATTGAAATAGCTGCCATTTATTGAGTACCTACTATGTGCTACAGGTAGGTATTACTGTCCCCATTTAATGGATGAGGAAACTACATCTCAGGAAAGTTGAGTATCTTGCTTATGACTTTCTAAGTTTGTATTTCATGTGACACATAGAACTCAGAGGAATTTCCAACTGCCATGATATTTGTCATTGTTTTAAGTTGCTGATCCTCATTGTAATGGTTTCATTTTCTCTCAAGAATTGTACCATGGTGGCTGTAGGTATTCTCTGTGCTTTTCCAAGTAGTCTGTGTTGTCCAAGACTCAGGCAGCTAGATTTTTGAGGTGATTTTTTTTGATTCCAGGTCTTAAGCTTGGCATATTGAGAGAGGCATTGTGGTGTGGTTGAATCCGTCACTGTGCCCTTTGGGCCTAAGGGAGGGTCCCCAAGTATTCAGGGACCCAAGCTATAGACTCCCACAATTGTTGATCTGCGACTTAGAGGCCTAGACTACCTGAAATCACTGTCCAATTTGGCACAGTAATTACCTTACTTATGTTCTGTGGTTGTCCTTCTAGTGAAGGCTCTGTGGATAAAGGAAAAGAGGAAAAGGAAAATTATCATCCAATGTAGTTCATCATCTCATGGATATTTTATAGATCATAATAAATGAAATGGAAGTACACAGGATTATTGATCGCAAGCTGCAGAGAAGTAGCCCGGACCTCGAATTAAGCCTTAATAACAAATTAGATATTTCTAGGATGCAGAATTTGTAAGTCCAATGACTCTAGGTCAGGGTTACCTCTGGGGCTAACTATGCCTCAGTGGGTAGTGTGGTAAGAAGATCAGAGGCTTTGGAGTCAGATAGACCTGTGTTCAAATCTCAGATCCACCAGTCACCAGCCCAGTGACCCTGGACAAGTTACTCTGCTTCTCAGAGTTTCATGTTTTTCAGTTGTAAATGGGGATTCAAAATAGCAGCTACATCACAAGGTGGTTGTGAGGCTTTTTTGGGCAAAGTGTCTGGCACAGAGGAGGCATTTGGCCAATGGTAGTTGTTCTTTTCCCAGTACCACAGAATCTCCAGCAGCAACTTCTGTCCTAGGAAATGCCTATCACCGCAATGCTAACAGTCTTTCTGGTAAATGTACCCCTTCAGATTCCTCAAGTCCTCCCAGCTGTTGATCTGGAAACAGGCTATGAGTTTACCCCAGACCTCTTCTCCTGCCATCTGGCTCTCTCTTATGAGCTCCATAAGCGCACTCCAGTGACCCTAAATGATGGGGCCAACAGCACAGTCTAAACTTGGTTTCATGACTGGCTTACAAAGCTGTTTCTGAGCCAGTACTTGTTTTTTAAATAAAAGAGATCAAAGCTGGCACTTTGGCACTTCCATTCTGACTTCAGGTCCCCTCTAGGATTCAGTCTACCCAGGCTTCTACTGAAGCCCAGCCCCTGATAGCACACCGCTCCATTTCCAGCACTCACACTGACTTTGTTGTTCCTGTGTTTTTTTGTTTTTGTTCTTTTTTTTTTTTAATCCGCAGCTGTGGTGTGATTTTGACAAGTCGATACCCTTGAAGAACCTGACTTTCAATTCCTCAGCTGTGTTTACAGATATCTGCTCCTACCCAGAGGTATTTATTTATGAGCTCCCCTTGGTGAGAGGTGGACATAGATATATTTCTAACAGCTCCAAGTAAATGAGACTGGCTGAAGGGCCATAGAAAGTACTCAAGAGGCCTGTTTTCCTTCTTCTGCCTCTTCCTCTTCCCTTTTGTCTTTTCCCTCTTCTGCCTTTCCTTCTCCCCTTATATTTTCTGTTTCCCAGTCCTCTTTCCTGCCCTATCCTCTGCCTCTTTTTCATCTCTACCCCTTCCTCATTCCTTTCTCCCTCTTTCTCCTCCTTTTCACCTTCTATCCATTTTCCATTTGCCCTTATCTCTTCCTTCTGTGTGCATTTCCCATAGCCTATTTGTAAAATCCTATAGCAGAATGCACTGCTGTCTCCATTAGCATGCAGAGTTCTTCCTCACTGTTTGCTGCATTAAACAACAAAGGAGGGAGGGAGAGAAGGAATAAAGGAAAGAAGGAAGGAACAAAAGAGCAATGGAAGGAAGGAAGGAAGGAAGGAAGGAAGGAAGGAAGGAAGGAAGGAAGGAAGGAATTACAAAGGCAGAAAATTACAACTAAAATTAAATAGCACAGAAGCACCATGGGGTCTGGAGGCATCCCAACAGGACACCTATGATCATAATGTCTGTGTCTGACTCTATGTTGACCGCGGAGCCAGTGGTCTGTTTCTGGGTTTGGGGTCAGTCTATGGGGTCTGTTATTCACAACCCAGATCTTATATATTAGGGTAGACTTTCTAGGTCATAAAGTAGAACAGCTAAGATGTCCCAGAAGACCCCAGCCAACCCCATACCTAGAATACTGGGTAGATTCTTGTTCTCTAAGAGGCTGCCACACTCAGAGGCCCCTCCAACATGTAAATGGAGAAAAGGCTCCTTATGGTCTCTTCTAGGCCTAAGAATTGGTCCCAGAAACATTCCAACAAGGAGACCAAGTCTCCTCTACCTCCATCCATTTGCATAGAGCACCTGCTTGAAATGCATAACTTCATCAGATCCTGCAGATGTCTGGGGTAGAAGCTGTTACTGTCTCCATGTTATAGTTAATAAAACTACAGCTCAGAAAGCAGCTTGCTCAGTGCTGCTCAGAGCCAAACCTTCTTGATCTTATTTGTTCCTCACTTTCTTCCATCCCTTCTTTCTGTCCTTCATTCTCTTTTTAGTTCAATTATCAAGACAATACTGTAATTTGAATCATATCTACCTTATTCTTTATCTGGCCGAGTCCCTAAAGGAGAAACTAGACTCTTCTAATGGATGTGCAGGACAGGAAGTGACAAGGTCCCATTTATGGGCTGCATGGGCCAGACCATGTTCCACCTAGGAATGAGTGGAACCCCAGTTTTGTGTACTCTGTGGGACAGTAGCTCCTGGAGAAATTCTTGGCTTGAGGGGCTTAGAGAATGTCTCAACTTTTGTAGAGAATATGTAGACAGGAATTGGACAGTCAGTGCTAGGAAAAAGCTGTATTTCATTTCCAATCAAGCTCCCTCACTTGCTGGCAGTGGAATTTTGAATCAGTTTTTACCCTCTGAACCTGTTTCCTCATCTGTAAAATGGGAAAATTAATACCTTCTTTACATGGCTACTGTGGAGTTAAACAATATGTTCTTATGGTGCCTGCCTAGATGGGTTCACAAATATTTAGCTCTTCACGTGGCATCTGATGTTTGGCAAGCTATTAATCTGTGCCCACATATCACTTTGAATTAATATTGTATACCCTTGACCCAACACCTGAACTCCCAAACACAAGACCACAGCAATCAGAGATTAGCTAAAGCCTAAGAAAGTGGTGGGTAAGATTTAGATCACACAGCTTTATTCTAGTGCCTCAGTTTCCTTATCTGTAAAATGAGGATAAAAGTAGGACCTTCCTTATTGAGCGATTATGAGAATTCAGTGAATTAATCCACATAAAGTGTTTAGAAGCTGGACCTGGCACAAAGTACCTGCTCATTAAATGTCAGCTATGATTTACTTATTATTTTCAGAAAAGACTTTGAGCATATAATGCCAATGCATGTTATCATCAAACAAACATCTATACGCACCTGAACCACTGTGTGTAATATGCCAGTGTATGTTATGAAACCACTCAAAAATAGAAATGTTTAAAAGTAAGATAAAATGAATATGGGTTGATGTTACTATTTTCTCCACAATGAAAGGGTCATCTTGTTCAAGAGGTCAGCAAGCTATGGCCACAGGCCAAATTCACCGGCTGCTACGACCACCTGATCTGACTCACCATTTGCCATTCTGATATGTGTGCAAATGCGTGCATGCTGACTAGGCATTGTCTGCCAAATTAGAATGGATTAGATATTCAGACCTTCCAAAAGACTTGACCTGACTCCCCAGCACTCACAACTATGTGTCCTCAAGCAAATCACTTGATCTTTGTGAGCCTCAGTTTCTTCAAATGTATACCTGACATTTCTACCTCCCCCATGAGAAATAATACCCAGTCTAAAAACATGTTATCAAATTGGATGATGTAATATAAAAAATGAGGTTTTTACAATGTATGATATAAGGTATAAGTTAGTTCTAAATTCGAAGCTTGTCAGATGCTAAAAAAGAGTGAAGACGCCAGGAATGAAAGTAAAGAAAGCTGTATTCCAATCGTGGTTAGAGAGCAGTGGAGGGGAAAGAAAGACACAGGTTCGTGAAATGAATGCAAATCATATGCACACAACCAGAGTGTCATTATCTCAAACACCTGGATGTGGTTCTCAGGAGGCTCAGTGGGAAGACCCTCATCTTAGAATCATGCCCCTTTATTATATGCTCTGGCTCATCTGAATAAACAGTTCACTGTATCTGCAAGAGCAATCAGAGCTTGCTGTGGTTTTAAAGGGTCCTGAAGAGCTCATTTTTCCATAAAGTTGTGATCATCTGTGTCACGGCATGTTGGCATTTCCTTCCCTTTCTTCTCCATTTATTCTGGTCCTACCCAGCCTTGAAGCCTCCCTTTTTCCATAATGTGGTTTGGCAGGCCCAACTCCTTTAGGTCACTCTCCTTCCTGCCATCTCACATACCTTTATGGTGTCATCTTAGTACTCACACTCCATCTTTACTGACTTAAAGAGAGAAGATAATATTGTATAGCTGCTCAAGATTGACCAAAGGCCCAACATAGGACAGGGACCACAATCTATGTTTTAAAATATTTAAAGAGAAAGGAAGCATATTTCCAATAGACTAACAGGAACAAGATTTACCTTTCCATCTGAAATAACTAAAAACAAACAAAATAAACAAAACAATAGTTTTCAAGACACTGGGTATCAATCAATGAAGGACAATAAACCTGAAAGACAGGACGTAACTGATTGCCTGAGCTTTATTATTGCTTTAGGAGTTTTTAGACTATGCCTCAGGAAGAGGAAAACAAGGTGGACTCCCTGATTTGAGAATACTAAGCTGAGAGTCCCGGGAGACCAAGTGGCTAGAGTCTGCAGAGCATGCTACTCTAGAGAGTTGCGTAGAGAGACAAACCTAGAGATCTGAAAAGGGTTCAATCAGTACATTCATGTGAGGAAACTGATACAGGAAAAGAACTATCTCAAAAGATCAGTGCTTGGAATTCACATAGAGCTGAAAACAATTTTTGTTCCCACCAGCCAGACTGAAAAAGATTCATGGGGCACTAGGTTAGAGTATTCAGAAAATTCTCACTTCAGTAGAGTAAAATAATTGTTCCTATATCATGTGCTGCTCTGATTCCTCCTTTTAAATCATAAAAGTTAGATCCAAAGAGATCAACCCTTTTAAAATAATTTAGTATGTGTCCTAGAATAAATTTCAAGAATACATATAGGAATACAAAAATATCTAGGATTTAGCAAGGTAAATACACAATGTCTGGCACCCAATCAAAGATTACCAGGCATCAAAAGGAGGAGGAAAATATGACTGATAACAAGGGAAAAAATTAACCAAAGGAGACCAACTCAGATTTGACTGTGTATGTTCAAAATAGCATTTTTTGAGATACAGTCTCACTCTTTTTCTCAGGTTGGGAGTGCAGTGGTGCAATCTTGGTTCACCACAGCCTCCACTTCCCAGGTTCAAACAATTCTCCTGCCTCAGCCTCCCAAGTAGCTGAGACTATAAGCATGTGCTAACATGCTGAGCTAAGTTTTATTGTTGTTGTTGTTGTTATTGTATTTTTAGTATAGATGGGGTTTTGTCATGTTGGCCAGGCTGGTCTCAAACTCCTGGCCACAAGTGACCCACCTGGCTGGGCCTCCCAAAGTGCTAGGATTATAGGCATGAGCCCCTGTACCCAGCCAAGCAAATAATTATTATAACTGTATTCATGATAGACAAAATTAGATTGTGCAGAAGAAAAAATAGTGAAACTGATAACATAGCAATATAAAGTATCCAAAATAAAATACAATTTTTTTTAATTTAAAATAAAAGTAGTATTGAGGACAACTTAAAGCAGCACAATGTATGTATAATTGGAGTCTTGGAGTCCTGGCTCCTAACCCAAAAGAAAGACTAAGAGAAAGTCAAGGAGATTGAAAACGTATTTAAAGAAATAGTGGCATGAAATTTTCCACATTTGATGAAAACCATACATCCACAGGTCCAAAAACCTCAATATGAACACACACACAGGCACACAAAGGCACATCATAATCAAATTACTCAACCCATAATAAGGACAAAATCATAAAATGGGTGGGGGAACATATTGCATAGTAAAAGACAAAGATATGAATAACAGAAGATTTTTCAAAAATACAAACATGGAAAACAAGCATCTTGAATGAACCAAAGGACCATTAAGAGTATACCAAAGCACCAACCACATACAAAATTTCTTTTCCCCTACTTAACACAACCCAGTGAACACCCTGGAGAGTCAGACTGGCTATCTTCCCAGCACCTTATGGTGGTCCCCAGGTTTATGATACCCTCCTTGCTCGACTTTCTGGAGCGTCCAGGCTGGTCTCAGAAGGAGCAGAGCAGCTTCTGTCTTTTGCCTGAACACACTTCACTGTGCTTCTTATGTCAAGAGCTACAATTGCTAAGAATCAGGTTTTGTATAAAGCAATAAGTCCAGATGATTTCTTTAAACCATAGTGACTTTTGAAAATTGTCTGTTTCTTTCCTTCTTGTCCCACAAGTTATGTGATTTTGGCAGCAACCAAATAGGTGCAGGGAGTTCAGTTTGTCGTACTTATGGGGATAGATGCTCAATTCCCTCATCAGTTATCATTATGTAAAATAGTTATTCTTCCTCCTCTCCTAAGAGTAAATTGTGCATATATTGCCAAGGCAATTTACAGTGCTTGACAATGTCCTTCTAGCCCGGAACAATTTTGGGGTATAGTAGGTCCTCAGTCAACAATTGTGGGATAAAGCATGTTTTAGTTTGTAAAGTGTTTGTTTCATGGAAACAGAATCAGATGTTGCTACCCTTAACACCTTGTCATATCATGTGATTCCAATTTTTTTAGTACAGACTTTGAAGGAATTGATTTCTCAAGCCAGAATATTTATCTGAGAGAAGAAAATCTTGTGTATTCAGAAGAAGAAAAGTATTTATACACTTCGTCTCTTCTGTAAAGTGGACACAAGAATAATACCTGTCCTTTGGCGATTTGAATAATTAAATGAGATGAAACACATAAAGTCATTCAAAGTCATTCACAGAATATGTGCCCAATAAATATTTAGGTTTAATTATCTACTTTCCACCAACTTAATCCTTGATTTACAGGCAACCCCAACCCAGCTTGTCCCTTCACCCATCTAACCTGGAGTTCATCTAATGTAAAATGAATCTGGTCTGTTTTGCAACACCACATCTGTAGGGGTCTTTTGTCTTCTCCTGTCTACATTTTGTTTTACCTACTGAAGTACCTTCGACTTCTTTTTTCTAGCCAATTTTTTTAATGGTAAAAACTGATCTGTCATTATATCCTTTCCTAAGGCAAAGGTGATGCACTTATAATGCATACCTTGTATGTTTCCTTTAACAGACATTGCTGGGAACTTTGCTCACTAACATTTCTCATACAAATCTTGGAATATTTTTTTTAATCATTTAAAGTTCTAGGGAAAAATAGAAAACCCCATTACTATATGGGAGACAGAGTTCTCTGGAGTACAAGGATTTACCCTGAAACACTACATTCGACGTACTGCTTCCTTTGATATTGCACATTAAAATAAAACTAAAGGACATTACAAAAGGAAATAATCCACTCAAAAGCCGTCATGTCTGTGTACATATTTTGCATTGTTGTAATCATAGTGTATATACAATTTTACAGCCTGCTTTCCAGTTTAAAATTATTTTGAAAATTCTTTTTTTTTTTTTTTTTTAGACGGAGTTTCGTTCTTGTTACCCAGGCTGGAGTGCAATGGCGCGATCTCGGCTCACCGCAACCTCCGCCTCCTGGGTTCAGGGAATTCTCCTGCCTCAGCCTCCTGAGTAGCCGGAATTACAGGCACGCACCACCATGCCCAGCTAATTTTTTGTATTTTTAGTAGAGACGGGGTTTCACCATGTTGACCAGGATGGTCTCGATCTCTTGACCTCATGATCCACCCGCCTCGGCCTCCCAAAGTGCTGGGATTACAGGCTTGAGCCACCGCGCCCGGCCGAAAATTCTTTGTTGTCAATTTAAATGCTCCTCTGAAAACTCTTATACAGAGAGCTCTTTATTCTTTGGGTACATGTTTCTTCACTACCATCTTCTAGTTTTCCTCCTCACATCCCTAAAAATTCCTAATCAATATTCTCATTTCTCTTCTTCCACAGTCCTTTAAACATGGTAGTCTCTCAATGTTAGTCTCTGTAACTTCTGTCTTTACTTCTATTCTGCTTGAGTGGTTTCTTCCACACCTGTAAGTTCAGCTAAATGATGCTAAACGTGTCTCCCGACCCCATCTACCTCCTGCACCTCAGCCTCATTTCTGTCATTGCTCACTGAACATCCTTACTGAATCACTCCTTCTATACCTAAAGCTTGATAGACCTAAAAAAGAACTCACTGCTTTTTTTCTACACTTTTTCTCTAAGTTATTTCTTAATAGATTAGTACAAGTGGAAATCTTAGTGCTATCTCTGACTCCTCTCTCTTTCTTACGTCCTCATAAAACTAGACAATATTGTCCAACCTTTTATATCTTGCTAAGTTTATCAGGTAGATCTGCCAGGACCTTGTTTTTAAGTCCTCCCCTTCTCTCCATTAATCCCGATACATCATATATTCTTCCCCATCACAATTTATTTCTAAAGCACTGACCTGATGAATCCATTACAAACATGAAATCCATCCATGGCGCCTTATGAACTGCAGAATAAAGTACAGATGTCCATATAAGAGGATTTTTTACAGCATGGTTTTGCCCTTATCCCCGCCCTACTACACCTATGATCCTCTTATACCAGGATCCATTTAGGGGACACTTTAGGAGCTGTGGGCCTTCTAAGTTCCTGTAGTAACATAACACAAAAGTTGCTTTTTGTTTGACAGAAACTAAGTAATTGCATTGAGCCAGTTTCTTCCCAAATTACAGAACACGTACAACTTATGGGTCCAGACCCAGCAAAAGAGAAATGTTTTCACAAAGCTTTCACAAAGCCATAATACTTCTGTAGCTTCCTGTTGTTCTCCCACTTCCTGGTCCCACCCCCAGTATTTATTAAAAGTATAAAAAGCACAGCAGAGATATCTCTGATGTTATCCAGGGGCCATTCTGTTTGATGTCCCATGGTTTATAGCACCTCCAAAACGTTCACCTTTATACTTTAAAAAGTTACCTAAACCCTACATGGCAGTCAGTGATCCTTTCAGTAGAATGGGGAAAGGAATAAAGAAGGCAAGAGCATATTGCCACAATTGACTGAGGCAACAAAAAGAGTAAGATCCATCAATACATCGTATAAATGTATATTTGCCTGTCATACCTTCAGCAGCCTTGTTAGAGAAATAACGAGGTCCACACATTTGAGTACTTTCTTCTGCTGGTGTTACTAGATCTCCTAAAGAATAGTTGCATGATTTTCTATCATGACCTAAGGAATTAATTCTTCTGACACCTGGTTCCTTTACACTTTTGCATTCATGCTGTTCTGTCTTCCTAGAATGCCCTTCCCTTTCCACTTTCCACTGTGTGAAATCCTCTCTGTCCCTCAAGGTTCGGTTCAGACTCATCTCCCTGTACAGCCTTCTTCAGGTGTGCCCACAGAATGCACAATGCTTTGTCCTGCCTCTGTACCCACATTGCGTTTGGTCACATTGATGGCACAGCACTTTATACTATGATTACTGTTGGTGTTTTTATGTCTGCTTTACATTTTAGACCATGACTTCCTTTAGGCCTGGGCCATCTCTTACTGTCCTTCAAATTTCCAGTGCCTAGCACCATGTCTTGATTGTAATAGGCCCTCAATAAATGCTTATTACATTTTCTAAATTAGCTGTTGTGACCACATAAGTTTTTGTTCCAACGATGAAATCATTTCAATGGCTTTTTATCTAATATATGATTCATAATTTGCAAAAAAAAAAAAAAGCCATGCACATCCCCTTACTGTGATACAGGCAACAATGAAACAGGACCCCTCAGATCTAGTCCTCTTTCTTTGGCCTTTGTCAAAATGGAGGGTCTTGGAGTTTCCCTGTAGCAGAAAATGAGCTCTGGAGAGTGAACTGCTTGTCACCCAGTCACTTCACACACAGCTTCCTACACAGAGGCATCAAAATGAATTACCTAAAATCTTCCCCAAGATCTTAAAGGACAGCTGAAGAAAGCCTATCATCCCATTTGAGACCAGAACATAATTGGATTTACTGGAAAAGGAAAAGACAGAAGTAAAGGAGACACTAAACACTAGGCTCCTAAGGGCAAGGAAATGCCTTTTCACTTACAAGTCCACCCCATTAGCACAAAGGCATGGGGCCCTCAGGGAGAACTCAGTCGGGACACTCTCCACACTTGTCCACGTAATATTTGTTAAAAGGATGCATAAATGACTTAGTTAGGCTTATTCTTCAGCAATTACTCAGACATTTTTGGAAATTCCTACCCACCTCCCCTGCTCATGTAGAAACTGTCTGTGTAATAGAAAAGACAAGTTGTTACAAACAGCCATGCATAACAAGACCAAAAAGAATTTTAGAAATTACCAAGTCCAGTATTTCAACTAGAATCCCATTTACGTGAATTGGTTATACCCTGGTGACCTAGATGCCACTTTATAGCCAAGAGATCTTGGACAATTTACTTAAGCTCAATGAGCCTCAGTTTCTTAACTTATAAAATAGATATTATGGCTCCTATCTTGACAAGTTATTTTGAATATTACAAGTGAAAATGTATATAGAGATCATAGTATTGCCACAAAATGGGCCTTTGATAATGCAAGTTTTATTCTTTTTGTTCTCGATAATCAGAGTCTGAACCCATCATCCAGAATGATATATTGGGATACTTCTCTAAGGGAAGAAATAGGCTGGGGAGCATCCCCTAAAAGGCTAAAATCTGGTGGAGTAGACTGGCACCTAAGTCTACGCCGGTATTCCAGCTCTTGGCTAATTCTAAATTTGCAATTTGAGGCGTTACTTCTAATACAGGGTGTTAGATATTATGCTGGTCTATGCAGGGTGCTGTGAAGGAAGGAAGCAAGATCCAAATGGACCTGGAGATATTGAGGAAAGCTTCTCAGAGGAAAGAACATCTGAGCTGACATTTGCCAGAGGCGTAAGCCCTAGTCATATGGATGAGAGTCGAGCAAAAGGGCCCTAGGACATGGGAAAAGGGTTTAGAGAGGAAAGGAAATCTGATATGTGATGGCCTTGTGAGCTTTGCTATTCAGAAAGGAGAACGTAATTTGAGAGAGAGAAGAGCTATGAAAGAACTTCAAGTTAAGGGATCATGATCAGATCTGTGTTTTAAAAATACTGGGTAGAGAACGATATGGGCATGGGGTGGGGACTGGGGACTAACTGCAGGCAGAGCTGCCAGAAAACTTCTGGAGCTATTGGTAAGAACTAAGATAGAAACAGTGTGGAAGAAGGCTGGCTGGAGGGGAGGTCTATTAAAACAGAATCAGTTGGACGCAGTGGCTCATGCCTGTTATCCCAGTACTTTGGGAGGCCAGGGTGGGCAGATCATCTGAGGTTGGGAGTTTGAGACCAGCCTGGCAACATGGTGAAAACCCATCTCTACCAAAAATAGAAAAATTAGCCAGGTGTGGTGGCACACGCCTGTAACCCTAGCTACTGGGGAAACTGAGGTGGGAGAATAGCTAAAACCTAGGAAGAGGAGGTTGCAGTGAGCCAATATCGCACCACTTCACTCCAGCCTGGGTGACAGAATGAGACCCCATCTCAAAAAAAAAAAAAAAAAAGTAGAATCTACCAATTTAGGATGGCCTGTGTGGAAAAGAAGGAGGCAATGAAGATGAAACCAAGGTTATTAGCTTGGGAAATGCTGTGAATAGTGAAGCCATTCACAAAAGTAGGGCTTGGCATTAGGCAAATGACGAGTTTGATTTGGGGCCTGTTAAATTTCAAGAGGCCTGGAGACCTCCAAATGGAAACTCTCTGCAAATGTGTTTAAGACCTACTGGCATCCATGGTTAGGGGAGGGAACTGCTGCCCCCATTGAATCTGACCACCTGCATTCTCTGTTTCCAGTACTTTGTCTTCACTGGGGTGTTGGCCATGGTGACCTGTGCAGTTTTCCTCCGGCTGAACTCTGTCCTGAAGCTGGCAGTGCTGTTGATCATGATCGCCATCTATGCCCTGCTTACTGAGACCGTCTATGCAGGCCTCTTTCTGCGTTATGACAACCTCAACCACAGTGGAGAGTAAGTGCCCACCATTGTGAATTCAGAGTACTCAACTTTCTGTGGGAAGTGGAAACATTGGGAAAAGGATGCAGGTTGCATTATTGAAACTTAAGGACTGATTAGATATTGACTTATATCTCAAATCCAGCATTCTCTAGTTTACAAGTTGAAGCAAAAATCAGTGGTATCATTTATATGAATTACAGATTAATTAATTAATCAAAGTTTGTATACTACATAATAACTCAGGTCTTCTCCAAATCTAATCATTTATGATGTCTTCAAATTTAGTGGCTCTAACACCTTTAGGATCTGTTTATAATTTGACTGTAGTAATACTGATAGCAGCTGCTGTGTATCAAGCCCTCATGCTCTCTCTTTGCATTGTACAGCTGGTCCTCTGTATCCACACCATCTGCATTGTGGATTCGACCAACTTCAGACTGAAAATATTTTTAAAAACCAAAAATATTACAAATAAAAACAGCACAGTATAACAACGATTTACATAGCGTTTACATTACATTAGGTTTATAAGTAATCCAAGGATGATTTAAAGTATAGGGGAGGGTGTGTATGGGTTATATGCAAATATTATGCCATTTTATACAGGGGACTTGAGCATGCATGGATTTTGGTATCCACAGGGCTGATAGCAAGGGACAAATGTATTATCATTGAAATATAGAAAAGTCCAAAAAAGAATATTTTAGCCTAGACTCCTTAAAGAGAAAAAGCCCAAGACAAGGCTAACGAAACCCCAGGACAGTGAAAGTGAGGGAAAAGACAAGTGAGGGGGAAAAGGACGGGAGGCAAATGCAAGCTACCGCTACATTTTGCTGGCAACATGGGCTGTGAAGAGATTCAACGAGTGCCTTGGAAAATCTACTCGCAGAGCCATTTGAAATGTCTCTGGGCAGTCTCTATGGTGGGAAGAAGTGTCTCAGAACAGAGGAAGGCAGAAAAATATGTCTGCTGGCTCCTTCTCTCTCTCTCTGCCATTGGTAAGAGTTCCCTTTTTGCATGCACTTTCTATGACATCACTTGGCACCTTCACAGCCACTGGGGTAAACAAACCCCACACAAGAAGCGATGGAAGGAGCCAGTCCAGGCTGATTGGCCTCAGGTTTGGAAGCACACAGGACTAGCTGAGGCCAGAATAAGTGGCCAAGAGTCCAAGGAAAAGATAAGGCCGAGATAATCCAAGAAGGATAAGAAAATGTGCCCAGAACTAATAATATGAATGTCCATGAACCAATCCCTGGAAGTTAACAATGCTAATAATTAGTCATCTTTTCTTATGCATTTTTAAAAGGATAATGTGTTTCAGATGTTGAAATTCCTTTATCTAGTATTATTCTCCTCTCTGTCTCCTCAAATCCAACTTCTAATGTATTTTATATCCTTCTCATCCATGTTATATATATAATATACACACACACATACACACACACACACATATATACACACATACATATAGCTATGTCCGTATCTATAATTTATAATATTTATTATTTTGTTGTGATGCAATATTGTCTTTCTAGATCCATCTAGGTTGATATATATGGACATAACTCATTTTAGTTGTCTGTACATGTGAAATAATACAAACATATCAAAATATGTTTATCCTTTGATTTATTAATAGAGACACTTAGGTTGTTATGAGTTTCCCCTATTATAAAAAATGTTTTAGCTACCATCATTGACCATATTTCCTGGGGTGTAGATATAAAAGTATACTTGTTGGATTAAAGGGTATCTGCATTTTTCACTTTTAAAATATTGCCAAATTGCTCTCCAACGTGACTGAAGTGATTTTCTTCTTATAAGCAATGGTCCTGTTGCTCTCATTCCCACCTACATTGTTAGATTTTTAAAATATTTGCTTGGTTGAGTGTGTGCATTTTATTGTCTTGTTTACATTTGTGGTTCTCTGATTATGCATAAGCTTGTGCATCTCACTGTTTATTTATTAACTATTTGGGTTTTATTTTATGTGAACTGCCAGCTCACATCCTTTACCCAGTTTTCTAATTTATAATCTCATTTAAACATCTTGATAGCCTTTTGATGTGTGTGCAATCTTCCTCTTTTTAAAAGTAGGAAGAGTCAGTCTCTTTTTAATTATAGGGAAACTATGAACTACTAGTAAATGATAAAGCCAGCTCTGGAATGCTAGTCTTTATGGCAATCATGTTCAATGTATTTTTCACTGAACTACTTCTATTCTGTCATATTTATACGAGAATATTTATCAAAGTGAAAATAACCCTAAGAGGTCTCCAACTTTGTTGCCATGCCCAGAACTGTGGCTGAAAGATCCTGGGGAAGTATTCCTCCAGGACAACTTCAGTCCATGTAGCTGAGCCTCTTTAATGTCTCAGGATGACCGCCTGCATGGCCACTATGCTGACTGATCAATTATGAGGCAGAGAGACAGAAAGAACTGACACAGAACACACCAGGGTAAGTCGATCAAGGTCTGCTCAATTAGAAACTAAAAATTAGGTTAGTACAGGCAGGACAGAGCAAAGAGGTTAGCCACATTTTTTTTTTTTTTTTTTTTTTACAGCTCCCTGCAGCTTTGACCTCTTGGGCTCAAGTGATCCTCCCACTTCAGCCTCCCGAGGTCTACTTTGAGCACTTGCATGAAGGTGTCTGTGTCAAGCTTCTCCAATATAAACTTTTCCCCTTTGTAATTGTGAGCAGCTATGATTCACAATTTCCATCCTCAAGTGCATCATCAGTGACCATACTGTTACAGAAAAGAATGTCTGCATAAAGACACGTTAGACTTTTTAAAAGCAGAACTGATCTTTTCCAGGACCTGCCCTAAAACGGGAACTTCTCCAGGTTTATGATGGAAACACTCCACTTGGGCCAAGTGCACCTCATCGGTCTCAGTTACACAATACAAAATATGAATAAAAATCATAGGGCACAGTACACTTGAACTTGGGAATACTCCCATTCATCATCTTCAGCCTTTCAAGGCAAATGCTACATTTCCAAACTCAGTACCACAAAAGTAGAATTAAGATAAGTGATGCAGCTCTTTCTACCCAATCATGAAAACAGATACCTGCAATATTTCAGTGTTATATAACACATCAGTCCTTCCTACAGAGAGGAGTGGGTTAATAGATAACAAAATTCAACTAGATAAGAGGAATATGTTTAGTGTTCTACAGCATTGCAAGGTGACTATAATTGACAATAATTTACTGAACATTTTTAAATAGTTGGAGAGGATTTTGAATGTTCACAACACAAAGAAATGATAAATATTTGAGATAGTGAATATGCCATTAACCTGCTTTGATCATTACACATAGTATACAAGTATTGAAATATCCCTCTGCCCGGTATGGTGACTCACACTTATAATCCCAGCACTTTGGGAGGTTGAGGCAGGTGGATCATGAGGTCAGGAGCTCGAGAACAGCCTGACCAACATGGTGAAACCCCGTCTCTACTAAAAATACAAAAATTAGCTGGATGTGGTGGCACACACCTGTAATCCCAGCTACTTAGGAGGCTGAGGCAGGAGAATTGCTTGAACCTAGGAGACGGAGACTGCAGTGAGCCAAGATGGTGCCACTGTACTCCAGCCTGGGTGACAGAGCAAGACTCCATCTAAAAAAAAAAAGAAAGAAAAATATCATTCTGTGCCCCATAAATATGTACAGTTATTACATGTCAATTAAAAACAAAATGTAAAAAAATCAAGAAAGTTTGGGGATGCACTAAAGGATTTTAACCAACAATAAGTTGGGGTATTTCAAAAGGACATTGTCTGCTACAACTGAAGGACTAGAAGGGGTCAAGAATGGATGCAGAAAGACTATTTGGGAGGCAACTACAATGGCCAGCTTCATCCACACGTGGCTTGTGCGTTCACATAGGGCCCTGCACTCAAAAGGGCCTCGATTTATTCAATGCTCTCCTTTCACCACCTTGAAATTCTTAGGCCGGGCGCGTTGGCTCACGCCTGTAATCCCAGCACTTTGGGAGGCCGAGGCGGGTGGATCACAAGGTCAAGAGACCGAGACCATCCTGGTCAACATGGTGAAACCCCGTCTCTACTAAAAATACAAAAAAAATTAGCTGGGCATGGTGGCACATGCCTGTAATCCCAGCTACTCGGGAGGCTGAGGCAGGAGAATTGCCTGAACCCAGGAGGCGGAGGTTGCGGTGAGCCGAGATCGCACCATTGCACTCCAGCCTGGGTAACAAGAGCGAAACTCCATCTCAAAAAAAAAAAAGAAACTCTCTTTAAAAAATTAAAATTTCAAGAAGCCCCTGTATTTTCATTTTATAGTGGGCCATAAATTATGGAACCAGTCTAGCTATTGCATTAGTCCACGTGAAAGAGCAGGGTCGTTAGGAGAAATGAACAACCAGGAAATAATCCACGTGTAGGGTCAAAGCCGAATAGCATTTGTCCAACATCACATGACCTTCATGAATGCATCCATGTATCCATTCAAAACACATTACATTTTCTGTGGGCTTTTACTAGGCCCTGCAGATTCATGGATTAATAAGGCATTATTTTTATCCTTTAGGAGCTTAAAGGCAAACAATTATAAGTAGGTACATGGAAGACGGCATTGCACCTACTAAAAAATATCACTGAGATCTGTACTGATAGCTAGTCTTCACCATTTACTAGCTAGTTAAGTTAAATTATTTAACATCTGCATCTTGGGGTTTTTTCTAGAATGAAGATAATAGCATCTTGATTGTTGATATGATAATTAAAGTAGGCAGAATATGTAAAGTGGTTATTAGAGCATGGCATAAAATTAGCATGTAACAAGTACAGTCATTATGACAACAGAATAAAAGATAAATTCAAGCTGAATGGCTTGTTATGGGTGTCATAGAAGCAAGTGGGAGCTAATAACTAAACTAAAAATTGGGGATCAATGTCCTGAACATGCTGAATTTGGTGCCTAAGATATGAGCTCTCATCCTGGCTCTGAAACAAAAGAGCTGTGTGACCTTGGGAAAATGACTACACCTCTGTGGACCTCGGTCTCCTACCTATAAAATAAAAGGCTTGAAGGGATGCTATATTATCTGTGGTACACATAATATGGAATAGAATAAAATTGCCAAGTGCACATTGTAAGGTACTTAATTACTTGAAATTATTTTCATAATTTTTACTAAGTCTGAAGTAGCTTACAGAACAGTATGAGAGCTGTGCAATTCTAAATTTGTAAACAGGCTTTTTTGCATGAGGTAAAAGGAAATGACATTTAGTTGACTCCAAAACTTCAACCATTGTCTTCCCTGCGTGGTAGGCTTAAGGACAATTTTTATTTTGTTATTTGTGCATTTGTATTAGTTTCCAAATTCACTATAATTAGCGTAAATATTTCTGTAACGAATAACACTCAAATTACATATTAATTTTTATGATATATCAGATAAGAGGAACTCTAAAGATTGTTATTGCTCTGAAAATTACATTATGCTACATGAGTTTTCACTTAAGAATGTTCCTATTAGCATAAAGAGATGGTAGTATTAACTCAGTGATTTTGTTAATACAAATAAATTAGTTCAAAATGTTCTTGATTTTAAGTCCCTGATAACCAATATCAAGCAAGACATATAATTCAGTATAGATTTCAGCCATTGGCTCTCTTTGGAAGTTCTTTAAGAAATCATTGGAACTACCAAAAAGAAAAAAAACAAAACTTTCTAATTTCAAACCACAATTATTTTGGGATGCTCCTCAGCCTGGCTGACTTACTGTGCATATTCTGCAGTCTCTGCTTAGGCTATTTTTTCCCATCTGAAATATAGGGAATGACTCAAAGATTGTTCATAATTTTCTTTTACTTTTTATTCTGAGTTTTGTCTAGTCATCTTTCTATTTTTGGTCAATCACTGCTTTCAAAATAATTCAAGAGGTATTTGTGTTTTCTCTGAAAAATGTGTTTCAAATGATAAATTTCTTGGCTTAAAAAAGCCTTCTGTATGGCAAAGAAAAGCATATCCGAAAAGACAGGCAGAGCAGGGGTTTGGGAAGAAGTAACGAGGAGGAGCTGAACTTAGGACAAGCTCATTCAAACTAAGAATGTGAACACGTGACGTTTTAAAGCTCCACCACCATAAGCAAGATTATGTGCCAGGTGCTTCACAGGGTGGCAAGGGGAAAATGTGGGCCAGGCACTGTGTCAAGTACATTACATGATTGGCTCATTTAATCCTCACAATTATAGAGCTAAACACTGTTAGGTACATTCAACTGAGGCTCACAGATGTTAAATGACTTTTCCAGGTCAAATAACTGGTCAGTAGAAAAGCTGATAGTGGAACCTGGATCTTCATGAGTCTAAAGCTCTTGTCTTTAATCTTTTTTCAGTGGTCCACAAACTTCAGGGGCTAGAGAATTAAGTGACATGAAAGAATAAAAGGATGGTACTGGAATGTGCCTATGTCCTCAAAATAAGCCTGATGGTGACTGTGGATGGCAGGAAGGAAGGAAGGAAGGAAGGAAGGAAGGAAGGAAGGAAGAAAGGAAGGAAGGAAGGAAGGGAAGGCATTGATGTCTCCTCAGCCCTATAATGCAGGGTGACAATGTGTGGCTCATAGTCCAGCCCTTTTCACTTCCGCACTCACAGTGGACAGCTCTGTCATCGCTCTCCTCCTGAGTCTACACGTGGCTTCAAACATGATATATGACATTTACTTTTTAATCCCCATACTAGAGACCTATAAACCAACTAGCTAAGCAAAATAGATACCCGGTACCTAGAGAATACATCGCACCTTTTCCTTGTGAAGTCTTATCATCTTTTAGGATTCAGCTCTTCAGCCTTCCCTGAAAACCCAGCCTGGGTTGCTTTCTCTTCCCATGTACTCCTATGGCAACAAGAATGTATCCTTTCCATGGAATGTATCATATTATAAAATAATCTGTGTATTTGATTATTTCTCTTAATGTTTTGAGGACAAAGACAATGTACCTTTTTCATCTCTATATCCCAGAATACTATGCCAGGCACACAGTAGATGCTCAATAATTATGTGCTTCTCTGGGGCTATAGAAGCACAATAACTAGTATGGTCTATTGTTAGCATCTTTTCTCCAAGGTATTCACAGATTTGACTCTTGTCTCAGCTCACAGAGTTATTTGGTTCTTTAATCCTCATATGCATAATACCTCCCTAAGAACCTACATTTCCACTCCTAAGTCTCTGTCCTATCCTGAGAAGTTGGACTTTGCCTGGCCCAGTATAAGCTAGGAAGTTCTTTTAGCATAAAGCTAGATGAAAAGCTTGTCTTAGCAGCTGGCTTCAAGCCCCCATTTTCCTAAGCCCTGAGATGTTCCTGCTGGTCTCCAGCAAGAACAGAAAAGGGGAAGCTTGAGATTACCCTGGTATAGCACCTTGCTACATATTCTACTTCTCCCTGTAGACACTGCATCTAGTCTGTGATGGCCCCATTGTATCCTTAAGCCACACCACAGTTACTTCTGAGTGAGTTCCAAGTACATCTGTACTTGTGGTTGGGAGGGGATTAAACAAGGGAGTAGCATGATCTGGTTTTAGTAGTAAAAACTTTTCTGGCAGCCATGTACAAAATAAACTGGAGACAGTAATGTTGGGAGGCTGTTGGAGATCACAGTGGCTGTACTATGCTGGTGGAGGGGGACATGGGGAGAAGCAGATGGACTGGGGATGTATTTTGGTGGTAGAGAGTGCAGGATTTAGCTACAGGTTGAATGGGACCAGTGTGATGAGAACTGACTCCTAGTTTTGTTTTGGCTTTTGGCTCAAGCACCTGGGTGAATAGATGAAGGGGCATTACCTGAGATGGAGAAACCTGGGGAGAATAGGACACCAGGTGATGTAAGGCAAGTCCTGACATCCACGGAGATGGTTGTACTTTAACATTTTTGTTTTGGGTCTTCTTCATTAGCCAGTGAAAGCCATCAAGGGGACAGTTTATTTCCAAGTCCAACGTTGCTTCCACACACCCTTTGCCTCCTAGCCCAGCTTGTCCTGAGGAAAGCCTTTTTGAAAAAGAGCCAAATTGAAAAAAAAAGCATTCTGAATCAAATGGCAGCTTCCCTGGCAGCCTTCTGATTCCTTTGAAGTCTGAAAGTCACGTCAGTGTTTAAGTGTACCCTTACCACTGACCATCATCAGCTGCCTTTCTGTGTAGTCTCCTAGAGAACCCAGGGCAGCTCAGGACAGAAGCACTCCAGCCTGTGCCCCCACAAAAATTGGGTATTGAGAGCTGGCGTTTACCCCCAGAAGAAAGGGTACGAAAGAAACAAAGGCTTTATCAAAAGATATAAGAATTTAAATTGGGGTAACAATAGTCCCCAACTTATAGAACTGATATAAGAATTAAAACAGTGTTCAACTCATAGAATTAATATATGGATTTAAGCATGAAAGCACCTAGGATTAAGATTGCTACACAGCAAACATTACATCCTGGTCTCTTAAACAGAATAATATCTAAAAATGTGGGGAGGAAAGATGCTCGCCTTCACGTGGATTTTGTGATAGGAAAGTATAAAGGCTATTTAAAATCTATGAAACGTGTTCTGCCCATAGAAGACATTACCAATGTGAGTGTGCCATCTAGATGCTAGGCTCTAGAATCTCTTTCACCATCTGTGTTCTGGGTCACCTCATACCCTGGGGGGCAACTGATTTCTGAATTAGCCAATGTGCAAACCCTCAGAGCAGCCACTATCGCATAATAGGTGCTAAAAAGAGGTGTGTGGTTTTTTTCTTTTTATACCACTCCTTTCTGAACCTCAGTTTTCTCATGGGTCTCCTTGAAGTTCCCCCATGGTTATTAGTGCCTTTCTTCTTCCTACAGAGATTTCCTGGGGACCAAGGAGGCCTCGCTGCTGCTGATGGCCATGTTCCTTCTGGCTGTGTTCTACCATGGACAGCAGGTAATGGAACACTGTGCTCTGACTCTTCTATTAGCTGACATTTCTTTTTGCCGTAAAACTGACCTGAAAAGCCTCTGCTGCTCTTTACAGCAAATAACTTTTAGCTGCCTGTGGCAAGTTGTGATTCTTAATGAATCAATTCCTAATAAAGACCACCTAATGGGAAACAAAGCTGGAAAAGATGATCTGGTGAACAATGTGGTTTTAATGACCTTTGGATAGATCTCTTTCAAAAAATTGTCCTAGTGAAACAGCTATCGATTTCTGCCTAAGACAAACTGGGACCCCTCCCAATAAAATTGTTGCCTCGACAAAATTATTACTACAGAAGTTGTGTGCTATTAGGTAAACGTTTAGGTTCAGCTGAGCCTGGATTCTGATCACAGTTCTTACTCTCAGCAGTGTGTGATCTTGGGCAAGTTACTTACCTCTGTGAGCCTCAGTTTCCTCAACTCTAAAATAAGTTAGTAATACCTAAGTAGGGCTGTCTTGAGGAATGATTTGAGATTATTGTGAGTAGAGCTTTGTGCTCTGCCTTGCATTGTTTATAGAAAAGACGTCATTACAGATCTGCCCTAATGAGATAAAATGCCTGCCATATGGGTTCCATTTTCCATGAGCCCCTACTCTTTGCCAGAATCTGGAGTGGATGCTGGGGACAGAACTGTTCAAAACCCCAGTCATGGTCCAGTCTCCTGGAGTAGAGCTGACCCCAAATAATGCAAACATGTTATATGTGGATCAGACTTGGCTGGGGACTTTGAGAAAGAAAATTATTCTTCATGGGAGCATCTTGGCAGGACTCCCAAAAACCAGTAAGACTTCTTCAGGTGGACTCCAATCCATGAATGTTCATTGCTTGGAGAGACTTTTACCCCCTGGTAGAAATCAGGCCCTGCCTCCCTCGCCTCCCTTCTCTGGACCTCGGTCCATCTTTCTGCGGTCTGTGTATCCTTCAAAAACCATAACCAGAAAAGGAGGAAAGCACAGCAAGAGGACTGTCAGCCAGAGCAGAAATAGAAACACATCGCTGGGAAATCACCATGGAAACTGAGGTAACGAACCCTGGGAAAACAGGGATGAAACTCCAAGAACGCAGAGATAGCGTGTATAAAGTCATTTGTAATAAAGGGGATTGTACAGTGTAGACAAGAAAAAAATATATAGGTAAAATTGAAACTTGGCAAGTGAAGGAAATGAGGAGATAATATTTATTGAGTTCCTACTATGTGCCTAGCACTTTTTCTCTTCTCATTTAATCCTGTCAATAACCTGGAATGGAAGTTTTATGACTCCTGTTTTAGGGATGACAAAAGTAAGGCTATTCAGCTAGTAAGTAGGACTAGAATTCAAATCTTCATCTGTCTTCAATCCAAACGTTAATATTCAAACCCCAGCTCTGCCACTTAGTAGCTATGTGACCTTCAGCAACTTAACTTTCTGATTTTCAGTTTCCTCACCTGTAAAATGGGCATGATAATAAAAAATTCTACTTCACTGAGTTGTTAGGGTGTTATCTGAGAACACTACCTTTCTACTTCACTTGGCTGATCAGAGCAGAACAAAGACACCATCTGCATACAAACACAGTGACCCAGGGCACTCCATCCTGCAGTATGCTTTGACTTGTTTTCCCATTTTGGCTGAATTTATGATGAAAAGCTAAGGCAAATGTCAGAGTCTAGCCATTTCTAGAATTCCTATATTTAGGTCTTTCCAGCTATCTGTGAGGACTGGGGTCTTGTCTTCCGCTACTTGATGGCTTTCATTTACAGGGGAGAATGCCTTAGCCTAACATACAAATGACAATCCATTTGAGAACTATGAAGGCAGATTCCGATAAGGTCATCATCCTACAGAAAAACATATGCTCACTCAATTACACAGGTTTTTAATTGACAAGTGAGACATCCCCAGAAACAGCTGAGAGAGCAAGTTCTGGGTGAGGGTCATCATCCCATAAGAAGGATTCTGTCTCTTTTGTCACCTTAGTTAATTACTTTATACCCTGTCAGTGCCCCCTTCCTCAAATGGTGCCCTAATAACATTCAGATTCGATTTATCCTGTGCTCCATTTGTCCTGGGAAAGCAGATAACCTAATAGTATTAAGATTATATGTAAAGTACGAGCATGTAAGTGTTTAGCGAGGGTCTGAGTGACTGGCGTTAGGTTACATCTGATATTTATTCCCTTTTATTTTTAACTTTCAAAGGGTTTTGACATTATATATTCACATCCCATAACAATTACAAGTACAGGCTTTGGAATTGGGCAGATGGTATTCAAACCCCAACTTTGCCACTTAGTATCTATGGGACCTTCAGCAATTTACAACTTTCTGATTTTCAGTTTCCTTTCCTGTAAAATGGGCATGATAATAACAGGTTCTACTTCATCAGGTTGTGAGAGTGGTATATGAGAATATAATTGCAATATACTTATCCCAGTGACTCATACACATAATAAATTTTCAAAATTTTTAGATATTAATATTTTACCTTAAAAATAAGCCGGTGACACAAACAAGGCAGGTATTGCTAGCCATCTGGTCCTAAGACAGGAGCAGAGATTCAAGCCCCCGAGGTCACAAAGCCTGTAAGAAACGCCAGACTGGAATGGGAATCCAAATGCGCGAACTCCTAGTTGCATTCTGTTTCCTCCACGTGCCTCTGCCTCCCTGTGATAGAGGTGGCTTCTGCAGGGTTGTATCACTTCAGGTGTCTTCTATCTATAGCATCCTTCAGTGTCCTGTTAATCCCCAATCAAGCCTGCCCACTCCTGGGCTTGCTCCCTGCTTCCACCTGTTTCCTTTTGTGACTCAGAGGCTCTCTATTTTTAATAGGGCTGAATAATGCCCATTGATGCCTGGTACGCAGAAGCATCCGGTAGGAGCATGTGTAATTATACATCTCCAGAGGGACGGAGGTGGTTATGTAACTGAATAATTTGGAATTTTCATCTTGCACGTATGTGGATATGATGTGCCAAACACTTCCTCCTCTGAGGCAGGTGAACGTTCTCAATATTGAACAGAGAGGGCAAACAATTGGGTGCCTCCCACCTGGTGCCTGATTCACTGGCAGCCCCGGAGATTTGGGCTTTGCCTGGGCATCTTCGTTTCTAGCAGAGGAAGGCATGCCTCCACAAAGAGAAAGAGACTAATCAGGCCCTATCTCTAGTCACTTCCAGGTGTGATAAAGGCAGGCACCTGAGATTGTGTGGCTCAGCAGGAAAGACTCAAGCCTTGGAACCAAATATTCGTGCTTGAATCCTAGCAATTCCACCTTGAGAATGGGTGACCTTGAGAGACTCAACCTTCCAGAGATATCATTTCTTACAGTTTATTGACCGTATTCTCTAAGGAATTTAAGCAATTCCCCTGTCCTTTGTTTTTGTTGTTTTGTTTTTTGTACTGTATTTATATCTAGAAGCTTGGTGAGATTCAGGTTCAATGCTTTCTCTGAAATATTTAATTGGTTTTATAGACTACAATTAGGGGGTACATAATGTCTCCTTGTCTTTTTGTGTGATGTTAGCAGCTACTTATGATAATGGCCTCTATTCACTTATTTTATACAGTGATATGCTAATGCTCCTATCATTCCTCCATAATTTATTAACTGGAATACATTATTAAAGAGAACCATCTCCTCACTATTTGTTACCTGGAAGTACAACTCATAAAGCAAAGATAAATACTGAATTTTTTTCCCTATAAGTTTGTTTTCTGTAAGTTTCTCCCTAAGATTTTTCCCTAGCATCGTTCAGAGGTGACCAATGAGATTCTGGTTTTTAAGTGTCATTTTGAATTTATGCATTTTACCATATTTTCTGTGTTTCAATTCATTGCAATTATTATTATTATTATTAAGCTGAACCCGTCAAATCTGTGACTAGTGGGAGCTCATTCAAGTTGGCTTTTGCATCATTTTGACATAACCCTGGTGGTCTCTGATAGACTCCTGGTTTCTCATATTAAAAAATCTTCCAATCATGTACCATGACTCTAAAGTCATTTACTTAAAACAAGATGTAATTAAAGGTACCCAAAGTTTGACCACCTCTGAAAAGAACAGGAGTTTTTTTGTAGGAATTGATATTTAGAAACCACAATCTGGATACTGGGAGTTATCACTGCTGCTAAGTTTTCCTTGTTTCTAGAACCTGATTTCAGTGGGCAGAGTTAGAAAATCTATACCTCATGAGTTCACAGTGTGATACTTCCATTTCATAATGAGGACCACAAGCTTTTGACTTAACTTCATCAATCTTATATCTGCAGCTCCCTTTCTCTTCCCCAAAATTCCAGTTTTAATGACACCAACACAATTACTCACTCTATCTTGTGATTGACTATAATAGTCTAAGTATAATACTACAAATGTTATCACCTACAATATGATTATTGTAAACAGTTTTGACATTCTTGTTGAGCTCTTTTTATCCATAGGGTATTTCCCTCTGGGAGTATGTCATCAAATTATTGTGCAAAAGAACATCTGATATCGTTTCTCTCTGTGTAGGCTCATTTATTTATTTGTTCATTTGGTTGTTTGTTTTTACAGAATTTTTGGAGAATATATTAAGTTTTATAATTAAGTAAAATATTGGAATGATTCTAAAGTTGTTTACTTAAAACATGATATAACTGAAGATTTTTAAATTCTATCCCTATTTTCCCACCCCATTCCCTTTCTTTGTCATTTCATAGATTAAAATATAAACCATCTTATAAAATGTAAAATGTAAAAACCATTATAAAATGTAAAATGGTTTATATTTTAATGTTTTAATAAGGAAATATGTGTGTGCATGTATGTGGAAAGAGAGATCAATATTTCTCAGAAAAATGGTAGCATACTTTATATACTTTTCTCCCCTGGGAGACCAGTTCCTCAAAGTATAGAGATACAGTCTTCATTTCTCTTTAATAGTTGCATTATGTGCAATGATATTTCTGTACTAAAGTTTATTCAGCCAATGAAATGAACATTTGGTTTGTTTCCAGCCTTGTTATTAAAAATTCTACTGAATGGATAACCTTGTGCATATGGTCTTTTCATACTTTTGCCATCCACTGAGACTTTAAAATTTAAAAAAATAGAAAAGAAACTATCTGAATTGTCTAAGCCCTTGAATTCAGGGCAGCTAGCCACGTGTTTACCAGGGCAGCATATGGTTCACTTCAATGGTCGAAGACTGAAATAATGACATACCCAGAACTGCGGTAAAAATGGGCTGTGAGATCCTTTGGAAAAGACACTGTGCACCTTCCCATGAGAGGAGAGGCTAGAACAAGAGGAATCTAATGTGTATTGAGTGCCTACTATATGCCATGTGCTATATCTATAACTTCCTATAATGCCTGTTTCACCCCTGCATGGCCACTGATGTTCACCTCAATTTCAGAGAGGAGGGAACTGAGATGAAATAACTAGTCCAGGGTTACAGTGTATAAATGTAGAACTAGAACTCTAAGCTATATCTGTCTAGCAACTAAATCAGTAATCCTTCCATTAATGAGTTCATTCATTTCTTCTATATTTCCTAGTGGTTAACAACTCAGATTCTGTATTCTGATTTTTGAATCAAGTTCAAATCCTGGCTTTCACTAACTCATGTGTGATCTTAGTCAAGTTACTTAATCATGTTTGCTTTGATTTTCCTATCTGTAAAATAAGAAATGATAATAGTACCTTTGTATTAGGGCTGTTGTATGGATTAAAGGATTTAATATATGTATATTGTTTAGAACTGTTCCTGATACACAATAAGCACTGTGTGTTAGCTGGTTTTATTATGATAACTTATTTAGTGAGCCAACAAATATTGATTAAGTGCCTACCCTGTGCTAGACATGTTACTACGTAAGTGTGTTAGTATATCTCTAGCTGTCAAACATAAAAAAAATACCATAGACTGAGCGTATTAAACAACAGAAATTTATCTTTTCGTGGTCCTGGAGGCTGAGAAGTCCAAGGTCAAGGTCCGGAAGAATTTGCTTTCTGATGAGGGCTCTCTTTCTGGCTTGCAAATAACTGGCTACCTACTTGCTGTGTCCCTACCTGGTCTTTTCTTAGTGTGTGCACGTGGAGAGAGAAGGAGCAAGTGCTTTCATGTCTCTTCCTATACGGGCAGTATTCTCATCCTGAGGGACACATCAGCATGACCTCATCTACCCTAATTACATCCCAAAGGTTCCATCTCTAAATGCCATCACACTGGGTGTTAGGGCTCCAATATATGAATTTGAGAGGGAACAGACATTCAGTCTGTTAACGGTAAGGATGTAAAGTCAAACAGATAGAAGCACCTCTGATCATATGATATGATTTGGCTGTGTCCCCACCCAAAACTCACCCTGAATTGTAATAATCCCCATGTCAAGGGTGGTGCCAGGTAGAGATAACTGAATCATAGAGGCAGTTTCCCCCATACTGTTCTCATGTTAATGAACAAGTTTCATGAGATCTTATGGTTTTATAAATGGGAGTTCCCCTGCACAAGCTCTCTTGCCTGCTGCCATGTAAGAGGTCCCTTTGCTCTTCCTTCATCTTCCACCATGATTGTGACACAAACATTATCAGGTAATCACACAAACAAGTATGAAATCACAGGGGCAATAATGCTTTGAAGGGCAGACACACATCTCTGTGAAATCTAATCATTCTCTGATCACTTGACTTCCAACAAAATGACTCCCAAAATATTCAGATCAGGCTCTATTTCATTTGCAAAGAGTTCCAGAGAAGGCGTTCTTGCCTCCCAGTTGTGTGTGCCTGAAGCCTACACCTCAGAAGTTTACCTGGTTCTTCTCTTTCTCTCACATGAACTGCAGCTGGAGTACACAGCCCGCCTAGACTTCCTTTGGCGAGTACAGGCCAAAGAGGAGATCAATGAGATGAAGGAGCTGAGGGAACACAATGAGAACATGCTTCGGAATATCTTACCCAGCCACGTGGCCCGCCATTTCCTAGAGAAAGACCGAGACAATGAGGTGAGCAAGGCTGTTCTAGCCAGTGAGAAAGGGTAGTGGTGGGTGATGTGCAGTTGTTCACATTGATTCCAAGCTCTGGAAAATTTCACTGTCATCATGTGAGAATGAATGAATGAGAACGGAGAAACCTAGCACTATGAAATTTACACATGTCCTACCAACCTCAGGCGCCTCATCTATAAGATGGATATAATAAAGTCTCCATTGAAAGACTAAATTTGAATTTTAAAGTTTTATGTGCATATGCATGTGTGTGTGTATATATATGTGTGTGTGTGTGTGAGTGTGTGTGTGTGTTTATGTGTATGTATGTATATATATATATACAATAATTTCACTTCTGGATATACACCCAAAGTAATTGAAAGAAGGGTCTCAAAGAGATATTTGTACATCTAGAAGCAATATTTGCAATAAACAAAAAGTTGAAGCAGCCCCAAGGGTCCATTGATGGCTGAATAGATAAACAAAACGTGATATATACATAAAGTAGAATATTATTCAGGCTTTAAAAAGAAGGGAATTCTGACACATGCTACAACAATGGATGAATTTTGAATGCATTATGCTAAGTAAAATGAGCCAGTGACAAAAAACAAATACTATATTACTCCACTTATGTAAGGTACCTAGAATGGTCAAATTCATAGAGATGAAAAGTAGAATGGTGGTTGCCATGGGCTGGAGGGAGGGAAGAATGGGAGTTACCATTTCATGGGTGCAGAATTTCAGTTTTGTAAGATCAAGAGACAGATGGTGAAGATGGTTGCACAACAATATGAATGTACTTAATGCCACTGAACTATGCACTTAAAAATGGTGAAGATGGCCGGGTGGGGTGGCTCACACTTATAATCCCAGCACTTTGGGAGGCCGAGGTGGGTGGATCATGACGTCAGAAGTTCAAGACCAGCCTGGCAAAGATGGCGAAACCCCATTTATACTAAAAATACAAAAGTCAGCCAGGCACAGTGGCAGGCACCTATAATCCCAACTACTCAGGAGGCTGAGACAGGAGAATTAGAATCGCTTGAACCCAGTGGGGCGGAGTTTGCAGTGAGCTGAGATCGTGCCACTGCACTCCAGCCTGGGCAATAGAGTGAGACTCTGTCTCAAAAAAAAAAAAATAGTCAAGATGGTAAATTGCATGTTATGTGCATTTTACCACAATTAAAAATAAAAATAAAATATATGTATGTATATGTACATAAATGTGTGTAGGCATATATGTGTGATACATATGTGTGTATTTATATCTATCTATATCTATACACATATATAAATACTTATATGTGTATGTATCTTCTTAGCACATTACCTATTATGTAGCCAATGCTCAGAAATGCTCTTTTTACTTAAAACTGTTTTATCTTATTATATTATGAAGGCAGTCTAGAAGTCTGAAATCAAAGGGCTGGGAGTCTCATGCCCTCTCCAGAGGGTCTGGGGGAGAGTCCCTCCTTGCCTCTTCCAGCTTCTGTTAGGCCTAGGAGTTCCTTGGCTGTGGCCACTTGACTCTAATTTCTGTCTCCATATTCACAAAGCCCTTCTTAAAAGGACAGGTATACTCTCCTCTTCTAAGAACACCAGTCATAGATTTAGGGCTCACCCTAATTCAATAGGACTCCGTCTTAATTACACCTGCAAAGATCCTATTTCCAAATAGTACCACGTTGGATGTGAGTACTGGGAGGAGCATGAGTGTTGGTAGGAGGAGGCACGAGGCACTAGGCACTCTGCAGACCACTACAATGGGGAAGGGTCGTATGATGAGTGCTGTGAAAGGGAACCCTAGACAGAGCCTAATGGTCAAGCTCCCTGGCTGATGGTCAGGTTTGGGCACACTTTCGCAATGAATGGGAGCCTTTGGAAGTTTAAGTGTAACCCAGTCAATTGGCTGCTGCTAGAGACTGACAGGGGGGTCATGAGACAAGAAGCCAGGCAGGAGACCCTAAAAGAGCCCAGGCAAGACCCTGGGGATGAGGCCTAGGATGGTGGCGGTGGAGATGGAGAGAAGGAGATGAGTTACAGATATCTCTAGGTTATAGAATCAATAGTTCTTTATAATGGAGCAGATGTGGGAAGTGAGAAATGATGAAATCAAATGAGTTGGCTCCCCCTCAAACCTTCAAGGGAAAGTAACTCAAGGGGAAACTGAAGGTGTCTTTGAATGCCCGAAGGGGCATTATTATGTGAATGGGCTTGGCCTTACTCTGTGAGACTCCCAAGGGAAGGTCTAGAACCATGGACTGGCCCACAGGGGACATTCTTGGGCCATATGTCAGGAGAAGCCTTAGGAGGACAGAGCCATCAGGCCATCTTGTCCTCCTAGTACTGTGAGATACACAAGGCAGGGACCACATCAGCCTTGGTCACCACTGTGCCTGGCTGTGGCCCCTGCTCATGGAAGGTCTGTGGATGAACTGAAGTAGTGGGCTCCCTTGCTGAGGCATTCAACTAGAAACCTAACCCCTTGCTGAGGATGCTACAAAGGCAATATGGATTGTCTGAGAGGCAGGGCTAATACAGCTCTTCCAGGGCTAGATTTTCAGACTGAGCTAAACAGGAAGTGAAAAACCCTTAGAACAAAAATTACAAACTCTAAGACTCTGAGACAAATCTGACCAATCAGCCAATTGGCTTGGACAGTGGTTAATTGGCTGGTTTATTTATTTAATTTATGAATGTAATGCCTGTATGCATTAAATGAGCTCTTCAGTTTACGTATCTGTACCTTGCCATTTATGTTACCCGTAGGGCCTGTAAAAGCATTGGGGTTTGTGATCCTTGCCTTAGGACCACAGAGGGCAGAGCTAGAAGAGAATGATAGGTCTATTTTTCATCCAAGCCACTGAAGAAAAACCAGTGGAAGAAAAGCCAAGGGAATGAGTAACCAGCCAGTGGAATAATCAGGTCTTGATGTACTCAGATCTTTGAGAGTCTCCTGGGTGCAGATCAAAGCACCACCCCACCCTCCTCAACAGACGGAGTTCCCTGGAATTGGGCTCAGGTCTGGTTTCCTCAAGGCTCCCTAAGGTCGGAATCTTTGTTGCAAGAGCTTCTTGAAGCCGTGAAAACAGAGAGAATGTCACTGTGGAAAGGATGAAACCCCACATGTAAAATCCAAAGAGAAATGTGAAAAATCAGCTTTTTAATCAAGACATTGACACAATGAGGCACCAGTGGACAGGAGCAAGGACATACTGGTTTCATCCTGAAATGAAGGAAACCAACCAGAGATACACGCTGAGACTCCAGGTCATCAGCTGTCATTCAGGCCAAACCCCTGCTGAGCAAAATAAAGGACTGCTTCAGCATTAATCACGTGTAGAAGACATCTTGTTGGGATTATTTGAGATTTTTTAAAGATTAAACAGTTCACACTAGACTAGAATTAAACACTGATCATGGTTACATTGCCTATATAATTTTCACATTAGGAAAAAATATCACTTACTGAACACCTATGCATGCCAGATACTGAAATAGGCAATGGATAAAAATTATCTTTCATTCCATTTACAACCTTAAGAGTTCCATCAGCCTCATATTATTAATGAGGAAATTGGTGCCCTGAGAGGTGCAAGGTATGACTCACTTTCTTTATGCAAAGCTTCAAGGGGAAATCCAGTGCCTCAGATTTCTTCCTTCTGTGCCTCTCCCCTCCTTGTAATGCTGCTACCCATACCACCTCTGGAGTATGGCAAGACTAGACTGTGTGTGTGTGTGTGTGTGTGTGTGTGTGTGTGTGTGTGTGTGTGT
>NW_022436943.1:53934419-54054375 GCF_009761245.1 Sapajus apella | reverse complement strand
TGTGTGTGTGTGTGTGTGTGTGTGTGTGTGTGTGTGTGTGTGTGTGTAGAAAAAGAGAGAAAGAGTACAGGGAATGGGCAGGACTGTAGTGGCCAGCAAAAGCTCCCAATTTCATGCCCTATTACTGTAAGATGCAAAGGCATTTTCAACTTCTCCTCTTGCTACAAATCTGAACTGTGATACAAATCTCTGAACATCTGATTGGGGACATCTTTGAGTTTCATGGGGCCACAATAGCACCCAAAGCACCACCGTCTCCTGCTATGCCAGGGTATCTCCCAGGTCTATCCCTGGGGTGGCAGTGCCTTCATGGCTGACCTTCAGCTGATCTAGAAGAGTTGCTTGATGCACAAAGCCTCCAACTGACTTGTTTGCATCACTCTTTAGAAAATCATTCTGCAGACAGCTCTCAAAGAGGAACTGAATATACAACCTCCAGCTGGCAAAGACAGATGACTTCTTAGGTGTAACTTGTGTGTATATCCCTGGCCACAGCAGCCAGGTGTATGCTCGGAGCCACCGTTGGCATTGTTGCTGCAAGCTCCGACTCTCCTTTCTCTTCCTTCTTGGGTTATCACCCTTTTTGAGGTGCTCCAAGGGAGGCCATGTGATCTTGTGGGAAAATCCCAGGCTATTAAGCCAGTAGATCATGTATTCAAATCCCAGTTCTTCCATTTACTAGCACATGATTTGGAGCAAGTTAGTTAAGTTCTCTGAGCCTCAGTTTCTTCAACTGTAATATGATTCTAATTTTTACCTTCCTAGGACCCAGATATTAATCAGTCAAGAAGGTGGAGCAAAAGAATTCCAGGCAGACAGACCCAAATCGCCAAAGGCATAAAGATGAGATACTATAGGATATTTGCTGAGAAGGACTGGGGGGACTACAAGCACCCAGATATTTTAAGGGAAAGAACAGGCCAGAGCAGAGGTTTCATAAGTACAAAGAGACAAGTCTTGAAGAGCATTGAAGAAGGAGCTTGGATCTTGCAATAACAGGTAGGAATTATTATCCCCATTTTATAGATGAAGAAACTGAGGCTCAGAAAAGGAAAGAAATTTACCCACAATCACAAAGCTAGTGAGTAGTGAGCTCAAATCCAAACCCAGGTATGTGTAACACCAAAGCCAAAGTGTTCTTTCTCCTCCACCTCACTGTAAGTGCATGCAGAGAAGGGCAACTGTGACAAAGGATGACACAAACCATCCAAACACAGGTGGTGGACAGGGCCTCACCCTCAGAAGCATCCTGTCCAAGGCAGTGTTACCCACACAAACATTTTGACAGCTTCTGCTATTCTGGGGGACTTTTGGCTTAGAATAGCACTCACCTCCTCTGGTCAGGAACATTCTTGCAGATAAAGCCAGCTGGAGGTCCAAGCCTGGGTATCTCATCAATGTCAAGCATGCTAGCTCTGAGTCCCAGGAAACCCGCTGGCTCATCATGGTTTTATGAGGAGTTGTTGAAAAGACGCTAGCAAGGGCAGCTGTCCCAGGTGCTGGAGAGTCCACAAAGCATAAATCCCATCTCTGTCACTAACTAGCTGTGTGACCCACGGCAGGTTGCCCAACTCTTTGGAGCTCATTTCCTCATCTGAGTAATAGGGGAAATAATACTGACCTTGCTGAATTGGGGTCAGAGCTAAATCGGATAACAACACATTAAGTCCCCAGGGCAGCCCAGTGTCAGGCAGCTTCAGTATAGAAAGGCCATGCCTGGGTGCATTCAAAAACTTAATACTGTGGGTTTAGTTCTGGTTCCTCTTCCCACTACCTCTGTGACCACGGGCAGATGATAATAACCATTTCTGGATTTCATTTTCCTCATGCCCCTTGTGCTACAAAGGGATCATAACAATACTCTCCGTCTTCGTGTGATTCATTGCAACATTTACACGCGTTATCACGCCTAAAGCACTTAAACGGTGCTTGACATATTTTAAATGCACACTGGTTGTTGGCTATTGGTTTCTATATATGTGAGCCATTGCTATTTTTCTACTCCTTCCCAGTCACAGGCCCACCTCCTATCCCTTCTTTCACCCATTCCTTTCTCAAGTATTTATTGAGGGTCAACCATGTGGCAGGTGCTTCTAAATACTGGGGTTAAAACAGTGAACAAAACAAAAAAAAACCTTGCTGCTTTGAAATGTGTTTTTTTTCTGGGAAGACAGGCAGTGAAGCAAACAAGGAAATATATGACACAGTGTCAGAGAGTGATGAATTTGATGAGGATAGAAAAAGCTAAGTAATGGAATAGGGCATTGATAGGGTATTTACACTGGTCTCTTGGTCTGTTTGTACTGTTATAACCAAATACTTGAGACTGGGCAATTTTTAAAGAACAGAAATGTATTTCCTCCCAGGTCTAGAGAATGGAAAGTCCAAGATCAAGATGCCAGCAGGTTCTGTGTCTAGTGTGGGCCCTTATTTCTGCTTCCAAGATGGCACTTAAAACGCTGTGTCCCCACATGGCGGAAGAGCGGGAAAGAAGGAATCCACTCACTTCTACCCTTTAACACAGGCCTTAATGCTATCCATGAGAGCTCCACCCTCACCACTTTGCCACCTTCTAAATGTCTCACCTCTTAATACTATCCTACTGGCAGTGAAGTTTCAACATATGAATTTGGGGGACACATTCAGACTAGAGCAGGGGTCATGGAAGGTCTCTCTAAGGAGGTGACATTTGATCAGAGACCTAAAGGACATGCAAGAATCTAATAAGGTTAGCAAGTCTCAGCCTCAGTTTCTCCTATGCAGAGAGATGGCTTAACTTGGTATAAGCAAACACAGGACTTGGAGTTGCCTGAGCAGGTGAAGGACCAGACTACAGTTCCCTAAGCAAAGAGGACATCAGTCTTCATACTGACATATGCGGGCGTGCGACAGAGCACACACACATGCTCAAAATCCTCTGTTTTCAGCCAAGACCTTCAACCAACCAGAAGAAGTTAACAATAAACCAGTAATAGCTTTTCTATATTCATCAATCCCTCCCCAGTTTACAAAGTGTTTTTATCTTCTCAAAGCCCAAAATAGCAAGAAACAGATGGCACACTCAAGGTGGTTGCATGGAGTGAGTTGAAGGAAGGGACTATCTCCGAAGGTGTGTGTAGGTTGCCTGGAGCTCCTCTGTGTACCCTTTAAAATCACCCCACCTCTTCTCCCTGCTCTTCCTGGGGGGCACGGGTGAGAGGGCTGATCTACATGGGTTACATCTGTGACCTGCCTGGCCCTCAGGCACCCAGTTGAGGGTCACCAATGAGGGGTGCTGGGTAAGAGATGGCGGGAAGTGAGGAAAGTGAGGTCAAGATATTTATTCCCTTGGAATCATGTGAAGCTGGCTATGTCACTTCACAGAAATTAATATCCTCCCAAGCGCACTGCTGTGCTGTCTGCAATGTCAAACCAACTCACGCCTCTGGGACTCTTCTCATCCCTTTGAGCCTAGTGTGATGACCACTCTCCTGCCACCAGCCTTGGGTTTCTGAGCGATTTCTTAGGGTTTCCCTACTTCCTACCCTCGTCTTTCTAATTCAGCCCTTTATCAGTTCACCCTGCCTGAATTGTCTTGATTTGAGGGTGCCCCCTCTTTTCTGCTGGGTCTCTAATTGAAGCAATAGGGATAAAAAGGAGATGAAAATCCCACTGTGCTCAGCAACTGTGGGAAGTTGTTGTGGCTCCCAGGACCAAAGGGATACGGAGAAAAAGCACTTACTGGAACCAGTGTGAGCAGCCACTGCCATGGCACAGAGGAGCAGGCAGGTAACGAGTGGAGCACCTCAGTGCCACCGGGGCAAACTCAGAGCAAGAGCAGGCACTGTCATCGACAGCCGAGGGACCTGTGGTCAGAGGAGTCACCTCGTTTGCCCAGAGTCATGTGCCCACAGCTGTGGGGGTTGAGCGCTCCTCTCTTCCCACGTTACTCCCTTCACCTGCCGAGGAAGAAGTCCCTGTAACACCTTCCACCCTATGGGGAAATGCCAGGAAGGAGGGTTTTCCCTCTCTTACGGTGCCTTACTCTATCAGACTGGGGGGAGCCAGGGTCACCGGACCTCGAGACAATCGTGGGGCCCAGGTGCTAAAGGCCCACAGGGACCTCAGTCTGTCTTGTCTCCTCACAGACCTGTTTGTGCCCAAGGTAAACTCGTTTTCTCCTCACATGTGGCAAGCCCAGTAACACAGGTTCTTCCTTCTGCCCCACAAGAAACACATCTTCAAAGACAGTCCCTTCTGAGGACTACACACACCTTCAGAGATAGTCCCTTCATTAAACTCACTCCAGTCAGCCGCCTTGAGTGTGCCATCTGTTTCTTGCTATTTTGGGCTTCAAGAAGATAAAAACA
This sequence comes from Sapajus apella, assembly GCF_009761245.1. Classification (NCBI taxonomy): domain Eukaryota; kingdom Metazoa; phylum Chordata; class Mammalia; order Primates; family Cebidae; genus Sapajus; species Sapajus apella. The sequence goes on along the minus strand of NW_022436943.1, from coordinate 54,050,026 downwards.
CTTTGCCCACAAGAAAGTAAAGACCCACCATTCTCCAGGTTCCCCGCCAGCCACTGAGTAGATAAATCAGCTCTGTCCCACTCTGTCTCACGGGAAGGAGCTGGAGGTTCCCATTTGTGCCTCAGATCCAAGACACATCGTCTAATCCATCCTCACGTGAGAGCCTGTGTTGAGGGGGTTGGTCTTCCACTGGCTGTCAGGCCCCTGTAGCCACTCTCTCCATCACTTAGCATCTTGTGGAAAGGAGGGGTGAGACCCATCCCACTCTATCCCCACTTCTCCAGCCTCCAGTAGGATTCCACAGAATCAAGATCTGAACTCAGGTCATATTTCTTCAAGTTCAGTGTTCTTCTTATCCCTCCACTGTGAAATCAACCATCCAACCAGATGGACAAACCCAAACCAGTTTCCGATTCCCACGATATTTATTCCTGCTTGTCATTATTATTATTAATTTCTATTGTTGTTGCAATAATTATAGTTATTATTAGCAGTACCATGGGCTGTTGTCAGACTGTCTAGGTACAAATTCCAGCTCTTCCTCATAACAACTGTGGGGCTTGGGTAAAGAATTTAAGCTCTGCATGCCTCAGTTCCCCATAAGTGAAATAAGGGTCTCACTTGTGTCCTTCTCATGGGGTTGTGGTGAGCATTAAATGAGATGATGCATGTGCAATGTTTTGCATTGTGCTTGGCACATAGTAAGTGCTCAAAAAAGTAGCTAATACTATTATCGCTATTTTATTATTTAAGCAATCAGAATATTTCAAATGATAGAAAGGCTGAGAAATAAAACTAAGGAAAAGGCATGAGGCTGGGCACAGTGGCTCACGTCAATAATCCCGGCACTTTGGGAGGCCAAGATGGGTAGATCGCTTGAGGCCAGGAGTTCAAGACCAGCCTGGCCAACATGGCAAAAACCATCTGTATTAAAAATACAAAAATTAGCCAGGTGTGGTGGCAGGTGCCTGTAATCCCAGCTACTCAGGAGGCTGAGACACGAGAATCACTTGAGCCTGGGAGTCGGAGGTTGCAGTAAGCCAAGATCTCACCACTGCCCTCCAGCCTAGGCAACAGAGTTAGACCGTGTCTCAAGAAAACAAAAACAAAAACAAAACAAAAGAGTGTGAGAGGAGCTGGCATTCATTAGAATATTCAGGGAGACAAACAATTGTTAAGACACCCCTGGCCATGGGCCATTTTATACCACGGAGGCATTTACATCACAGGGCATAAACTGAAGTGGGAGGGGATCCGGACTGCATAATTATGCAATGAAGTTTGGAGGGTAGCATCTTCTCTTTTTTTCTCTATTTTTAAGCAGGAAATAAAAATATAGGTGTAATGGGCTGAATTAGGTCTCCCAAAAATTTAGATGTTAAAGTCCTAACCCCAAGGACCTCAAAATGTAATTGTATTTGGAGACAGCTTCTTTAAAGAGGTAATTAAGCTACACTGAGGTCATTAGGGGGACCTATCCCAATATGACTAGTGCCCTAATAGAAAGAGGAGACTGGAACATAAGGTAGGCCACGTGAAGACACAGGGAAGATGGCAGCTGCAACCATGAAGAAAGCCCTCTGGCAACACCAACCTGCCAACACCTTGAACCTAGACTTCCAACCTCCACAATTGTGAGGAAACTAACATCCGCTGATTAAGCCACTGAGTCTGTGGTGCTTTGTTACAACAGCCCTAGCAAACTAATACTACAGCTAATAGAGTAAACAGAGACTTTTTACCAAGCCACAGCCATTAGGAGGACGCACGTTTACTTACGCAGGTTCTCTGAGTCCTACTGCAGTCAGGCTCCTTCCTGGCATCAGCACACTGTTCAAAGCCAAGGTAAACAGAAATCCACTTTTGAAAGCCACTTACTTTTGCTCTGCTCCTTGACTGCTCTCTGTACTCCTCCCACCCCACTGAGCCTTACTCAGCTGCTCATCAGCTGCCTGTGCTCTTTTGGATGAGAACTAAAGAAGGCATCAGTATAGATTCATCCACACTTAAAGTTCGAGATCAATTGATGACGAATCAGGGACACCATCTTTCTCTGACCTAGGGCATGCGATGTGCAGGAGGCACACTCATATGTGTACAGCAGGGAAATGCCTTGGAAATCCTCTAATCCTGTCTCTTCCACTGCTAACTGTGTGATCCAAAACAATGATTTAACTCCTGTCTGTCTCATTTTCTGTATCTGTAAAGTAGAAACAGTGATCATACTACTTCATAGAATTATTGCAAGGATTAAATCATTGGATTCAGATAAAATCAATGTGTAAGCTTTTACATTTCCTGTAAAGGCCAGGAAGTCACTAGTCAACCAACAGTTTTGAGTATTTACCTTGGACCAGACTGTCTAGGGTGTGCATTACATTGTAGGCATCCAAAAACTATTAATCACATGATATATAATTGGAGTGTGATAAGATGAATAGCATGTGGTTTTTACCCTCATGGAATCCACACTTAAAGGAAGACATGGATGTTAAGACAGCAATGCAGGTGGCAAGGGCTATACTATAGAATTGTTGAGATCACTGCAGAGCACCAAGTGCAGCCTCTAGACCCCCTCTGTGGGTCTGGGAAGGTTATGGAAGTCGTGGTCTCTAAATGGTTAGTGAAAGCAGAAAACAAGAGCTGGGCTGGTAAAGGAAGCTAACTGCAGGGAAGGTAGAACGTTTCCCACCAAGGGACAGATGGCAGAAATTAAAGCATTTAAGTGTGAAATAGAACAGGGGTTGTGTCTTGTTTGGCTTCTTCCAGGAGCAAAGCTTGAGACAAAGATCTGAGTGTAAGTAATTTACTCAGCAGTGGTCCAAGTAAACACAAGTAGATTGGAAAATGAGAAGGCAGGCAACCGATAAATGATGCATCATCAGATTAGTTCCCTCTGTGGGCTACTGGTGCTTAATCCCACTGGGAAATTCAGGGACATGGTATGAGAGCATGCCTCAAAGTTATCAGGCCCAAAGGGTGAGGGAGCTGGAACTATCCAGCAGTTCCCATGGGCATTGGTCAAGTGCTGCTTCTGAGGGGTAATTTCCTGACACCGCTCAAGGCTGCATTTCATGTGAGCAGAGTGCCCTCTAGCGGCCAGAGAAAAACACCATGCGAAGAAACACAAGGGCTGACACCTGAACGGTGGGTGAGCAGCTACAGGCAGAGCACCTGCAGCATCAGACACCACATGCACACGGAAGTACAAATGCTTCCGTGTTCTGGAGGACACGCCCAATTGGGGAGTTGCAGGTGATGAAGCTGAAGAGAGAGGTGGAGGCAGGGGCATGCATGTATGTCATGCTTCGGTGTGTGAGCTTTATCCTGAGGGCAATGGTGAGCCATTGGAGGGATTTAAGATCGGGAGTATCTTTAAACACTATTAAAGATACTGTTTGATCCTGCTGTGTGAAGGATACCATTGAATGGAACAAGACTGGAGTCAGGAAACCCAGTGGGAGGCGCTCATGTTAGTGATCAAGAAGGAAAATGGGAAGAGCCTGATTTTAAAACATACACACAGAGTGGTAGGAGCAAACATGTTTAGAAAACAAAAACAAACCCAGCAGAACTTGGCGATTTATTGAAGATGGATACAATGGGGAAGGAGTTGGTATGACTCTAATGGTCTCTGATTTTGATTTGGCAATGCTGGTGCCACCAAGTGAATTTGAGAGTGATGCAGTAGACACAGGCTTAGTTGGAGGGAAGATACATTAGGTTGATGGAATTTATGGTTGGAGGAGGAAGAGGGCAACCAGCTTGAGACATGGAAGCTTGAAGCCCAAGAAGGATAACTGACCTGGACACAGAAATTTAGAAATGGTCAGCATGTGGGTGTTGAAAAGGCTGGGACTGAAAGAGATGGACCATGTAAGTCTGTAAAACTGAGCCATTCAGTGGGCCAAGGACAGAACCATAGCAATCACCAATATTTAAAGTGAAAGAGAAGCAAAAAAACAGGCATTCTTAAAGGGGCCAGGCAAGAGAAAAGCAAAGGACATCACTAAAGCATAAAAAGTCAAGAGAATCGATATCTTGGGGTGATCAATAAAAACACCAGTCTGCAGGTGTCCAGCAGGATGTAAACTTATATATGTACATTGATTTTTCCACTTTGACTGACAGGCTAGACTGTTCTTCGTTCCTTTCATTCCAGCCTGAGATGCCAATAGGCATTAAGAGCAGGGGAATAGACAATGAAGGAAAAAACTAGTTTGAGAAATTTGAAAACAAGGAGGAAGAGAAGCTGGTTGACAGTCACAAGTGTCTGCAGGATCCAGGGTACTTTGTTCTTTTTCTCAGAAGAGACTCTTATAGGATGAGGAGGAGCAGAGAGAGGAGGCCAGGAGAAACAAATAAGAAAAAAAAGGATCACCGAAAACGTAAGTTGCTGAAGAAGTTATTAAATGATCAAGATCTCAGGTAGAAGTGATGACCTTCAGCAAGAGAAGGAAAGACAGACACATCATCTGGAGTTGAAGTGAAAGAGATGAAAGCAGGTAACAGACAAGTGTATGAGGATTGGAACAGAAGTAAGTCACCACCAAGAGCCATCACCATTTTCTCAATGAAGTAGAAAGGTAAGATCATCTACTGAGAGAAATAGAGTAGGGTTAAAAGGAGAGCTGAGGGTTTGGACTAGCTATTGAGGAGAAAAGAAAAGGAAGCTGACCAAGAACGAATGAACAGTCAGTCAGAACTCAGGGCCAAGCTAGGCTGGAGACCATGAATTTTCAGTCATCACATTCCATATGGTGATGAGGCTGTGATTGTGGTGCAATGGACTGAATATTCATGATCCTCCAGAATTCACATGTTGAAACCCTAACTCACAAGGTGATGGTATTAGGAGGTGGGAACTTTGGGAGGTGATTAAATCATGAAGGTGGGAGCCCTCGTGGATGGGATTAGTTCCCTTATTTTAAAAGGTCCCAGAGACTTGCCTTGCTTCTTCCACCACGTGAGGACACAGTGAGAAATCACCATGTCTGAACCAGAAAGCAAGCCCTCACCAGACATCAAATCTGCGAGTACCTTGATCTTGGACTTCTCAGCCTCCATAACTGTGAGAAATAAATTTCTGTTGTTTATAAGCCACCCAGTCTATGGTATTTTGTTATAGCAGCTCACATGGACTAAGACACTCAGTATTGACATAACAGTATCCAAGCCTCATTTTCTGTCTCTCTGTGGGTGCCTGTGTATGTGTGTACATGCATGTGTGCACAGGGAGCATCATTGCAGAACTGACCTCTAATGACCATTTCTGGCCCCCTCTGTGTGTCTCTGTCCAGGAGCTGTATTCTCAATCCTATGACGCTGTTGGGGTGATGTTTGCCTCCATCCCAGGATTTGCAGACTTTTACTCTCAGACTGAAATGAATAACCAGGGAGTGGAATGCCTGCGCTTGCTGAATGAGATCATTGCTGACTTCGATGAGGTAAATCTAAACCTGAGAAATTTACAATCACAAACGGACATCATTGTTGTCAAAGCATTGTGTTATTCATTGTAGGAATTACCTTTTTGGATTTGTGTGTGTGTGTGTGTGCACTTACAGAATTCCAGCCTGCATTATAAACACAAACATGTCTTATCTGATTTAGTTATCACGATTATCGCCTGAGTTAAATGCTATTGTTTCCCTCTTTGGGGGATCAGGAACATGAAGCTCAGGGGGGCTAAATAACATAGCCCCAGTGTCGCGCAGCTGGCAGATGGCAAAGGCAAGACTTGACTAGAGGCTGTAGGAGGCCAGTGCTGCTACCCAGGCACTGACACCACAGAGGCTGGGCACTGATGCGGGCCTTGCTCCATCTTCCCAAAGTGTCAAAGATAAAACTGTCCACTTGCATTTGGTCGGAGAACTGACTGGAAGTACAAACCCTGCATATAGTGGTTTCTTCCGCAGGCTCCATGAGTCTAATGAAAACATTCTGTGGGGGAAATATTCATGCGACACTTCATTTGCATGCATGAAGTTGACAGAAGTGGGCCTTCTCCTCCCCCATTCCCCATCTTGAAGGACATCAGAGTCCATCCAGTTGCAGAAGCCTGAAACGTGAAGCAAGTGATTCACTGAGAAAATGCTACGGAAGAAGCCAAATCCCAGCCTAACACCGGAGGGAACTCAGGCACATAAATGGTACAACTGCCTCACACTGAGGCAGGGGGCCAGGCTTTTGGATCTCCATGTTGGTCAGTCATTATTGGTCATGGGCTGCCCTGGTAGGGGTACATAACCTCCCAGGCACTTCCAGCAAGGGGGTCCTCATGAGGCCAGGCAGATTCTCCAGAAGAGGACACAGCAATGCGTTGTCAGTAGCCGGCACTCATGGCATTTTGGAGGATGTCCCCACAAAGGAGCGTGGGGTGGGAAACACAGCAACTGCTGCATCACTCTAAACAGCAGCCTCTCCCTCCGTCCCTACGCTCGATCCAGCTACTGAGTCCGGTGAAATCCTTCTTTCCATTGTATACATTTACGTGCAAAATGTGATGTTTTGACATATGTATACATAGAGGAATGACTAAATTAAGCTAATTAACATCCCCACCACCTCACCTGTCATCACTTTTTTGTAGCAAAAACATTTGAGGTCCACTCTCTTGGCAATTTTCAAGTATCCAATACATTATTATTAACTATAGTCACTATGCTATGCAGTGGATCTCCAGAACGTATTCCTCTTGTCTAACTAAAACTTTATCCCCTTTAACTAATATCTCCCTGTTCCCACCACACCCGCCAGGTTCTGATCACCACCATTCCACTCTTTGCTTCTGAGTTTGACGTTTTTAGATTCCAAGTATAAGTGATATCATGTGTATTTGTTTTTCTGGGCCTGGCTAGTTTCATTTAGCATTGTATCCTCCAGGCCCTTCCATGTTGTTGCAAATGACAAGTCTTCCTTCTTTTGGTGGCTGAATAGTATTCCACTGTGTGTGTGTGTGTGTGTGTGCGCGTGTGCGCGCGTGAGGATGCGTGTGTATCCATTCATTTCTCAATGGACACTTAGGCTGATTCCATATTTTGCCTGTTGTGAACACGCTGTGATGAACATGGGTGTGCAGACATCTCATCAACTTTCTTAATTGCTCTCACACCTGCCTTTTTCTCACCATCAATGCTGCTTTTACCTTGCTTCAGGACATATTATTTCTCTCCTAGATAACTGCAGTCACCTACTATCTGCTCTCCCTCTCTGCATCTCATCATTAGCAACCACCAAAGGCAGGAGTATTTTGTCACATCCTTTTGAAGCCTAAACCCTTCAGTCAACTTTAGCAGGTCAGCAGGGGCCTTGCACTCACTGTTCCTGTCTTCTCTCCAGCCTTACATCTCTCTGCATGCCACCTGGCCAGCACCACCTGACTACTTACAAGCCAGCACGCTCACCTGGCTCTCACACACTGCGCTTTCTGCCTGGAGGCCCTGCCATCCTCACCCTTACCCCATCCTCTCTCCCTCGACTCCATGGCCAGCTGAAAAGCTAACATGCATTGAACAGTCAATGCAAACATTACTTCTACTTTTGAAGGCTTTTCTAACTCCCGTCTCTACCCAGATAAATATTGTCATTCCTTTTTTTTTTTTTTTTTTGTCTCAAGTCGGAGTCTTGCTCTGTCTCCCAGGCTGGAGTGCAATGGTGCGATCTCAGCTCACTGCAACCTCCACTTCCTGCGTTCAAGCAATTCTCCTACCTCAGCCCCCTGAGTAGCTAGGGTTACAGGTGCATGCCACCATGCCTGGCTAATTTTTTGTATTTTTAGTAGAAACAGCGTTTCACCATGTTGGCCAGGCTGGTCTCAGGCTCCTAACCTTGTGATCTGCCTGCCTCAGCCTCCCAAAGTGCTAGGATTACAGGCATGAGCTACCACACCCGGCCTTCACTCCTGTATTTTTTTTTTTTTTTTTTTGAGATGGAGTTTCACTCATGTTACCCAGGCTGGAGTGGCGCGATCTCGGCTCACCGCAACCTCCGCCTCCTGGGTTCAGGCAATTCTCCTGCCTCAGCCTCCTGAGTAGCTGGGATTACCGGCACACGCCGCCATGCCCAGCTGAATTTTTGTATTTTTAGTAGAGACGGGGTTTCACCATGTTGACCAGGATGGTCTCGATCTCTTGACCTCGTGATCCACCTGCTTCGGCCTCCCAAAGTGCTGGAATTACAGGCGTGAGCCACCGCTCCCGGCCCTTCACTCCTTTTTTAATGAAAAATGTATACTCTGAAAAATCTTCTATCATAGAGGCTGAAACCCTTCAATACTGACCTGTTTACCATCCACTACCCACTTAGTTCTAGGGTGGAAACCCATGTTACTAATCCCTACAGGTTTTTACACGTGTTTCCAGAAACGCAAAGCATTTTCAATATATATCACTTAATAGTGATTTATCTCTCACACAAACCCTTAGGCTAGGAATTATTAGCTTTCACTTTATAAATAAGCAAAGCTGAGACTTAGACACACCAAGAATGACCAGGGTCACATACCACCAAGTGGGAAAGCCAAGATTTAAACTTCAGTCTCCCATACTGTTTTGATGTGTAATCATTTGTGTTGCACTATTTCTCACTTACCTGGCACTTCATGGTAATGATTCTGAAGACGTAAGCTCAATCACGGTCATTGTAGCTGTCTTGGGATGGCTGTAGGGGGTCAAGATGGATAAGACCTAATCACTTCTTGCCTCCCAAGGCTTCACCATTCAATGGGAGGCAGGGTGACTATGAGTTGCTCTTACACAAGAAGTCACTGGTAAGTGTCTTAGTACAGAGGGCCTTGCAAGGTGAGGAGGGGAAGGCAATCTTGTGACAATAGCGCCTTTAACTCCTGTCTCTATGCTAGGCCACAAGCTCGCTAAAATGGAAGCCATATTCTTGTAGCTGGTTAAATCTCCAAGGCCTAGCTCTGTGTCTAGCATGTAAGAGATGGACATGGCAGATGCTTGCTAAGTACTTGCCTAAAGAACTAATTAATGGGAGGACATAAACAAACTGGCAGATAGTAAGATGAAGATAGGTTAATGCAATTCAAAACATACTTAACAATTTTTTAATTACCCTATTAAAAATATTTGACTAATGATTAAGACGTCAAGCTTTGTTGTATTTTAAACTTTATAGCAGGGGTGTCCATTGTTTTGGCTTCCTTGGGCCACATTGAAAGAAGAATTGTCTTGGGCTACAGATAAAATACACTAACACTAAGGATACCTGGTGAGCTTAAAAAATTCGCAAAAAGAAATATCTCATGTTTTAAGACAGTTTACAAATTTGTGTCGTGCCACTTTCAAAGTCATTCTGGGCCGCAGGTGAACGTTTGCTTTATAGCAACCCATCTTCCAAAAATGCTCCCTCTCACATTTTAAAATTGTAATGAATAAAGTACATTTGAATTACATTTGCTTCTCAGTGAATCGAATTATAGACACTCTGGAGTCTTCCAAAGCAGAGAAAGAGAGCAGTGCCCCCTAGTGGTTGAAATGGGCGTTTGCAGAAGAAAGTTAGAGAAAAGGGGTTTGGTCTAGGAGGCTGGGTTGTTCAGAACATGGGCTTTAGACTAGGAGGACAAGTGTGAATAAGAGGAGGAGGGGGAGGAGTAGATGGGAGGAGGGGAGAGAGAAGAGAGGCAGCGATGAGGAGAAGAAGGATGAAAGAAGGAGGAAAGGGAGGAGGTGGAAGAGAAAGGGTGGGACAGGGGAAGGCGGAAGGTCAGGGAGAATGTAGTCGACAGGAAAAATAAAAACGTGGCCTGAATCGCCAGCCCCAAGCACTCCCAACTTTGCCTGTGTGGGCCCTTGGGTCACTCAGACATGCCGTGTTTTGTTTTGTTTTGTTTTGTTTTGTTTTTTGGTCAAGAGAGGCCCTCTAGATTCTGCCTGGCTGTGTTCACTTCAGTACTGACGCTTCTCTTCTAGCTGACAGAATCACCACCAGTTACTGAGATCATGCAAAATTCTTTCCTGGCTCAGAGGAAACCTAACCTTTGCACAGATCACACCCTCCAAGACTGTGTTTGCGATAACCCAACTCAAGGGCGTCTCACCCCTCAACCCCTACCTCAACAAAGGGCCAAAGACCCCTCTCACATCTCACATCTCCATTTGTTCTACTGAACAATGGGCTGATCAGGGACCACAGTATGCCCCCAGACACTTTTAGCTATAGTGTAAATAAATCTGCTGCATGGATATTAAATGAGATGATGAAGCTCCTTTCTGCCTCCAAACTATCTTCGGATGGGGAGGCTTACCAGAGCCTGAAACTGGCTCTCAGCCAAGTGGTTCTGATGAGAAGGGAAGGAAAAGTACCTGCTCTCCACAGGACCACGTCAGATCAGTCCACCGCCAGCGGAAAGCTGCGGGGAAGTAGCTGCAGGGAGGCAGAGGGAAGGTGAGCCATTGAAGATGTTCCAGGATTTTTAAGTGGAAACATTAGCAGCTGAAGAGCTGCCACAACACCAAATCTGTTTGCTTAGTGTCTGAGGGCAAAGGTCAGTCATGATCCAAGACTGAAGACCTGCAGACCCTGGGCACAATTTGCAGAATCTCAGCGGGAGCAGAAGAGGGGCTTCGCTTTAGTTCAGGAAACAGAAATAATAAACAAAGCCTGCCTCTGCTGTAAATCAGGTTACGCACACACACATGCACACACAGCCCAAAGCAAAACACCTACCTATGTTCTCCAAGTTTCCAGAAGAGTTTCTCTCAGGGAGGAATTTTCCAGGTTTTCTTAGCTGCTGATTAATTTTGAAACAATGCCTGAAACAAGAGAGTCTATAAAAAAAAAAACACCTTTTCTGCTGCATCTGCTTGTCTGTCCTCCCCAGGATGACATGAGACCCTGAGGATATTACAATCTTAAATGAAGGTAAAAAGTTAGAGCATCAGAAATTGCATCTAAATGTCTGCCAAGAGTTGGACTAAGAAGACAAAGTTTAGACTTGGAAATCAGTGAGGTTTGAGTTGGAGCCTAGCTCTCCCACTCAGAGCGTGCAGCCTGTGCAGTCACAAAAGGGACCGACACTTGTTTTAACATTCTGCTGTTGCTCCCATGTAAGTCTTAATTTTTGAACAAGGTGTTCCACATTTTCATTTTGCACTGGGCCCTGCAAATTATGTGGCTGGTCCTGTCTCCCCTTTCTCACCCTGGGATCTTGGGACACACTGTTTTACCACATGGGGACTCTGTTTATTCATCTGCAAAATAGTTCTGAGAATGCCAGACTCAAAGTGCCACGCAGAGAAACAGATGAGCAATGGAGGCAGAAGCCCTAGTTCTGTGCCCCAACATATGTGGACATCCCTCTTCCAGTCTTTTTTTTTATTTTATTTTTTTAAAATTTATTTATTTTACTTTAGGTGTATACTATATCTGTCATTTCTCCCCATGCTATCCCTCCCCACCCTCCCCTCCCTTCCCACCCCCTGCTTTCTCTTCCCTACCCCCCAACTGCCCTCAGTGTGTGATGCTCCTCTCCCTGAGTCCACGTGTTCTCGTTGTTCAACACCCACCTATGAGTGAGAACATGTGGTGTTTGGCTTTCTGTTCTTGTGTCAGTTTGCTGAGAATGATGTTTCCAGATTTATTTTATTTTATTTTATTTTAGGTGCATGCTATATCTGTCATTTCTCCCCATGTTATCCCTCCCCACCCTCCTCACCCTCCCCATCCCCCGCTGTCTCTCACCTACCCACCCCCCAACTGCCTCCAGTGTGTAATGCTCCTCTCCCTGAGTCCACATGTTCTCACCTGACTCAGGCTCTTTCTGAAGATAAGAATATGTATGTGGGGATGGGATGCTGTGTTCACTTTTAGATGGGGTGGTCAAGAGGACTGCATTGCAGAGATGGGATTTGAAGAAAGACCTGTAGGAGGTGAGGGAGTGAGCCATGCAGTTGTCTGAGGGAAGAGTAGCCCAGCAAGGGAACAACAGGTGCAGAAGTCCTGAGGCCGAAGCAGGCTTGGTTTGTTCTCAGGTCAGTGTGGCAAGGGGCAAAGGAGATCAGTGTGGCTGGAGCAGAATGAGAGAAGGAGACAATAAGAGAGGGGACAGGTCTCTGCAAGCCTTGCAAGTCACAATGAAGACTGACTTTGACCTTGAGTAAAACAGGAAGCCACAGGAGGGTTTTGCACAGAGCAGGGACAGATCTGACTTACAGGTGAAGAGGCAGATCTACTCCTTAAAGAGTACCAGGTGACACCCATCTCCGCTCCTGACCCTTAGCAAGAAGTCCTCATTAAATATATGTGACTGGCTGCAAGCATGATTCTCAAGAGAAAAGCAGGTAACTGGAGGATGCTGAATCATGAGGCAGCTCACTGTAAGCCAGGGGCCTGTTTTCAGGAGCCCCAGGCTCCTGGAAGAATAAACACCAGGGCTAACACCATTGCCTGGCTCTCTTTCAGTTGCTTGGTGAAGACCGATTTCAAGACATTGAAAAGATTAAGACCATTGGCAGCACCTACATGGCTGTGTCAGGCCTGTCACCTGAAAAACAGGTAACTCTTTGGACTCAGCCACAACGCATGGCAGGGATCTTGCTGCTGTCATGTCACCGATGGTGGTGAAGCCTCTGTCGCCAAGTCTTAGGGAAAGATGGGGAGAAAACCTGATGGGCTGGATTATAGTAGTTATGTGATGTGAATTTGCCCCCAAGGTAGGTAGAGTCTACCCGACCAAGCCATGCTGCTTTTTTTTGAGAAACTTCTAGACTTTGTTCTGAACCTCACTGTTCCCTTGAACAAAATCAGAGCCAAGAAATACCCTATTGTGATTTAGTTGTGGATCTTACTAAACGCTTAATACTAGCCTCTTTTTTCTTATTTTTGTTTTGTCTTTCAAAAGTCATACGTAAGGATAATAATGCTGCTGCTTTTTGGAGTGTTGACTGTGTTCCAGGCACTGATGTTAAACAGCAACACTGTCTACCTTCCAGGGCTAATGGATGAATTATCTAATAAGTCCTCAATTCGTGTTAAATGAATATGAGTCCAAGATACTTGGGGAAATAGAATTCTCATCAATTTCTTCCCATCCTTCCTATCCTTTTTCCAACTAAAAACAATAAAATACTTCAAGAATGACTGTCTGGGACGAAATTCATGCTGGTTATTATTTAGCACATGTGCAGCAGGGATTGGAAAACTATAGCCCACAGATCAAATCTGGCCCACCCTCTGCTTTTATAAATAAAACTTTATGGAACACAGCCACGCTCATTCATTTATATTTTGCCTATTGCTCCTTTCAAGCTAAAATGGCAACACTGAGTAGTCACAACAAAGACCATATGGTCCACAAAGCTTAAAATATTGGCTATCTGGCCTTTACTGAAACTGTTTGCTAACCTCTGTTCTATAGAAGCACAAAGTTCTCTCATATTAAAAAATCTCATTCAACACCTATGAGGTAGCAAGGGCAAGTAGGCTTATCCCCTTTTTATAGATTTGGAAACAGAGGTTCAGAGAGGCCCAGAGGCTTGTGCAGCACTTCTCTTAGGAGTTTTGTAAGCAAATGTGTAACATCTCTTAAACACACACTGTGAGCAATTGAAAGGAAATGGACACAGTTCTTACATTGGAAAAGCTACACATACCTAGGAACATATACATACACACATACACACATACACACACACAAACACATACACTCACATACACACATAAACACATACACTCACACACACACATACACACACATACACATACCCACACTCACATACCTACACTCACACCCACCCATACACCCCCAACATACACACATACACACACACACACACATATGCATACTTACACTCACACATAGACACACTCACAATGTGCACACATACACTCTCACATACATACACACACTCACATATACTCACACCCAGCCACACACCCCAAAACACACGCACATATACACACACTCACACATACACACATACCCTCACACACACACTGACATACACACACACATACATACACTCACACCCTCCCCCAACACACACTCACATACACACGCATTTACACATACCCACATACACTCACACCCACCCACATACCCCAACACATGCACATACACACACGTACATTCACACATACACACCCACACACACACACACCACATACAGTCATGCCCACCCACACACCCCCAACACACATGTACATACATACATACACTCACACCCATTCACATACATGCCAGTKAGCATACACTCAGGAACCGATGCTACATCAATCTGAACAGACAAGTGTAGATGTGGAAGAAGGAACACAATGACCCACATCTACAACACTCTTGCAAGCAAATCTCATGTCTCCCCTTGTTCTGAGATACCAGTGACTTGAGAGTACAGGGGCTCACACATATGATCATTTCCTTTAAGGGATGTGCAGGTGGGGTTGGGTTAGGACATAAAGCCCCTGCTGCAGAAATGTTAATGTTCCGCATGTTTCACATTAAATGAATTCTTCTCCTCATGTTTGCTTCAGCAATGTGAAGACAAATGGGGACATTTGTGTGCTTTGGCTGACTTCTCACTCGCCCTGACAGAAAGCATACAGGAGATCAACAAACATTCATTCAACAATTTTGAACTCCGGATTGGTGAGTAGCGGCTGCAAGTGGGGCCTGATAGAGCCAGCTGACCTTGCTTCACAGACCCTCCCCTACCTTGGGCATCAATCCAGGAAGCTTTTCCCTGCAAAATGCAACAGGCCTATCACCACCCTGCCAAGGATGGGGACAGGGTCATCTCAGACCTTTCTTAGTTTCCTCTCACTCAAGATGCTGGAAACAATTTAGGATACTGGCCTGTGTGCAGAAATACAAAGCAGCCAGCCTTTGGCAAATGCTAGACAATTGTGAACCTCTCTTCCAACTTGCCTGCCCATGCAAGGTTGTGCATAGAGATGTAGCCGACTAATCAGTCATTTAATTTTGACTCTTGGGTAGCTCAATGCTGGTGGTCAATGTATTGCTCTCAGGTTCTTCAGGATAATTTCTTTAGACAAAGGCAGGATTCTGCTCTTGAGGATGGCAGATACTATACTTCCAAAGACAGGCTTTACTCAGCTGCAAAACTTGCCCTTCCTTTGGGCTTAAAGACACCACTGTGCAAAGCAACAGCATAACAATAATCACTGCAATCGATAATAATCCTTTATAATTTGCCATTCCTTCCACATCTCAACTCAGCCTCAATGACCTCCTGAAATGCAGTCTGAAAGCCCCTGGTCTAGTCCACATTCTCATTTTGTAGATGAGAAAACGCAGACCCAGAAAAAGGGAGTAACTAGCCTAAGATCACACAGGCAAATAGTCACACCAGTAGCAGCTCCAGCATTTCCTGACTCTGAGACAATGACATTCTGGCTGCCAAGGTGCCGTTTAAAATAACTTTTGCTGCAGCCCTCATACTGTAGACATCTTCTGGCTGACATGCCATTTTACTTTATCTGCTTCTCCCTTAGCGGCTTTCAAGAAAGAGGTCAAGAAATACCAGTATCTGACTTGTCAGATCTAAGGCATGCCATATGTCTTTGTTCTTTGGATTGGAGAAGTTATAGTTTATGTTTTTGATCTGTGGATGGGATGTTCAGGGTTTGTTCCCACAACTTCCATCAATCTTATCAATGTCGTTTCTGAAATCGTCGACTACACAATTGATGCAGGAATAAAAAAGAGAACTGTAATGATGAACAAAGAGATATTCGAAGTAAATTCTGAAGATGTTGCCAAATCAGGGTCAGCCCTTGTCATGAAATATTATACTGTTAGTAGAGTTTCACTGATCTCAGAGGTTGGAAAATTAACTTTCCAAGTGAATTAATCATCTCAGTTTGTGTTTTGGGTCTGCTGTAAACAGCTGTATGACTTTGGGCAAATCATTTAAACCTTCTGTGTCTCCGTTTCCTCCTGTGTAAGTTGGGTGTCAAATTATTACCTCCTCTCCCTCCCTACTTCATAGTAATGAGAATCAAATGGGGTATTGGCTGTCAAAGTTCTCTGCAAATTTTAAAGAGCTAACTATCATTGTGATGCCCATGTAATCTATAGAGTGATATTTTCACATTCTGTCAATTATAACAGTGTGTTTGTGTGTCTTGCTTTTGCCTCTGACTAGAATAATCTCACCCAGATATCTGCATGGCTATTCCCACCACTTTCTTCAAATCTCTGCTCAACAAAGTCTTTGCTAATCCCCTTACTCCAAAATACACTCTTTTCCATCTTTCACCATTCTTTTACCCTGACTGATTTTTCTTTGTAGCCCTAATAATTCATTGATATTATATTACATTTTAAAAATTATTTTCTATCTCTCCCCAGTAGAAGGTAAACTCCATGGGGACCAAGGCTGTACTTCTTTTCCCTCCCACCATATCCCAAGTGCCTAGGACAGAACCTGGCTCATAGCAGGTGCCTAGTCAATGTTTGTAGAATGAAATAATTCTGTTAGACAGAGACATACATGTCCACTAACATGTTTATTGAAATGCTGCCATTTCTAGAATTATTTGTTTCCTACAGGAGGAGGGAGGAGGCAGTGAAATTGTCTTTAAAAGTATTTACCAGATAAACTGTGGAATTGTGGGGAAGTAATAGCCCAAGCAGAGAGAAAGTCAGGACAAAGGGGCAAAGGTGGGTACTGGGTGCGATTAGGAAAACTCCAGCAGTTCAGTGTAGATATAATGCAGCAGTAAGGAAAAGAGTGGGATAAATGAGGCTGGAAAATCAGGCAAAAGTCAGATCAGAGAGGTTCTTGATTGTGATTCTAAGGAGCATTGGCTTTATTCTGTAAGTGAAAGGAGCTCTGGAAGATATTTAGGTGAGTCGTAACTTGTTCAGATGTGCAGTGCAAAAAAGCCCTCCCACTTCTGCAGCAGTGTGGAGGATGAACTCAAGGGGGACAAGGGAGGAGACAGGAAGGACAGTTAGAAAGCCATTGCCATGGACTGAGGGATTGACGCTGAGGACCTAAGCTAAAACAGAGAGGGAAAAGGTCTGTCCAGGTTCTCAGAGCACTATGTCGGCAGAAGCAGGAGATCCCATGGACCCTGACTGCTGGTCCATGCTCTGATCATCCCACAGACTGAGACAAGTCTCAGTTATTTTCATTATTACGAAAATAATAATTATATTCAATCGAGCACTCACTGGTTGCCAGACACTATGCCATGGTGGCTTTACTTATATTATCTCATTAAGTCTTCCTTTAATTATTTCCATTCTACTGATGAGAAAAGTGAGGTCCAAATAGGTTAAGTAACTGACCCAGGTGACACATCTAGTAAGTGACTGAGGCAGGATCTAGGCCCTCCAGTTCATCCACAGAGACCCCACACATATTGATCACTGTCCCAGGGAGGGGTTCAGATACCCTAATGTCTCTCTTTTACCTCTGACCTCTTACTCCTTTGGTTCACCCCCTAGGCATCAGCCACGGCTCAGTGGTAGCTGGCGTTATTGGCGCTAAGAAACCACAGTATGACATTTGGGGCAAAACTGTGAACCTGGCAAGCCGAATGGACAGCACAGGGGTTAGTGGCCGGATCCAAGTCCCAGAGGAGACCTATCTCATCCTGAAAGATCAGGGCTTTGCCTTTGACTACCGAGGGGAGATCTACGTAAAAGGCATTAGTGAACAGGAAGGAAAAATCAAAACGTACTTTCTCCTGGGAAGAGTCCAACCCAACCCATTCATATTGCCCCCAAGAAGACTGCCTGGGCAGTACTCCCTGGCTGCAGTCGTCCTGGGACTCGTCCAGTCCCTCAATAGGCAAAGGCAAAAGCAGCTACTCAATGAGAACAACAACACGGGAATTATCAAGAGTCATTACAACCGGCGGACTTTGTTGTCACCCAGTGGGACAGAGCCTGGAGCCCAAGCTGAAGGCACCGACAAATCTGATTTGCCATAAAAGCATTTTCTTTGTGTTTCTTTTTTTTTTTTTTGTATTTCTTTTATATATAAAATAAATATACTAATAAAAAGGTTTAATTTTTTTTAGAACAAGGATGGTTTCATTGGTCTTTGAATGTACCAGATCAAGGACACAATTTGAGGGTCTCTTCAAATACTCCCTTCACACACATTTATTGATCACCTTTTGTGTGTAGGGATCCCTGGGAAGCAAAGATAAATGAGACCTAGTTTCTGACTTTGAGAGTCTGAGAGGCTCACAACTAGGTGGAAAAGAAGGACATGAGAACAGAAACTCCATACACTCAGAAACTCACCACCATCTGCCATTTTTGAGCACTTGCCAAGGGCCAGGCCAAGTGCCAAAGTTTTTACATAATGATGTCCTGTAATCCTCACACCTGTACATTCATCAGTATTTGCTGAGCACCTACAATGTGCCTTTGGCTGTCCTACACTCCAAGGAAATCATGGCAAAAGTGTTACCCTTATAGAGCTAACATTCTGGTTGGGGAATAATATATAATATTCTGAGGTTTTTCTGTTTTTTGTTTTTTTGAGATGGAGTCTTGCAATGGTGCCTGGGCTGGAGTGCAATGGCACAATCTCGGCTCACTGCAACCTCCACCTCCTGGGATCAAGCGATTCTCCCACCTCAGCCTCCTGAGTAGCTGGGATTACAGGTGCCTGCCACCACGCCCAGCTAATTTTTTATATTTTTAGTAAAGGCAGGGTTTCACTATGTTGGCCAGGCTGATCTCAAACTCCTGACCTCATGATCTGCCTGCCTCAGCCTCCCAAAGTGCTGGGATTACAATATTATATAAGAAGATGTAATATTCTCATTAACCAATACATAAACAATCTGCTTTCAGATAGAGGTAGTGGCTAAATAAAATTAAGTTGGATACTTGGAATAAAGATTGGGAGGACAGGGATGCTGATTTAACTGAGTCACCAGGGAAGGCTTTTTTGAAGATGTGATGGCAAAGCTTGACCCTAAATAATGAGAAAGAGGTGACCCATAAGACCTGGGAGAAAAATTTCACAAGAAAAAGTAACAGCAAGTGCAAAAGCCCAGAAGGGGGATCCAGCCCAGCACAGGAGAGGAACAATAAGAAAGGCAATGGGTATGTGAGCCACTGTGGGCAAGCACACTGTTTCCTGGAAGACACCTAAGTGCTTATGACCACAAGACTGCCAGGAAAATTTCATACATATGAGAAAGCCCAGAAAAATTAAAGGATTTGGTCAAGGTCATGTAGCTAGTTGTAGAACTAGCTTCATAACTGTATTGGTCAATAAAAGCCAGCTACTATAACAAATAACTCACAATCTTTGTGGCTAAAACACAATAAAAGATGTATTTCTTGCTCATGTTCTATTGTACATGTGTCAAAGCGTCTTCCATGCAATGATTTTGGGACCTAACGTCCTTCTGCATTGGAATTCTCTTCTTGGTCCTCTCTGTCTAGCCAACTGAAGGGAAAGTAAAGGGAACCACTCAGAAGGTCTTAGCTACCAGGCATACATTATCTTTCTGTCCCACCTCACTGCAGGGGAAGTTAGGGAATGGATTATTCCTATCTTCCCTTACCAAAAGGAAAAATGAAATGCAATTGCCAATACCACAGGCACCATGTCTTTCTGAGCCCACAGTCTGTTCATAAACACTAAGCTATTCTGATAAGCACT
Organism: Sapajus apella; assembly: GCF_009761245.1. NCBI lineage: Eukaryota > Metazoa > Chordata > Mammalia > Primates > Cebidae > Sapajus > Sapajus apella. Next base: position 54,030,407 of record NW_022436943.1, on the reverse strand, counting down.
ATGTTGGAGGTACAAAGTTTAAGTAATTGAATGAGCATTACCAAATCCCAATCATTTCTAAACGCTTGACTCTGAACAGCACCCCACTTAAAAGAAACTTAGTCCCAGGTAACCAATCCACAGTAGATATACCCTTAAAAAATACCTATCTGAGGCATCTCAAGTGGGACCCTCATGTTAGAAGTGGAGCTGTCTTCTCTTGAGGCACAAAGCAGAAAAGTAATTAAGGTTAAGGTCAACCTTAAACTCTGAACCATATTTGGGATGCCGTTTGCTCTTGGAAACTATGTACACGTCAAAGAAGTATGCCCCCTCCAAAATCATGTCAAGGCCCCAATGGAATGTGAAGATGGCATGTGAAAAGCCTCAGTATACTGAAAAGCCCTCTACCAATGCCAGGGGTTGTTACAGTCTTCATAGACTCAGAGAATCCCAGGTCAGGAAAGCCCCAGGGGATGCTCAGTCCAAGGGAGTGAGAACATTTAAACAAAGTAAAGCTTTATGCCTTCTGGACTTGGAACCACCAGATGCAGGTAGGAAGCTGAGCTCAGGTAGGTCGAGGCTTGGCAAGCAAAGTTAGCAAAAAAGATAGTTAGGCTGTGAAGAAATAGTATCTAAAAAACAGAAAACTTGATGTGGGTCATCAAGCTTTGGTCCTACCCCAGAACATAAGGTCCATCTCAAAACCACAGCCAGTAGCAGCAGAGACTCCAGTAAGCGGACAAGCCATAGTGAGCTAGTTCCATCCCCAGGAAGAGAGGATAGAAGGGACAGGCTTTGTTTCTAAATCCTGAGCTAGGACTCAGTACAAAGTCCTGGACTAGAAGGAGAATTTGGTTCTAGGCAAGATAACTGGGCAGAAACTAAGGTAAGAACCATCAGGCATGTGGATGCTGTTAATTTTGGGGTAATAGTGGGGTTAACACTGTGGAACTTCACCCAGAACCCATTCCTGACTCGATGTCAAGCCTCAAGATACCACATATGAAGGAGGTGGACGCTCCATCCTGGGTCTGGGAGATGTGGCTTCATTCAGGACTCCAAAAAGAGAGGAGCAAAGGGGCATGATGATGCTGAGAATTCCCATCAGATTGCCAAGGAGCCCATCAAGTGGGCATCTGGCCTCTGCTCCAAATCATCCAGCACCAAAACATTGAGTCCCTTCCCTCTAGCTCAGCCCATTCATTGGCACCAGGAGACATGCTATCTTTTCATACTAAGGCAAAAGGACAAGAGACAGAACCATAAACAGGCTTGTGGTTGAATATCTAAGAAAACAAGCCTCTTCTTGGGCCTTGCATGAGTCTGGAGGGGCTGCAAAGGCACATGGTCTTCCTGAATTAGGAAGATGTTTCTGTTTACCTACAGTTTTGGTCCATTCAGCTCATTTACTAAAAGAACCTGAAATGTCAAGTGATTTCTGGGAAACCTGGCATAGTATTCTAGACGAGGATATCAACCTTACCTTTTCCTTCTCTGAACTCTGCCTGTGAGATTTGGGGTTTGATTCTAGAAACGTCAAGGATAAACACATGCCGAGGAATAGTGCTCAAAATGCCGAAATACAAGAAACTCGGTAAGCTTTAGTTGAGGCTTTCTCAATGGCTCTGTATTTTTTACTTACTCTTCTGCAAGCTTACCCAGGTGGGTTCCCCCACCATTTTCATCAGCCTGTGTAGGAAAAGCACAATCTCCCATGAGACAAGCACATCTGCGCCTAGAGAATGGGCAAGGGTGTCCGCAGCTTTCATTCAAAGACTGGGTTTGGGGAGCTGCTGCCTTCCAATCTGCCATCACATAAAGCCAGGTGAGTCACCTTGAGTTTGGAAATGCCCCCACACCAGTTTCACCACTTCCTTTCTTCTTTAGGAACTATGGAAGCATAGCTGCTTTCCACTGGAAGTTACAACTATGTTGTCATCTCCATTTTACAAATGAGTAAGCTGAGGCACAAAGAGTTTGAGCAACCCACCTAAGGTCTAACAACAGGAAAATAGGGATTCAAATCCAGGTGGTCTGGCTCAAGAGTCCTGTCCTTAAACACCACTGTAGAACCTTGTAAGGGGGTGAATAATATTCATTAAATGAAAGTTGTATGCCAAAGCAGACTCTCTGCTTGCATGCTGCAGGCTGTGTGAATGGGGGAGCTGTGCAAAACTCTGGGATGTCAGCCATTCAGACAGCCTGGGACCTCTTGTCCTGATCCCAAACAGCTTCATCCTCTTCCCCCAGTGGGTTAAACAATGATTTTTGTTTTATTTCTGTCCTGTGATATGAAAAAGTTCAGGAAGTACGGGGCTGACTGTTCAGAGGCACTTCCTTGAGGTACACGGGCCTTGATTTGAATCCTATCTCTATCACTTACCAGCTGTTTGATGCTGGGCATGGAGCAGGATCTCTCTGTGTGTCCCAGATTCTTCACCTACCACCTGGACATCAGAAAGGAAGCTGTTGTGATTTAAAATCCCAAAGTTTCAAGACTTGAGAAGTACAGGAAACATACCATATACAGGAATATCTCATTTTATTTCACCTCACTTTGTTGTATTTCATGGATATTGCATTTTTTTATAAATTGAAAGTTTGTGGCAACCCTGCCTCCAGCAAGTCTGTCACAGTCATTTTTCTAAAGCATGTGCTCACTTTGTGTCTCTGTGTCACATTTTGGAGATCTTTGCAATATTTCAAACATTTTCATTATTATTATATGTGTTATGGTTATCTGTGGCCAGTGATCTTTAATGTCACTATGTATTCTTTTTGGGGTGCCACAAACTGCACCCATATAAGATGGCAAGTTTAATCGATAAATGTCATGTGTGCTCTGGCTGCTCCACTGGGAGAAGTTGGCCAAAACAAAGGGGCTACAGGCCCCATGCAAGTCCAAAATCCAGCAGAACAGTCAAATCTTAAGCACCAAAATGATCTCCTTTGATTCCATGTCTCACCTCCAGGTCATGCTGATGCAAGGGGTGGGTTCCCATGGTCTGGAAAGCTCCACCCCCTGTGGCTCTGCAGGGTACAGGCTCCCTCCTGGCTGCTTTCATGGGCTGGTGTTGAATGTCCATGGCTTTTCTAGGCATGCAGTGCCAAATGTCAGTGAATCTACAGTTCTGGGGTCTGGAGGACGGTGGCCCTATTCTCACAGCTCCACTAGGTGGTGCCCCAGTAGGGACTCTGTGTGGAGGTTCTAACCCCACATTTCCCTTCCACATTGCCCTAGCAGAGGTTCTCCATGAGAGCCCCATTCCTGCAGCAAACTTCTGCCTGAACATCCAGGTATTTCCATACATTTTCTTAAATTTAGGCAGAGGTTCCCAAACCTCAATTCTGGACTTCTTTGCACCCACAGACTGAACACCACATGGAAGCTGCCAAGGCTTGAGGCTTGCACCCTCTGAAGCCATGGTCTGAGCTGTACATTGGCCCCTTTTAGTCACAGCTGGAGTGGCTGGGACACAGGGCACCAAGTCCCTAGACTGCACACAACACGGGGACCCTTGGCCTGGCCCATAAAACCCCATTTTTTCCTCCTAGGCCTCTGGGCCTGTGATGGGGGAAACTGCTATGAAGTCCTCTGCAATGCCCTGAAGACATTTCCCCCATTGTCTTGGGTATTAATACTCAGCTCCTCATTACTTATGAACATTTCTGCAGCTGGCTTGAATTTCTTCTCAGAAAATAGGTTTTCCTTTTCTATCACATTGCCAGGCTGCAAATTTTCTGAACTTTTATCCTCTCCTTCCTTATAAAACTGAATGCCTTTAACAGCACCCAAGTCACCTCTTGAATGCTTTGCTGATTAGAAACTTCTTCCTCTAGATGCCCTAAATCAGCTCTCCCAAATTCAAAGTTCCACAATTCTCTAGGACAGGGATAAAATGTTGCCAGTCTCTTTGCTAAAACATAACAAGAGTCACCTTTGCTCCAGTTCCCAACAAGTTCTTCATCTCCATTCGAGACCACCTCAGCCTGGACCTTATTGGTCATATTACTATCAGCATTTTTTGTGAAAGCCATTCAACAAGTATCTAGGAAGCTCCAAACTTTCCCACATTTTCCCGTCATCTTCTGAGCCCTCCAAACTCTTCCAACCCCTGCCTGTTACCCAGTTCCAAAGTCACTTCCACTTTTTGGGGTATCTTTTCAGCAGTACCCCACTCTATTTGTAAAAATTTACTGTATTAGTCTATTTTCACACTGCTGAAAAAGAAATACCTGAGACTGGGCAGTTTACAAAGGAAAGAGGTTTTATGCAGTCAAATCTTACATGGATGGCAGCAGGCAAAAGGAAAGCTTGTGCAGGGAAAGTCCCATTTTTAAAACCATCTCATGAGACTCATTCACTATTATGATAACAGTTCAGGAAAGACCCACTCCCATGATTCAGCCACCTCCCACCAGGTTTCTCCCACAATATGCAGGAATTGTGGGAGTTACAATTCAAGATGAAATTTGGGTTGAAACTCAGCCAAACCATATCAGAGCCTCATATGTCTCACTTTAAATCAAAAGCTATAAATAATTAAGCTTAGTGAGAATGACACATCTAAAGCCAAGACATGCTAAAATCTAGCCCTCTTGTACCAAACAGTCAAGTCATGAATGCAAAGGAAACATCATTGAAGGAAGTTAAAAGTGCTGCTCCAATGAACACAGAAAGATAAAAAATAAATAAGTGAAAGAGCCCTATTGCTGAAATAGAGAAAGATTGAATGGTCTAGATAGAAAATCAAACCAGCTACAATATTTTCTTAGGCAAAAACCTAATCCAGAGCAAGATCCTAACTCTCTGTATTCTCTGAGAGCTAAGAGAGGTGAGGAAGCTGCAGAAAAAAGTTTGAAGCTAGCAGAAATTGGTTCCTGGCATTTAAGGAAAGAAACCATCTCCATAACAGAAAAATGCAAGGTGAAGCAGCAAATACTGATTTAGAAACTGCAGCAAGTTTCCAGAAGATCTAGCTAAAATCACTGATGAAGGTGACTACACTAAATAGCAGATTTTCGATGTAGAAGAAACAGCCTCAGTGTGTGTAATGTTTCCCTCCATGTGTTCTCATTGCTCAACACTCAGCTATGAGTGAGAACACGCAGTATTTGATTTTCTGTTCTCGAGTCAGTTTGCTGAGAATGATGGTTTCCAGATTCATCCATGTCTCTACAAAGGACATGGGAGATGGAGGCAGCAAACCACCATGGCATATGTGTAGCTATGCAACAATCCTGCAAGATCTGCTCATGTACTCCAGAACTTAAAGTATAATTTAAGGGGTCAGTTGGGGGGAAATAGGGGAGGGATGGTGGGGGGTGGGAAGCTGGGGAGAGATAGCAAGGGGAGAAATGCCAGATGTAGCTGATGGGGAGGAAGGCAGCAAATCACACTGCCACGTGTGTTCCTATGCAACAATTTTGCATGTTCTTCACATGTACCCCAAAACCTAAAATGCAATAAAATAAATAAATGGGAAAAAAAAGTATAATTAAAAAAAAAAAAAAGAAAGAAATAGCCTTATTTTGGAAGTAGATGACAATAGGGCTTTCATAGTGAGAGAGAAGTCAATGCCTGGCTTCAAAGCTTCAATGGACCATCTGACTCTCTTGTTAGGGAGTAATGCAGCTTGTGACTTGAAGTTAAAGCCAATATGTATTTACCATTGTGAAAATCCTATAGCCCTTAAGAATTATGCTAAATCACTCTGCCTGTGTTCTACAAATGGAACAACAAAGCCTGGATGACAGCACATCTGTTTTCAGCATGACTTGCTGAATATTTTAAGACCACTATTGAGACCTATTGCTCAGAAAAGTTTCCTTTCAAAATATTACTGTTCATTGAACAATGCACCTGGTCACCCAGGAACTCTGATGAATATCTGCAAGGAAATTAATGTTGTTTTAGTGCCTTCTAATACAACGTACATTCTGCAACCCATGGGTCAGGGAGTAATTTCTACTTTCAAGTATTATTAAGAAATATATTTCATAAGGCCATAGCTACATAGGCAATGATTCCTCTGATGAATCTGGGTAAAATAACCTGAAAATGTCCTGGAAATGATTCACCCTTCTAGATGCCATTAAGAACATTAATGATTCATGAAAGAAGGTCAAAATATCAATTTTAAAAGAAGTTTGAGAGAAGCTGAATCCAAATCTCATGGATGACTTTGAAGGGCTCAAGACTTCAGTGGAGGCCAGAACTTCAGATGTGATGAAAATAGCAAAAGAACTAGAATTAGAAGTGGATCCTAAAGATATGACTGAATTGCTATAATCTCATGATAAAACTTGAATGGATGAGAAGCTGCTTCTTACAGATGAGTAAAGAAAGTGGTTTCTGGAAGTGGACTCTATTCCTGGTGTAGATGCTGTGAAAATTGTTGAAATGACAGCAAAGGGTTTAGCATAAGTAAGAAACTACCCTAGCCACCCCAACCTTCAGCAATCACCAACTTGATCAGTCAGCGGCCATCACCATCAAGGCAAGACCCTTCACCAGCAGAACAACTATGGCTCACTGAAGGCTCAGGTGATTGTTAGCAAATTTTGAGCAATAACGTTTTGTTTTGTTTTTTTCTTGAGTTGGAGTCTCACTCTGTCACCCAGGCTGGAGTACAACGGCATGATCTTGGCTCACTGCAACCACTGCCTTCCAGGTTCAAGAGATTCTCCTGCCTCAGACTCCTGAGTAGCTGGGACTACAGGCATGCATCACCACATCTGGCTAATTTTTTTTGTATTTTTAGTAGAGACAGGGTTTCACCATATTGGCCAGGCTGGTCTCAAACTCCTAACCTCAGGTGATCCACATGCCTCGGCTTCCCAAAGTGCTGGGATTACAGGTGTGAGCCAACATGCATGACCACAATAAAGTATTTTAAATTAAGGTATGTACTTTGTTTTTTTAGACAAAATGCTATTGCAAACTTTATTGTGGTATAGTGTAAACATAAATTTTACATGCACTGGGAAACCCAAAAATTTGCATGATTCACTTTATTTTAATATGTGCGTTATTGCATTGATCTGGAACCAAACCCACATTATTTCTAAGGTATTCCTGTACTAGGAAACAACCCCAGGGACCTGAGGCAGTGTGCAATAATTAAGCCTGTTAATAATGTTGTCAATAAACGACTATTTACACCACATAGCATAACTAAAATTTCTAAATAGGACTCGTATTTTGCTCCCAAATTAGTCACAAAACAAGCTTCAGCTTTTAGAGGTCTTTGGATTTTGAACCTGTGGGCATAAGATTGTCAGCCCACAGCACTTCATTAGGCTGCCCTGAAGATAACAGACAGTGACACATTTCAAGGGCTTAGCAGCTTGGCCTTGTGCTGCACTCAAATGCTGCTTACTATGGTTGGCGTTTTGTTTTGTTTTGTTTTGTTGTTTTGAGACAGGGTCTCATTCTGTGGTCCAGGCTGGAATGCAGGTGCATAATCACCACTCGCTGCAGTCTCAAACTTCCCAGGCTCAGGTAATTCTCCCACCTTGGCCTCCCTGAGTAGCTGAGACTATAGGCCTATGCCACCATGCCCAGCTAATTTTTGTATTTTTGTAGAGACAGGGTTTTGTCATGTTGCTCAGGCTGGTCTCAAACTCCTGGGTTCAAACAATTTGCCCACCTCATCCTCCCAAAGTGCTGGGATTATAGGTATGAGCCACTGTGCCCAGCCTTGTTGCTGTGATTAGACACACAGTGATTTTATTGAAAAAGCAGGCATCTGCAATTTTTCTGTGTCTTTCTTACTTGTCTGTATTTGCAAAATATTCTTTCATAAGTATGTATTGCTTTCATAACGAAAAGCAAAAGTAAAATATGGGTTTACTTTAAAACTGCAAAAGATTTCACTTGACCCTTGCTGATTAAACCCTGAGTCAGAGGTCTGGACCATTCCTAGAATGGAGTGGACATCTTTCAGAGGGACCCTGCCCAACAGACACCCCTGTTTAGATCTCCCCTGGAGGTAAAGAGGTAATTTTCCTAGGGCCACAAGTAATAACTGCTGACCCAGATTTCAGGGCTATACTCTGCCCTTTTGGATACAGTAAGAGAAGCGGTGTTGAAATTTGTTTCCTTCCCTGACATTTTTATTCCAGACCCACAGGCTCTTCTGACACTCTGGCGCCTGTGACAACCAGCATTTCCAAGTGAGAATGTTGTTCTCAGAATAGCTGTGGGCTCCAAACAACTGAACCCAATATTTTATTGATGGATTACCAGAGGCAAGGTGCCCTGTGGAATAACACCATGTGCCTGCTAGAATTATTAATTGCCTGTCAGCCACCCTCCTGCCTCCTCCCTCCCCAGAAAAATAACATCTCCATTCTTTGGGAGAGCATCCAAACCATTGCGAGTATACTCCATGCACCTGTCTTTACCTTTTATAAAACAGACGGTGTGACACAAACACAATTTGTTTCTGTTTGGACATAATGACTTCACACATAGTCATTTCATAATACATTGACCCTCTCATGACATTATCATAATAATGAGAACTAACATTTTTAGATTGCACTGCGATTTGCAAAGTCCATTTCCAAATATGGTTCAATTGATGTTCATAACAGTTGTTAGACAGATTATTGTCCCAATTTTCCAGGAAACTAGGGCTGATAAAAATAAATTATAAAACTCTATCTAAAAGAGTGTGAAAGCTGAAGAGGACTTAAAGATTATACATGGTCCAAAATCTTTATTTTATATAGGAAGGAACCAAGGCCCAAAGAGAAAGAAATATTTGGCCAAGATTCAACAGACACATATAGAATTACGGCTGGGATGCAGAGAGCCTGATTCCTTGTCCTGTTTTGACTCTGCTGTGGGTGCTCTGACCTCTTTTTATTGGCTTACTGTAAATAAGACAGCCCTGTGACTGGGAGCTTCCTTAAGCCTTCCCTAACCTATAGACTTGAATGAGATTGATTCAAATCCAGGTGGAAACCAACCCCCAGGCCCCTCAGGGTGACCCCTCACACTTCTGTTTCCCATCACTGTTCCACACTGCTAAACCCTGAGAGAAAGCTCAGCCCCTTCTTAATTTGCACACACACTTGCACGCACATACACTCACACTCACACATATGCACTTACACTGTCACACATAAATACATGACACACTCATATAAACACACTCACACTCACATACTAACAGTCATGCACTCTTACATGCTCACACACACACACTCTACACACACGTACTCACATACTCATACACAAATACACACCTATACACTCATACTCTCTCACACTCTCAACCTTCATATACGCTCTGTCACACACACACATGCATTCTCTCACATTCACACACACTTATGCACACAACTTACACACACACCTCACACATGCACAAAGTGCAGTGTTCATGTATGCAGTAGGCTTTCCTGTATATTTCAAGACTGAAGAGTGGCTAATACCCAGGTGACAAAATGCCTCCAAGTTAAATATTAGGGCCCTCCCTTCATAAAGTGTCACCCAACAACCCTTCCTTGTTCATCTTCAGGGTCCCCAGCCCCCTTCAGTATCTTACTATCTCCATTCCCACCTTTCTCTGATCCCTCTCACCCTCCTCCCCTACTCCTGCTGTTCAACAGCAAAATCAGATTCCTCTCATTTTCTCATGCAAGCAGCTTAAACTTTCCTGCATCCATTCAACAAACAATTATTGGGCATTACTCTGCTCCACAGATACTTCCTGCATACTAGGGCTGTGTTATTTTTGTAAGGCTGGTTAGAAATGATCTAGATGACATTTAAGCAAAGACTCGAAGGAAGTAAGGAAGTGAGCCACCAGACATCTTGTAGAAGAGTCTTCCAAGCAGGGCAGACAGCAGGTGCAAAGGCCCTGTGGTGTGGTGGGACCATGCATGGCCTGTGGCTGGGTGGAGCTACAGAAAGTGAGTATGGGACAAAGGGAGGTCAAAGAGGTGGCCGGGAGCCAGTCCTGTTAGGCCACTTTTTTCTGTTTGCTTGAGCTCCAGCCAACATCTTACCCTCAACTCCAAGATATTTAACAAAGTATTTTCCCAAAGAAAGAGTTTCCTTCAATGGGAGAATGCTGATCCCAGCTACAAGTATGATAAAAATTTTCAACTCAGTACACTACATCCTATACTCCCTTCATTGTCTGAAGAACTGAAAACCCACAAACCATTGCAGTAGGGATGTGTCTTTCTTCTTGCATGGAGGATTTTTCAAAACATCTCAGAAAAGCAATCCATTCTAAATCCTCACCACACTTCTTAAGGGCCTCGCCCTGCCTATTTCACTATGAAAGTCTGCAAGTCCTGTTTCAAAGATTTAGCAGTACTGTAGCCCCCCACACATGCACACACATGCACTCACACATGCTCACACATGTATGCGTCCTTTGGACATCTGCTATTCAAAAGGATGACTTTGGCACACTCATATTTTCTCCATAACCAGGAAAATGGCCCTGGCTCCCAATCCAAGGAAACATTTCAGCAAGAGAAGGAAAGAGAGGTATATTATTCCTTGGAGAACTTCTTTTGTTGGTTATCTTAAAATCTTCCCTCCTAGACCCATTTTTAAAACCAACACTTGCTGCAAATGGCAGTAGCCAACTTCAGCCTTTCCTAAGAACTGTAGTCCCGCCATAGCTGCCTACTCCTCCAGGGGGTGGAGATTGTTAGCAACTGGAGGGGAAGTTGTACGTCCTGCCTGGAGTCACCAGTGAACAACTGACCAACTGTCCTTCTGAGTGACAGCTTACTCTCCTGCAAAAGTGACCAAACAAAAAAAGCTATTGAAGTAGCCCGACTTATGGATCTTTGGGGCACCTTCCCTGGGTCACCAGCCTCTGAGAGAAGGGCCCTCTCATGGTAGCACTTGGAGGCTGAAGGACAAGTGGTCTCCAATGAGCGTGACAATATAGCAAGGAAGACCCTGACTGTTCTCAGAAGATATCACAAGCCGCAATTTGCATCCCATGACACTACCAAGTCTCTGCTGAAATAAGCATCTTCTGTTTGAAAGTAATGAATCTCCTTTTATTAGGGTAACCTGTACTTGGAATTGTTGAATTGTTTTTAGCAAAGACATGAGAGGTGTGGGGACTACTGGCAAATACTGGGATTTGAAACAAGTCCCTCAGCAACCAGGCTGTAAACAAACTGTCTCACCTCATGACACCTTCTCACCCCTGGCTGTCCCCTCAGCAGGACACTGGCTCCTGCCTTGCAGTTCTGTTATTAAGGGATTTCCTCTGAATCAGATGAGCAACCACTCAAGGATTTTGGGCAAAGGAGCCACATGTCTGGACTTAGATTTTGACACAACCATCTAATATGTTTGGCTGTGTCCCCACCCAAATCTCATCTTGAATTGTAGCTCCCATAATCCAGGCGGGAGGTAATTGAATCTTGAGGGCAGTTTCCCCCGTGTTTTTCTCCTGATAGTGAATAAGTCTCATGAGATATCATGGTTTTATAAAGGGCAGTTCCCCTGCACAAGCTCTCTTGCCTGCCACCATGTAAGATGTGCCTTTGCTCCTCCTTCACCTCTGCCATGATTGCAAGGCCTCCCCAGCCATGCAGAACTGTTCTTCCATTAAACTTTTTCCTTTATAAATTACCCAGTCTCAGGTATTTCTTCATAGCAGTATGAAAATGGACTAATACACCGTCTGTCTGTCATGATGGGGTACAACAATATGGCAAGAATGGAAGCAGGAGATGAGTTGAGAAGCTGGTGCAATAACCTAGAGAATGTGTTCAGGTCAGGCTGCTTAACATGGAGGTAGCAAGAAGTGGTCAGACACAGGGCATACCTGGATATATAAACACTAAGTTCACAATATTTGAAGATAGAATGAGTGTAAGATATGGAAGAGAAGAAGCCAGGGTGAATTTATTGAGATGCTGAAGACAATGGGAGGAGCAGGCTTGGAGGAAGATGATCGGTTTACTTTTAGACAAGTAAGTTTGAGAGGCCTAATGTACATCTGGATGTGTGAGTCTGGAGTCCATGGGAAGGTCCAAGCAGGAGATACATGCAGTCACACGCTGGACCTTTCTGGAGTGTCTGAGCCAACCAGCCCCTCCCTCCTCCATGTAAGGTTCATCTCCCTGCTGATAATGCCCATCACACCCTTCTGGTATTTCTTACACCTCTTTGGCTTAGTCAGACGTCTCACTGTGGTTCCCTGATTCCTCCTGCATCCTCACCTGCTTTGTCCCTCTACACACCCTATGCTCAATTGTACTTCTTCCCATGATGTCAGCCACCACCTCTGCAAATGATTCTCAAACCTGAATGTTAAGCAAAGACCTCCTACCTGGACTAGAAAATCAAATGTCTAACTGATTCCAAGGCAACCCCCATAGATTTCCCATGAATACTCAAGTCCAATCCACTGTACAGAAGCTCATCCTCTCTTCCTCAGCATACTATTAAATATTGCCCCAATCAGGCTGAAAACAACTCCTTAAAGCCTAGTTCAGCTGAGGCACATCTTGCTGGCCAACCACTTTTTATTCTTTTCCTTTTCCCTGCTCTCTTGACCCCTTAACACCACAATTAAACACACACACACACACACACAGACACACACACACACACACACACACTGAATTACTTCTCATTAAGATTCTGTACTGAACATCCTGGTTTCTCTTCCCATAATACCTATTTGACTTTAAACCTGCCTGCCTGGAATCCAACAAGACCATGTAATCTAGTGTGTGGGTTTTGTAGTCAGGTGAACTCGACTAGAATCCAGTTACTAGTTTTGTAACCATGTGTAATTTACCTAACCTTTCTTTGTATCTATTTCTTCATCTCTGTGAATAATGGGATAATGATAGCATCTACCTCATAGAGTTGTGATAATTAAATATGAATAGATACATAGACAGGCAGATAGATTAGATCGATAGACAGACAGATAGATGGATGGATGGACAGACAGACAGATGCATAGACAGGTAGATAGATAGATGACTGATAGATAGATAGACTTATACAGATAGATAGAGACAGAGATAAGACATAGATATAGTGCTTAACCAGCACCTGGCTCAAAGTAATTTTTCTGTCCTAAATCCCTAAAGCAGGCAATATTCTCATAAAGACTCCCTTTTCTCTACCCAGTTTTATCCAGCAGAAGACTGTATTTCCCCAAACAAAATTGGTGATGGTGTTAGAAGTTACTGGGGACCTAAATTAACCATCACCCCCGCTCATCCCCTCATCCCATCTTTCCCTGATTTGTTATAAACTAATTGAGAAGTAAGACACAACAGAGTAGGATTTCAGCTTCCGTACAGAGGAAAGCTGGAAAGCACGGTTTTTGGTTCAGCAGCTGGAAGGCATCCCGGGAGGTACCCCTGACTTGGATTTATGTCCCGCCCCTGCAAAACTCCACTGACAGAGAGTGCCCTGCCCAGGCTTAGCCCATAGTGAAGACAGACATGAAGAGTGAAGAAGGGCCCGCTGTTGGGGCTGACAGACCTGAAGGGAGTGGAATGGGAGCACTGTTCCCAGCACACACAGACCCTTCTCCCAAACTCACCCCAGTGGAAGGTGCAGACTGGGATGACCAAACCAATCTGATTGTTTGACCCCACCAGGAGGGGACAGCCCTCCTGTGACAATACCTTCACCTCCAACCTCCTCCTGGTCTTTCTCCTCCTCCTCAGCCCATCCCACCTCTGTGCTTCTCCATCTGCAATGTTCTCATTATTTCTACAGAGGCCTCCCTTGCCCTGCTTTCCCCAGCATCATGGCAAAACCCGTTATGGCTTCTTTCTCTCCATGGAGCCCATCATGGACGTGCCAAGCACAGTTGTCACAAACCTGGGTCTGTGTGATGTGAGACCGCAGGAATAGAAACCCATCCAGTGCTGCACTGGCAAACTCAAGGCAAGGCCAGGGAACTGACTTAACGCTTACTCTACTGCCATCTTCTGGAAGGAAAGGGTATTTCTTCTCTTATAATAAAGGTCAAGATCCTTGCATTTGACCATTTCAATCTCTTTGGGTATAAATGGACAAACTCCTCCATAAAGCAGGGATGGGAAATGCTTTCTTTTTATCAGTAAAGGCTCCCTTTATTAGGCAAAATACAAAACACTACTAGCTTGTGATGGAGCCTACACATTGCTCCCTGGTTCCCATTCTTTCCACCTTAAAGGTGGCAAAAATGCTAAGAATGGAGGCTACATTCCTGGCTTCCAGCAGCTGGCTGTAGAGCCATGTGACTGAGTCCTAATTGATGCAAGGTAAGAAAAGGGCCAAGCTGTGCTTTCTAAGAATTCACCTTTCTTCTCCTCCTGCATCCTGGAATGTCTTGGACCATGTATTAATTATCTGTTGCTATATAACAAATCACCTCAAAGCTGAATGGCTTAAAATAGAGAACATTCATCATCTTACCATTTCCATGAGTCAGGAATTCAAAAGACGCTTAGCTGGGTGGTTCTGACTCAGGAACTCTCATGGGGTGCATCAAGGCATCAGCCAGGGCTACAGTAACCTCAGAATTGCCTGGGGCTGGAGGATTTGCTTCCACAATGGCTTACTCACATAGGAGATCTGTTTCCTCCTTGATTTGGCAGAGACTTTACTTTCCTGCCACATGGGCTTCCTCATATGGCTGCTTGAGCACCCTCACAATATGACAGCTGGCTTCCCCAGAGCTCATGATCAAAGGAGGAAACCACATTGTCATTTTAAAACTTGGTTACACACCATCACTTTCCACAACATTCAATTGTTTAGAAACAAGTTGCTAGATCCAGCCCACATTCAAAGGGAGGAGAATTAGACTCCTTTTTTTTTTTTTTGGAGGAAGCCACAGACCATGTTTTTATACTACAATAAACGGTAATATTGAGGCTATCTCATAGAGCAGGGCATCTGTCTGTGGCCTGTTAGGAACCACACTGCACACCAGGAGGTGAGCCACAGTGAGAGAGCAAAGCTTCATCTATATGTACAGCCACTCCCCATTGTTCACACTACTGCCTGAGCTCTGCCTCCCATCAGATCAGTGGCAGTATTAGATTCTCATAAAAGTACAACCCTTATTGTGGCTTGCACATGTGAAAGATCTAGGTTGCATGCTCCTAATGAGAATCTAATGCCTGATGATCTGTCACTGTCTCCCATCACCCCCAGAGGGGACTGTCTATTGCAGGAAAACAAGCTCAGGGCTCCCACTAATTCTACATTATAGTGAGTTGTATAATTATTTCATTATTTATAACAATGTAATAATAATAGAAATAAAGTGCACAATAAATGTAATGCACTTGAATCATCCCAAAACCATCCCCCTACCTGGTCCATGGAAAAATTATCTTCCACAAAATCAGTTCCTGATGCCAAAAAGGTAGCAGACTACTGCCACAGAGTACCCTGCCAGCCTTGGGCTATCTACAGACTCTTTCTGCAAGGCACAGAAATGTACTATCTTGTTTACACCTCCAGTGTTTGGGGTTCTTTATCATTTGCAGCAAAGTTTAATGTAAACTAATAAATGAGACTTAAGTCAACCAAAACAGCAAAAAGCAATTCTCCTGACCAGGAAGTCTTTCATTCATCTTTATTCCACAGCCCCACATCCACAGCAAACTATTTCTCTAATTTTAGCTTCTCTTAATCTCATGTCCCATTGCAGCCCAGCCAAGTCACTATATTGACTCAGCTCTTCTCCTCACTATGTCCTCACTGACTTGTCTCAATTCACCCTGTCTTTCCTTCCTTTCTTTCTACACAGCAGCCACAGTGATCACAGCATGTAACAAGCCATGTTACTCCCCCACCTATGACTCACCAATTCCTTCCCATAACAGTTGGAATTAAAAGTCTGAATCAAAAGGTTCCAAGCAGATTCATAATTCTCCAAATCTCTCTTTTTAACTAATAAATCATGGATGTACATATTTGGAGGATACATGTCATACATACATACAATGTGTAATGATCAAATCACAGTAACTGGGATATTCATCACCTTACTTAAACATTTACATCACAATTCTCCAAATCTCATGAAAAAATGGTAACCTCAATAATATTCTGCTTTCTGAAAACACAACTGAGGAAAGCCTACATGCTGTGTCCTAACTCTTGCAAAACTGTCACAGCTCTGCTTCCCATTTTGGCGAGTGCCATGTTGTGCTAGTGTTATTATTACATTGCCTGTCTTCTCTGTCTTGCTCTTCATTTCTCTCCAGTGTCTAGCCCATGCCTAGCAGTGAGCAAGCAATGAATAAACATTTGTCAAATCATTAAACAAATAATTAAATGGAGTAGTGAATCACCAGTCCAGAGATTCTTTGTTTATGAGAAAAGAAGAGGCAGAGTTTTGTTTTTGTTTTTGTTTTTTTTTAATTGAGTAAGGGTTCTGCATTTAACACACTGGAAGATTTTTAAGTCTACATTTCTTGCTTCTCTTATAAAGTTGGACAATTCCATTTGCAACATGGACCACATGAGTAAACAAGCTATTCAGATAAACTTCCCCACATTTCCTAGCTATTTGCTTTTCTTGTCGACTATAGGTAAAGGGGATAAGGCTGCTTTCAGCTGAAACTTCTACTGAAACTATGCAAATTTCTCAGCCTTCTAAAAAGGTTTGTGACTATATTCTATAACTTTCTCTAATATTTTTCCTACAACCCTGACTGAACTCCCACATAATGATATGGAAAAACCAGGAGAATTACATAGACATAAGCCATGGCATCACTGAGCCACTGAATCAAAGTGAGTAACTGCCCTGCATAACATCTTATAATTGATAAAGAGCCATTTATTTGCCTTCAGAGTTTTCTGATACTTATAGGTAAATGCATTCTTAAGTGATACACAAAAGATACCACTCTTTCAAACCTCACATAAATGAACAGCTGACTCCAGGAAATAACCACAGCATTAAAACAACTGGGTTTAGATAGAAATAAGAACCAGCCAGAATTATAGAGCCCATGATCAGAAGTATCTTTAGGCCATGATCATTTATATCTATACCTTAACAGAAATCAGGCTCCTCTCATCCTCCCAATCTGGTGGTCTTTCATTAGATTTACATAGGTGGTTTCATTTTACAGAAGGGACATTATCATTTAAATTTATGAACTAAATTTATCCCAAAATTAGCTTGGTTTACTCCCAGGAATGTCTAAGAGCCATTTGGAGGTTAAAAGCAAGATGGAGATTGGTTAGATAAGATCTCTTTCACTGTCATAATTTTCTCAGTGTTAGAACTTTTGCAAAGGAGTTTGCAATGACATCCACTCCAGTCTCCTACAGCCAAGAACAAATGTATTCTCAAAGTCTTCCAAGGAAGAGCCCTGGGTAAGGGGGTGCGGTACCTGTGAAGAGGCCATGGACAGCCACACCCCACCCCAGGGACTCAGAAGCCCTCAGTCCATGTCCCCTCTCTCAGACCTGAGAGCCAGGAACTCCTTTAGATAAAATATTGGATTTCCAGGATGGCCCCTGGCCACAGCCCAGGACCACTGGGGCTGTTATACCCTTTGCTTTGCTCAGGGTGTTGATTTTCTCAGTTTCTTAAAGATCTCGCTGCCCCATTTAGCTCAAGCCTCATCTCAGATTATTTCCTCCTGCTCATTAGATTCATTCTTGGTTGCCATCATTTTAATTTATTTTCTCCATTTGTTGGGGTGAGGGCTGAGCAGAGGAGCTGCCCAGAGTGGCACAGGGGCCACTTGGCAAGTGGCAAGTCTCCAAAGCCTGCAGAGGGAATGCCATTAGCTTCCAATCTACAGTGTAGGAAGGGAAGCTGAGCTCCTGTAGAGGTTGAGGAGAGCAGAGGCTCAGCAGGAAACAAGAAAACCTGGCGTGAAGCTCTTGCCTTTCTGAAGCAGAGGGAGGCTGGGAGCTGGCACTGGTGAGACAGTTCTGCAGAGAACAAAAGAAGACAAGAAGGGCAGGGAGGAGATGAAGGCTATTTCAAGCATGCATACAACTACCAATTACAGGAAATGCAGGGATTCTGATGAAACGCCTACAAGACAAGGTGATTTGAATCATCTTTGGAGACTAAAATTTCAGACAACAGGATTGAGACAAGATGAAAGATTCACCAGAAATTAGAATTCTTCTGTTTATCTCCTTTGTGTCAGGTCACCTCTGTGCTCAGAGAGACAGTAGTTTTCCAAGTTCAAAGGCTGCCTCCACCTGTGCTAAGCTACAATGCATTGGATAGGTATTTAATCTCACTTATGCAGAAACAGACTAATAAGAGTGCCCTCATAAGGTTGTTATGTCAATTCAACATAACCCTGTGCACAAAGCCACTACTAACCAGGCCCAGCCCACTTAGCTCCCAAAACAGGATGAGAACAGATGTGTTCAGAAATAAGGCTCTGGTGTAGGTAGTGGGAAGGGTGCTCCCAGCATTCTGCCATGGGTAGAGACAGAGCACCAGACAGAAAGAGAAGAGCAAGCCTCACCCTAGCTCTGTCCTTCACAGACAACAAATGCCTTAGTGTCTCTGTGCCTCACCTCCCAAACTCTATGATTACCTTGGGTGCCAGACACTCTGCAAGATCAAGGGACAGAGTACCAAACAAGGCAGGTATGGTCTTGCCCTCCCTCAGCTTACAGATCGCTGGGGAGTGGGACAATTAACACATACCTTCCTAAACAATGTATGATCCATGCAATGTAAAATTCCATATATCATGAGTGGGAATGACAACTAGGAAGTGGGAACCATTTGTTCAACACTCATCAGTTCTTGTCCGAGCATGTGCCTATATGCCAGGCCTTGTTCCACATTGGAGGTCCATTGGTAACTGAGACCACCCCTGTCCCAAACATCCTAGTGATTGGAAGGCCACAAACACTCAAAACCAACTTACAAAATAAAGAAAGAAAATCACTTCTGATAATGGTAAGTGCTTTGAAGAAGCATGATGGAACATAGGGGCTACTTTAAGTGGAAAGGTCATCCCTGGGGAGAAAATATTTTAAGCTGAAACCTGAGAGAACAAGCCATAATAACCACACCTGTCTCAAAATGAGATTCCTGATCAATTGCTATACAAATCTGAGGTGATGCCTTTAGACGTTCCAAATGCCAGCATCTAGCTCACACCCCACCCTGACTCCTTGTCCCCACTCCCAGGGTGCCAGTGATCTGATACTGGGGCACTGGGCATAGGGTTAGGTGGGTGTTTACATAGCTTGATATGGTTTGGCTCTGTGTCCCCACTCAAATCTGATCTCAAGTTGTAATCTTTATATGTCGAGGAAGGGACCTGGTAGGGTTTCTCCATAAGGATGGTTTCTCCCATGCTGTTCTCATGATAGTAAGTGAGTTCTCATGAGATCTGTTGGTTTTATAAGGGGCTTCCCCCTTTGTTCTCTTTCTCTGTCCTGCTGCCTTGTGAAGAAAGTACTTGCTTCTCCTTAACCATCCTCCATGATTGTAAGTTTCCTGAGGCCTCCCCAGCTATATGAAACTCTGAGTCAATTAAACCTCTTTCCTTTATAAATCATCCACTCTTAGTTATTTCTTTATAGCAGTGTGAGAACGGACTAATACAGGAAATTGGTACTGGAAGTAGGCACTGCTATAAAGATAACCTGAAAATGTAGAAAGAAAATTGGAACTGGGTAATGGGCAGAGGTTGGAATAGTCTGGAGGGCTCAGAAGAAGACAGGAAGATGTGGGAAGTCTGGAACTTCCTAGAAGTTGAATGGTTTTGACCAAAATGCTGATAGTGATATGGACAATGAAGTCCAGGCTGAGGTGGTCTTAGATGGAGATGAGGACTTTATTGGGAACTAAAGCAAAGGTCACTTTTCCTATGCTTTAGTAAAGAGACTGGCAGCATTGTGACCTTGCTATAGAAATCTGTGAAAATTTGAACTTGAGAGAGATGATTTAGGGTAACTTGCATAAGAAATTTCTAAGCAGCAAAGTGTTGAAGAGGTGGCTTGGGTGATCTTAACAGTGTACAGCCATATCTGCTCACAAAAAATGGTTTGAAATTGGAACTTATATTTAAAAGGCAAGCAGACCAGAAAGGTTTGAAAATGTACAGCTTGACCATGTGGTAGAGAAGGAAAACTTATTTTCTGGGGAGGAATTCAACTGCCTGCAGAAATTTGCATAAGCATCAAGGAGCCAAATGTTAATAGCCAAGTCAGTGGGGGAAATGTCTCCAGGAGATGTCAGAGCCCTTCACAGTAGCCCTTCCCATCACAGGCCCAGAGGCCTAGGAGGGAAAAATGGTTTCATTGGCCACACCCAGGGTCTCACTGCCCTGTGAAGCTTCAGGACTTGGTGCCCTGCATCCCAGTCACTCCAGCTCCAGCCATGGCTAAAAGGAGCAAAGGTACAGCCCAAGCCATGGCTATCCACAAGCCCAACACCACATGGAAGCCTTGGCAGCTTCCATGTGGTGTTGGGTCTGTGAGTAGACAGAAGACAAGAGTTGAACTTTTGGAACTTCTGCTCAGATTTCAGAACATGTACAGAAACACCTGGATGTCCAGGCAGAAGTCTGCTGCAGGGGCAGAGCTCTCATGGAGAACCTCTGTTAGGGCAGTGTGAAAGGGAAATGTGGGGTTGGAACCCTCACAGTTTCCCCACTGGGGCTCTGCCTAGTGGAACTGTGAGAAGAGGGCTACCATCCTCCAGACCCCATAAAGGTAGATCCACTGAGAGCTGGCACCATATACTTGGAAAGCCACAGGCACTCAATGCCAGGCTGTACCTTGCAGAGCCACAGGGGTGGAGCTGCTCAAGGCCATGGGAGCCCACCCTTTGCATCAGCATGCCCTGGATGTGACACAGAGTAACAGGAGATCATTTCAAAGGTTTAAGATTTAATGACTGCTCTCCTGGGTTTCAGACTTGCATGGGGCCACTGGCCCCTTCATTTTGGCCAATTTCTCCTGCTTAGAACAGGATCATTTACCCAATGCCTGTACCCCAATAGCATCTTGATTTTTATTTTACAGGCTCATAGGTGGAAGGAACTTGTCTTGTCTCAAAAGTTTTTAACTTTTAACTCAGAAGTCCAAGTCCAAAATAAGACTTTAGTCTTGGACTTTTGAGTTAATGCTGGAATGAGTTAAGACTTTGCAGGACAATTGGGAAGGCATGATTGGTTTTGAAGTGTGAAAAGGACATAAGATTTGGGAGGGGCCAGGAGCAGAATAATATGGTTTGGCTCTGTGTCCACATCCAAATCTTATTTCTAATTGTAATCCCCATGTGTGGAGGGGAGGAACTTTATGAGAAGTGATTGGATAATGGGGGTGGTTTCGCCATACTGTTCTTGTGATAGTGAGTTCTCACGAGATCTCATGATTTGATAAGAGGCTTGACAGCTCCCCTCTCATGCTCTCTTTCCTGCCATCATATAAGACATGCCTTGCTTTCCCTTCACCTTCCACCTCAATTTTTCTGAGGCCTCCCCAACCATGCAGAACTGTGGGTCAATTAAACCGCTTTTCTTCATAAATTACCCAGTCTCAGTTAGTGTCTTTACAGCAGTGTGAAAATTGATTAATACACAGCTCTCTTAGATGGAGGCCCAAAAGGCACCTCCTGCACATGCTGCCCCTTCTCACCCAGGTAGCACCAGGCTTCTAGAAAGAGGATTCATAACTAGGCTCCACACAGGGGCACAGGACTGAAGCTCAGGGAGCAGTGACAGCTCTGCTTCCTAATGCAGGCACCAGCAACCAGAAAGTCTGCAGAGGCCTTAGCACTGCAACAGTCTTGCCCAGAGGACATGCTTTCCTTTGCTGCCATCTTCTGGTCAGACTGAGGAACAGTAGCCTGAAGTGTGAGGTTTTGCTTCTCCCATTCATTCAAGGAAGCTTGACTAACACCAAGAATGACCTGGAGCTGTTCTAGGTGCTGGTGCTGGAGACGCAGTGGGCAAAAAGGACAAAAGCCCCTGCCCTCCTGGAGTTTATATTCCAGCTAGGTGTCTCAGATGCAGCTGTATGAAGCCTGAGTCATTCCTATTTGACTGAGGAAATATGAGGTTTAAAAGAGGTAAAATTTACCCAGACCCCGCAGCTTGCAAGTGGAAAAGTAGAAATTGAGCAAAATGCTCTCTTTGCATAATGCCCTCTTGCCTCCCTGTAAGTCTGTCAAGAGGATGGGAGGTCGGTGCTGAATAGGTGTGATGCAGACAAGTGGCAAAGCCTGAGAGAGTAACAATGTGCCGAAAGGAAAGAGCCCTAGGCCAGGACCCTGAAGACCTGACCTCAAGTCTTGGCCCTGCCACTTTCTAGCTGTGTGACCTTAAACAAAACACTAAGTAACTCTGATCATCTGCAAAATGGGCATAATGAGACCTATACTACCTACGATTTCTTCCTTTTACCAC
The DNA here is from genome assembly GCF_009761245.1 of Sapajus apella. Lineage (NCBI taxonomy): Eukaryota > Metazoa > Chordata > Mammalia > Primates > Cebidae > Sapajus > Sapajus apella. The sequence continues at coordinate 54,008,042 of NW_022436943.1, read as the reverse complement.
CAAGTTTTATTAATACATACCATGCATGGCCATCTACTAGAAGGTGGGGTCACAAGGCTGGTCAAGTCTTTATCCCCCTCCAGTCCTCACTGCCGTGTTAAGACACAGCCTTCAGGCTTCCAGCCCTCTACAGCTCCCCATCTCTCCTGCTCTTTATGGCTGTGGTCCTTTTGGTCCACCAAGTTTCTCCCATCTGGCTGCCTCCTCCTGTCCTCACATCTATACTTGAAGTGGTCCTCATGGTCAGTCAGCGTAACAACTGCTACCCTTCTCCCTCTCTTGCCCCAGCCAGAAGTTGTCATACAGCAACACCAGCAGAACCATTCTAACTGAGACCTCCTATTTCCAAATGTTCCAGACCCTCCAGTTACCTACTGGCTCTATCTGACATGTGGCCTCCCTTCTCTGTTCCTATTGCCACAGAGCTCTTAAGCTGCTGACTTCTATTACATTTCTCCCCCAGATTTGTTTCTAGCAGAAGCTGTCTACCTTCCACGTCTCCACTGCCTTACCACTGGGCTCTGCACACTGACTTCCATCCTTACTTCCTCTGTGATGGTTAATACCGTCAACTTGATTGGACTGAAAGTATTAATCCTGGGTGTGTCTGTGAGGGTGTGACCAAAAGAGATTAACATTTGAGTTAATGGGCTGGGGAAGGCAGATCCACCCTTAATCTAATGGGTACAATCTAATCAGCTGCCAATGAATATAAAGCAGGCAGAAAAACGTAAAAAGGAGAGACTGGCCTAGCCTCTGAGCCTACATCTTTCTCCTGTGCTGGATGCTTCCTGCGCTCGAACATCAGATTCCAAGTTCTTCATTTTGGGAACTCAGACTGGTTCTCCTTGCTCCTGAGCTTGCAGACAGCTTATTGTGGGACCTTGTGGTTGTTATAAGTTAATGTAAACTCCCCTTTATATATATATATATACTTATATACACAATAAACACACATATATACACACAAACTCATATATATATATATATATACATATATATATATACACACACAGACATATATAAAGCCTGGGTTTCAGACTTGCATTATATATTATTAAGAATGTGTATATACATAAACATATATATACACATATGTGTATGTGTGTATATGTGTATATGTATATGTTTATGTTTATAAAATACACATATGTGTGTATTTTATATATAAAATCTTCTATTAGTTCTGTCCCTCTAGAAAACCCCAATACATCCTCCTAAGTACAAAGTCCTATTGCCACTAATGTTGCACTTGACACAGCTCAGCCTGGCCTGCATCCGTCTTGGTGGATTCTCTTCCCTTGGCTTCTGGCCCATCACACTCTCCTGCCCCTGAACACTCTGTCCTGGATCACTATCTATAGGAAGAGTCCCATCACATGGGCTCTGCAATCCCCTTCCTGTTGTTTATGTTGTTCCCTGCCTGCCACCCTCCTCCCAACCCCACTCCTTGATCATGTGGTCGAAGACCCTTCCAGTTGCCACAGCATTTACTGGGCACTGACTATACTTGAGGCATTGGTCTAAGCCCTCTTCTTGAATTATCTTATATATTCCTCTCAACAATCCTATTAGGTGGATGATATTTTCCCAGTACAACAAATAGAACTAAAGCGCTTAGCCAAGGTCAGGAAACTAATAAGCAGGACAATCCATCTGCAAATCTTCCCTCTTATATGTGAAATACAACTTCTGAAATTCACTGACAGAGAACCCATGAGAACTCGAGTCCCCCACAGAGTCATCCCTGAAGGGTGGCAATGTCACTTGATTATAGGTTATTTGTGGGGTAGGAGTTTAATGAGATTTTCAGTGCCATGAGAGAAGTTTCCCTTCACAGAATTTGTAGCAATTCTGAATAATACATTCCTTTGTAACATCATTCTTAATGAGCTCCCCTTCCAAATTGGATTGGCTGTCAATAAATACTTGTGAACAAAAAGAAAGAGAAAGAGGGAGAAAGGGAGGGGGGAGGAATAGAAGAAAGAGAAGAGAGAATCTGACCAGTGGATCATGCAGCTAAAGGGGTTCAAGCCATGTAACCAAGGGGTGACCAAGGTCATGCAGCTAGGAAGAGGTCAAGGCCATGCAGCTAGAATGAGGTCAAGGTCATGCAGCCAGAAAGAGGTCAAGGCCATGCAGTTAGGGACTAGTGAAGCTTAGGATATGATCCCTGAATTTCTAACTGCAGAAATACTACTACCTAAACCCAGAACTTCTTGTTTAATGTCTGCAAGGCCAAAGAACTCGTGCCATTTAAAATGATCAAAGGGAAAAACAAAAACAACTAGACACGCCATTTTTAATCAATATGTTTCTTCTTAGTCTCTCTGTGTATTAAACATGTATTAAATATTAATATCCCCCGGATCCTTCCTCTTCCTATCTCCTTCTACATCAGTAGTTTTCGACAAGAATGGGTGTCAAGGGATAGAAATGCAGGACATTTGGCAATGTCTACAGACATTTTGGTTGTCACAGTTGGGTGGAATTTCTGGGTCAAATGTAGTTCTATTTTAACTTCTTTGAGAAATCACCAAACTGCTTTCCACAGTGACTGAAATAGTTTCCATTCTCACCAACAATATATGTCTTTGCAGCCGGGCACAGTGACTCACACCTGTAATCCTAGGATTTTGGGAAGCTGAGATGGGTGGATTGCTTGAGGCCAGGAGTTTAAAACCAGCCTGGCCAACATGGGTAAAACCCCATCTCTACTAAAGATACAAAAAGTTAACTGGGCATGGTGGCAGGTGCCTATAATCCCAGCTACTCAAGCAGCTGAGTCAGGAGAATCACCTGAAACTGGGAGGTTGAGTGAGCTGAGTTCAGAGGTTGCAGTGATCTGATTTCCCACTACTGCATTCTAGCCTGGGCAATAAGAGCAAAACTCCATCTCAAAAATACACACACACACATACACACACACACACACACACACACACACACACACACACGTGTCTTTGCTTTTCTCCACAGCCCTGCCAGCAAATGTTATTTTTTGTCTTTTTAACAATTGCTATTCTGACTGATGTGATATTGTATCTCACTGTAGTTTTTGATTTGCTTTTCTGTATTGATTAATGATGCTGAGCATTTTTTCATGTGTGTGTTGGCCACTAATATGTCTTATTTTGAGAAGTGTCTGTTCATGTCCTTTACCCATTTTTAAACTGGATTATTTGGGTTTTTTTTTGCTTATTGATTTGTTAAGTTCCTTATAGATTCTGGATATTAGACCTTAATCAGGTGCACAGTTTCCAAATATGTTCTCCCATTCTGTAGGCCGTCCATTTACTCTGTTGCTAACTTCTTTCACTGCACAAAGGCTCTTTCATTTAATTAGGATTCACTTGTCAATTTGTGGTTTTGTTGTGATGGCTTTGGGAACTTAGCCACAAATTAGTTGCCAGAGGTAATGTTGAGAAGAGTATTTCCTAGGTTTCTTTCTCGAATTTTTATAGTTTAAGATCCCACATTTAAATTATTCTTTTTTTTTTTGAAACAGGGTCTCTGTCACCCAAACTGTAATGCAGTGGTGTGATTTCAGTTCATTGCAATCTCTGTCCCCCAGGCTCAGCGATCCTCCCTCCTTAGTCTCCCAAGTAGCTGGGACTACAGGCATGTACCATCAATGCCTAGCTGAATTATTAATTGATCTTGAGTTAATTTTTATAATTGAGAGATGGGAGTCTAGTTTCATTCTTATGCATATGGATAGCCAATTATCCCAACACTATTTACAAGTCCTTTCTCCATTTGCTTATTTGTCAACTTTGTCAAAGTTCAGATGGTTGTAGATATATGGCTTTACTTCTGGGCTCTCTATTCTGTTCTGTTGATCTGTGTGTGTGTTTTTGTACCAGTACTGTGCTGTTTTGGTAAATCTAGCCTTATAGTATATTGGGAGTCTGGTAATGTGATGCCTCTGGTGTTGTCATTTTAGCCTAGGATTGCATTGGCTGTTTAGGTTCTTTTTTGGCTCCATATGAATTTTAGAATAGTTTTTTCTAATTCTGTGAAAAATTATGTTGGTGTTTTGATAGAGATAGCATTGAATCTGTAAATTGCTTTGGGAGGTATAGCCATTTTAATGACATTGGTTCTTCCAATCCATGAGCATGGAATATTTTTCCATGTATTTGTGTCATCTCTGATTAGTTTTAGCAGTGTTTTGCAGTTCTCCTTGTAGAGATCGTTCACCTCCTTGGGTAGAATTATTTAGGTATTTCATTTTGTTCTTGATTTGGCTCTCAGCTAGAATGTTACTGGTGTATAGAAACATCACTGATTTTTCCCCATTGTATCCTGAAACTTTACAGAAGTTATTTATCAGTGCCAGGAGCCTTTTGGCAGAGTCTTTAGGATATTCTAGGTCTAAAATTGTATCACCAGAGAAGATAGTTTGATTTTTTTTTTCCTATTTGGATGCTTTATTTCTTCCTCTTGCCTAACTGCTCTGGCTAGGATTTCCAGTACTACGTTGAATAGCAGTGTTAAGAGTGGATATCCTCGTCTTATTCCAGTTCTCAAGGGAAATTGTTTCAGCTTCTGCCTATTTAGTATGATGTTGGCTGTGGGTTTGTCATAAATGGCTATTATTGTTTTGAGGTAAGCTCCTTTGATGTCTAGTCTCTTGAGGGATTTTATTGTGAACAGATGTTAAATTTTATCAAAGGCTTTATCTGCCTTCATTGAGATGATCATTTTTTTTTTGTTTTTATTCTGTTTACATGGTGAATCACATTTATCGATTTGTATATGCTGAGTCAACCTTGTATCCCAGGAATAATGCCTACTTGGTTATGGTGAATTAATTTTTTGATGTGCTGCTAAATTCAGTTTGCTAGTATTTTGTTGAGGGTTTTTGTGCCTATGTTCATTAGTAATACTGAGCTGTAGTTTTCTTTTTTATTGTGTTTCTGCCAGATTATGGTGTTGGGATGATGCTGGCTTTGTAGAATGAGTTAGAGATAAGTCCCCCCTCATAGTTTTCTGGGATAGTTTCAGTAGGATTGGTATCAGTTCTTTTTTGTATGTCCTACAGAATGACTGTGTATCCATTTGGTCCCAGACTGGGTTTTGTTGGTAGAGTTTTATTACTGATTCAATTTCAAAACTATTATTGGTCTGTTCATGTTTTCACTTTCTTCCTGGTTCAATCTTGGGAAGTTGTGTGTTTCCAGCAATTTATCCATTTCCTCTAGATTTTCTACTTTGTGTGCATAGAGATTTTCATAATAGTCTGAGGATCTTTTGTATTTCCTGGAATCAGTTGTAAAATCATCTTTGTCATTTCTGATTGTGCTCTTCTGGGTTTTTTCTTTCTTTCTTTCTTTAGCTAGCTAGCAGTCTATCCGTCTTGTTTATTCTTTCAAAAAAAAAAAAAAACCTCTTGGTTTTATTGATCTCTTGTTTGGGCTTTTGGACCTCAGTTTTATTACTTTCTCTTCTGATTTTAGTTATGCCTTTTCTTCCACTAGCTTTGGGGTTGGATTTTTTTTTTCTAGTTCCTTTAGGTGCAGTGTTAGATTATTAATTTGAGATGTTTCTAATTTCTTGATGAAGATGTTTAGTGCTATAAATTTTTCTCTTTAACACTGCTTTAGCTGCATTCCAAAAAGTTTGGTAAGTTATGTCTCCATTTTCATTAATTTCAAAGAATTTGTTGATTTCCGTCTTAATTTTGTTTTTCACCCATTAGTTATTCAGAAGAAGGTTGTTAAAATTTCCATGTTTTGTGTAGCCTTGAGAAACCTTATTTTTATTGACTTCTATTTTTATTGCACTGTGATTGAGAGTGGGCTTGGTATGACTTTCATTTTTTTTATTTATTAAGACTTGCTTTATGACTGAGCATGTGGTGCCTCTTAGAATATGTTCCATGTGTGGATGACAAGAATATATAGTCTCTGGTTGTTGAGTAGAGTATTCTGTGGATGCCTATTAGGTCCAATTGGTCAAGTGTTACGTATAAGTCCATAATTTCTTTGTTAGTTTTTTTCCTCAATGATCTGTCTAATGTTGTCAGTCAGGTGTTGACATCCCGCAGTATTATTGTGTGACTGTCTTTTCATAGGTCTAGAAGTACTTGTTTTATAAATGCAGGTACACCAATGTTGGGTGCATATATATTTAAGACAGTTAAGCCTCCTTGTTGAATTGAACCCTTTATCACTATGTAATGCCCTTCTTTGTCCTTCTTGATTATTGTTGGTTTAAAGTCTGTTTTATCTGGTATTATAATGGCAACCCCTGTTCCTTTTTTGTTTTGCATTTGCATAGTAGATCTTTCTCTACCCCTTTATTTTAACCCTGTGGACGTCATATGTGTGAGATGTATCTCTTGAAGATAGTATGCTACTAAGTCTTGTATTTTCATCGAGCTTGCTACTCTATGCCTTTTAAGTGGGGTGTTCAGACCATTTAGATTCAGGATTAATATTGATATGTGAGATTTTGATCCTGTCATCATGTCATTAGCTATTTGTTTTCTAGACTTGAGTGTAATTGCTTTATATTTTCTGTGGGCTAGGTGCTTGGTGCTTGGGTGTGTTTGGTGGTAGCAAGTGTTTCTGTGGTAGCAAGTTTCAATCTTTTGTTTCCATGTTCAGCACTTCTTTGTGTACCTCTTTTAAGGCTGGTCTGGTGGTAACAAATTCCCCTAGTGCTTTTCTGAGAAGTATTTTATTTCTCCTTTCCTTATGAAGCTTAATTTGGCATGATATGATATTCTTCGTTTGAGTTTCTTTTCTACTAAAATAGGCTTCCAAAATCTTCTGTCTTATAAGGTTTCTGCTGAAAGTTCTCCTGCTAGCCTTATGGGGTTCTCTTTGTAGGTGACCTGACTTTTCCCTCTAGCTGCCTTCAAGCAGTGCTCTACATGTTCAGAGAAACTTCTATGGTATTGAACTATAGAAATGATCCCTGGATGTATAGTTTTTCATGGGTACTTCTTATAGATGGGAGGGTTAATCCCTCCATTCCTTGTTCTAGCAACCCTTTGTTCAGACATCTATTTCAGCATTCATCCTCTAGTACCTATTTTTCTTTCTCTTAAGTTAGATTATCAACTCTTCCAGGAAAAGAACTATATTTATTTAAGGGTTGCACAGTATCCAGCATATAAAGAGAAATCAAGTTTTCTGAATGGATAAATGAACAAATAAATAACCCATATGACTATGTTGTTCAAATATGCTTGAAACAGATAATATCTCTATTATGCATGTCAGCCAGTGAGTGATATGACTCAACACTTTTAGATTCCTCTAGTTTTATGTCTAGGAAATTGAAGCAGTTTTATAACATAAAGGCCTTTCTTACTGAAGCCTACTCATCACTTACCTATGTTTAAACTACTTTAAAATAGATACTTTTCTGTTTCTTCTTTCCTTCTTTATTTTTTCAACAAATATCAATTGAGACTTTACTATAAATCAGTCAAGGTTCTATTATTCCCCATTTTATAGATAAGGAAATTAAAGCACACAGTGTTTATGTAACAGCTTGCCCCAAGATTGAGTACACAGCTAATAACTAACAGTTCTGGGATTTTACAATACTGGGATTTGAACTAGGATTTGGCTCTAGAGTCTCTGTTGCTAGGCAACAAGACAAACAGGATTTCTTCTGAGTTGGACCTCATAGTTTAATGGGGTAGAGAGGTATTATATTATTTAATGAATATTAACAAGTATCTATTGAGATCATTGATAATTCTTTAGAAGAAAGAAAAAGCTACTGACAGTGATATTTAAAGTAATAAGAGGTTCTAACTTTTAAAAAGTGACCAGGGAAAATTTCTTTAGGGAGAAGATTTACACTGAGACATAAAGGATAGAAAGCTAGTTATGAGAGTGAATATTGCAGATGCAGGAATAAGATTGTCTTATTGCAGGAGATAAAAAGATACCATCATGCCTGGAGCTTAAACAAAGAAGAGACAGACAAGTAATCGTGCATTTAAAGATACAGGCATAAGCAGACAATGCTCTGAAGTCCTAAGTAAGGAATATGATTTTACCCATGTAATGGGAATTTATTTTTGCTGAGGTAAGTGATAACAAGTGACTTTAAGAGAATCACTCTGGCTCCACAATCCATGTGCAGAATGGATTGAAGAGGAGTGAAGTAAAAGCAGGAGACCAGTCAGAAGGTTACTGCAATTGTCCAGGTGAGAGTGAAAGTTATCCATGGTGCTTACACCCATTCCTCTGATGCTGCTCTCTTTTCTTATTAGAGTACGCCAAACGCCTATAAATCCAGCAAGGGCTCAGGTATTTTTTAATAGAGAGCTATAGCACTCAAAAGAAAAGTCTTGTAACATTTCTAAGTTAGCTACTTTCTTTAACATCAAAATTTCTTGTTCTTTTTAATGTTTTGAATAGTGACTAATAACATGAACAATTCCCCCATCCCAAAACACCCTAAATTAAGAACTTAACATTCCATTTATAGTGTCTTCTACCTGGAATAATTAACACCAGATGCAGAATAATGGCAATGATTAGTAATATTCCCCCATGAGAGCCATTTTTAGGAAGGATACAGATTGCAATTTACCCTGCCACCTCCAGTACACCCCCTCCCAGCTGTTTCCTCAAGCTGAGTGCCCACTCACCTGACTGACAGCACTTCTCGTGAGGATGGAACATCTTGGTGAGGAAAGGGATGAAAACCAAAAACTTCCAATATTCAGAATTGTAGTTAAACTAAGAATAACAAGAATCACATAATGGCTACAATTTGTTGACAGTCAGGTACTATGTTAAGAACTTAATACACCTTTCCAAAGAACCGACATGTTTCACCAATTCATAACCAATTTATTATCCAGGATCACACTGGAATCTTAGCAGGTTTCCCCAGCTCAGCAAAATGCTACAAGCCACATATAGGAAAAACAATATGCCAATGACTTGCTGTTTACAAAAATCTAGTCTTCAACCTATTCAAATAGGTTGTCATCCTACCTAATCATATATTTTCCAACCCTGAGTTTGAATCTCTGCATCTTTTCCTCTACTTGTCCATCCCAACTTTTTATTTAAATGATTTTCTCAGCTTCCCATCAGCCTGCGCTAATTCCCAGACTTCAGTGCACATCTATGTCCTGAAGACTAACCTCCTCATACATGCTTCTCATAAAGACTGTCATGCTAGCGTGGGTGGGTGAAACCTGTCTCTATGTTGCACTGTCTTTCCCATATCAGTCTCCAAGGTCTAGAGAATACCATGGAAGCATGATAATGCTTTCAGTAAATTAAAAACTTTAACTGTTCTTTTTTGAGATAGAGTCTCACTCTGTCACCCAGGCTGGAGTGCAGTGGCATGATAACTGCTTGCTACCTCAACCTCCCCAGGCTCAGGTGATCCTGCCACCTCAGCCTCTCAAGTAACTGGGACTATGGGACATGCAATCATACCTGGCTAATTTTTGTATCTTTTGTAAAGATGGCTTTTCACCATGTTACCCAAACTGTTTTTTCAAACTCCTGGACTCAAGCAATCCACCGACCTCAGCCTCCCAAACTGTTGGTATTACAGGAGTGAGCCACCATGCCTGACCAATTTTAATTTAATAATCTTAATTTTTTCAATTATCTAACTTTCCTCTTGCCCCAGGTTCTATTGTTCAAAGAAAACTTTAGAAAAATTAAATTTAATAGGGCAGGCACAGTAGCTCACAACTGTAATCCCAGTGCTTTGGAAGTCCAAGGCTGATGGATCACTTGAAGCCAGGAGTTTGAGGTTTTAGTGGGTTATGAACATGCCACTGGACTCCAGCCTGGGCAATAGAATGAGACCCTGTCTCAAAAAAAGAAAGAAAAGAAATTAACAGAGTTTAATTGAACAAAGAAAGATTCAATAATTGGGCAGCCCTCAGAACCAGAAGAGGTTCAGAGAGCTCTACTCAGTAATGTGGGCAGGCTGCATTTATGGACAGAAATGTAAGTGAGGTACAGAAATAGCTGATTGGTCGCAGCTCAGCATTTGCCTTATTTGAATACAGTGGCTGCTTGTGATTCACTGAAGTGTGGCTTTTGTGATTGGCTGAGACTCAGCTGATGTTACAAAAGTATACTCCTAAGTTAAACTTTTAGTTTATGTACTAACTTAGGCTTCAGTAGGGACACAATGTACAGAGGCATCCTTAGGCCAAATTTAGTTTAATTTAACACATTGTAGTTGGTCAGCCTCAACCTTGCGCATGTGTGTGAGTCACGGTGGTCAACTGCAAAAAGAGTTGGCACAAATCTTCACTCCTCCCTGTATCTATGTACTTTTTAATGTCACTTTACAGCTCTCTTTCACCATGCACTTTATCTGGGCTGGCCTTGTAACTTGCTTAGGCCAATAGCATGTGGTGAAAACAATGTGCTGCCAGTTCTAATTCTAGGCCTTAAGAGCCCTTGCACACCTCCACTCTCCTTCTTGGAAACCTGTGACTGCTCTGTTACCGAGCCTAAGCTGGCCAGCTGGAGAATGGGGATCACATGGAGAACAGAGGAACCAACCCCCAGAAGGCCAGTTGCCTACTGACCTTAGCTGATTACAAACATATGAGGAAGCCCTGCTGAAACTAGAACTATTAGACTGAAGCATAGACCCACAGGTAATAGTCATTTGTGGCTGCTTTAAGTCATAACATTTGGGGGACTTTATTATGCAGAAGCAGATAACTGATACAGTCCAAAATCCAAACACCATTTGAGAAAATTGTACAAGTCACTATTTTCATCTGCTTGACCATCCAGCTCAGTTCTTACTGGTTCTGAACATGTCTGTTACTTCTACCTTGGTAGTGATTTAGCCCCTCCGAGATTAAAATAAGCAAACTCTGGTGTTAACTACCCAGCAGGCTCTGTTTTAACATATAACATACTAGTCATTCCTATTAAAAATTAAAATAAAATTTTTCTAATTATGAATCTCTGTGACAGACACACATTAAAGTGACCCTCAACAAATCATGTCTTTCTATAATGCCCTCTCCTTGAGGAGAGGTGGGACCTGTGACTTGCTTCTGGCCAATAAAATATGGCAAAAGTGATGGAATATTCACACTTGTGGTTATATTAAGCTATATAAGCCTTCATCTTAGCAGAGGTTCACCTCTGACCTTGGAGAAGTGAGCTTCCATGTTAGAGGAGGAAGAGACCATGTGGCCAGAAACCACGGTGGCTTCCAGGACCTGAAATTCTCCAGGCTGACAGCCAGTCAGAAAGTAGGGACCTCAGTCCTACAAACACAAGTAACTATATTCTGCCAACGGCTATATTACATTGAAAGACAACTCCAAGCTCTAGAAAGAAATTCAGTCCAGCTGACATCTGAATGCAGCCTTGAGAGATTCTGACCAGAGGACCAGGCTAAACTATACCAGGAGTCCTGATCCACAGAAACTGTGAGATAATAAATATGGGCTGTTTTAACCACTAAATGTGAGGTAATTTGTTGTACAGCAATAGAAAACTAATACAACGACTCTCTAACCACTATCCTAAATCCTTTCTTGGCCTTTCAAAGTCAACGTCCTAGGAAAGGTCATGAATGTTTGATTAACTCACATCCTCACCTTTTTGGAGATCGAGATTTTTTTGAGACGGAGTTTCACTCATTTTACCCAGGCTGGAGTGCAATGGCGCGATCTCGGCTCACTGCAACCTCTGCTTCCCAGGTTCAGGCAATTCTCCTGCCTCAGCCTCCTGAGTAGCCGGGATTACAGGCACGCACCACCATGCCCAGCTAATTTTTTGTATTTTTAGTAGAGACGGGGTTTCACCATGTTGACCAGGATGGTCTCGATCTCTTGACCTCGTGATCCACCCGCCTCGGCCTCCCAAATTGCTGGGATTACAGGCTTGAGCCACCGCGCCTGGCCTAACCCTTTCTTTACTCGTCAACCCATGGCAGTCTGCCTTCCTGTCCCCAACTTCCCATTGCTATGGTTTGTGCCAACGTACCTAATGACTCCTCAAAGATTTTATTTTAATATCTTCATCTTATCTTACATCTTTACAAATATTTTCCTCTCTTCTTGATCTTTTCTACATTGCTTTTAAGAACACAGCTTCTTTCTGGTTGCCCTCCTCTTTCCTTCTTAGATCCTCTTGTAGCCTTTTCCCCCTTGGTCTGCCTAGGATACGGCAGCATTGCTCAGGGCTCCGCCTTTGTCCCTCTATGCTTCTCATTTCCTTGGGTGATTTCACTAGCAAGAAAGGTTTTGGAGACTCCAGCAGCTCCCAATTCTCTGTTTTCACCCCAGGCCGCTCTGCTCCCCAGACTTGAAGGCATTTCCACTAAACTGTCCCACAGATGTGTTAAATTCAATAGGACCAAGCCTGAGTTCAATAATCTCCCCTTACAAACTCCAAAACACGTTCCATCCCTGTGTCTTCTCATTAAATGCTACCTCTCTCCAATTCATATCCCAGGCCAATCGGTTATTTTAAGTGACCCTCCACCATTCTCCTCCCCAGCTAGTCGCTTACCGAGCTGCAAGCCAAAGCTTCTATATCCTACACTAAAATCTATCCCTCTTCTCCATTCTCATTACTATTGCTCAGGTTCAGACACGAATTATTTCTTGCCTGGATTATTAAACACTTTCCATGTGATCAACTCGTAATTCTTTTCTCACTGGCTCACGTATTACTAACAAAATCTTCCTAAAATGGAAATCTGATTATGTCAACTATTTGTTTAAATTCCACTGAATGCCTGATTCCCAATGGCATCAGGGTAAAGTCCACATTTCTTGTCATGGCCCACCAGGTTTCCAGCCTCCCCCATCTGGCATCTTTTCTTGCCCTCCTCCACATGCACCCAACATCTCTCCCATACCATCATGCTCTGAAACATTCCCTTGCTCCCCTCTTCTCCACATACTGCTTCCTTAAGACTGAGCCGAAACTTCATCTATTCGAGAAGCCTGCCTCTACCACCATCGCCACTTTCCTTGTCTTCTTCCCTTTTTCTAAGCCAAGTTAGGCACCTCCAAACCCCATGTGTTTTCCTGGTCCTTTGCAGGCATCGCACAGGGCTGTAAGTTTCCCCCACCACACTGCACCCTCTTCAAATACCCTGACCAGCTGGTGTTCCAAGCACCCACTGCAGTAACTAGCACAGAGTAAGCATAAATAAATGCAAAATTTAATAAATGAAAAATTATAAGCAGGAATCAATGAGTGAATAAATATATGAATTAATCAGAAATAGAGGAGCTTGGGGATGCTTTTAATTGAGAAAAAAATTCACAGGGAGCAGGCATGCTGACTCTAATTCTAATGGACAGCCACACAAAGGAAAGGTAGGAATTTCTCTGGGTACAGTCCAGAATAGAATTTGCCAGTGGTAAAAATTGTAGGGAAGTGAATTTTATTTAGGCCCCAGTTTGAACTCCTTCCTCAAACTAAATCAGCTTCCACCACAGTTTTCCTTATGTCATTTAAAGATAACTCCATCCTTCCAGTGACTTAACTGAAGGATGCTGAGGGTATTCCTGACCTTTCTCCTTCTCTCATACCCCACGTTCAATAACTCAGCAAATTCTTGTGGTGCCACCTTCCAAATACTAAATCAGAATTCTGCTTTTTTGCCATACTGCCCAAAGTAATTTATAGATTCAATGATATTCCCATCAAAGTGCCCCTGATTTTCTTCACAGAATTAGAAAAAACTACTTTAAATTTCATATGGAACTAAAAAAAAAGCCTGTATAGCCAAGACAATTCTTTTTTTTTTTTTTTTGAGACGGAGTTTCGCTTTGTTACCCAGGCTGGAGTGCAATGGCACGATCTCGGCTCATCGCAACCTCCGCCTCCTGGGTTCAGGCAATTCTCCTGCCCCGGCCTCCTGAGTCACTGGGATTACAGGCACGCGCCACCATGCCCAGCTAATTTTTTGTATTTTTAGTAGAGACAGGGTTTCACCATGTTGACCAGGATGGTCTTGATCTCTTGACCTCGTGATCCACCCGCCTCGGCCTCCCACAGTGCTGGGATTACAGGCTTGAGCCACCGCGCCTGGCCTTAGCCAAGACAATTCTAAGCAAAAAGAACAAAGCTAGAGGCATCATGTTACCTGACTTCAAACTACACAAGGCTGCAACAACCAAAACAGCATGGTACCGGTATCAAAACAGACATATAGACCAATGGAGCAGAACAGAGACTCAGAAATAATACCACACATCTATAATAATCTGATCTTTGACAGATCTGACAAAAACAAGCAATAGGGAAAGGATTCCCTATTTAATAAATGGTGTTGGGAAAACCGGGTAACCATATGCAGAAAGCAGAAACTGGACCTCTTCCTTACACCTTATATAAAAAATAACTCAAGATGAATTAAAGACTTAAATGTAAAACGCAAAACTATAAAAACCTTAGAATAAAACCTAGGCAACACCATTCAGGATGTAGGCATGGGCAAAGACTTCATGACTTAAAACACCAAAATCAATTGTAACAAAAGCCAAAACTGGCAAATGGGATATGATTAAACTAAAGAGCCTCTGTACGGCAAAAGAAACCAGCATCAGAGTGAACTAGACAACCTACAGAATGGGAGAAAATTTTTGTAATCTACCCATCTGACAAAAGTCTAATATCCAGAATCTACAAAAAAACAAATTTACAAGAAAAAAAAAAACAATCCCATCAAAAAGTGGGCAAAGAATATGAACAGACACTTCCCGAAAGATTTTTATGCGGCCAACAAACATAAAAAAAAAAAAAAAGCTTATCATCACCAATTTTTAGAGAAATTCAAATCAAAACCACAATGAGACACCATCTCATGCCAGTCAGAATGGTGATCATTAAAAAGTCAAGAAACAATAGATGCTGCTAATTCTGTGGAGAAATAGGAATTCTTTTACACTGTTGATGGGAATCTATATTAGTTCAACCATTGTGGAAGACAGTGTAGTGATTCCTCAAGGATCTAGAACCAGAAATACCATTTGACCCACCAATCCCATTACTGGGTATATACCCAAAGGGATATAAGTCATTCTGCTATAAAGACACATGCACACATATGTTTATTGCAGCACTATTTACAATAGCAAAGACATGAACCCAACCCAAATGCCCATCAATGATACACTGGATAAAGAAAATGTGGAACATATATAACATGGAATACTATGTAGCCATAAAAAAGAATGAGATCATGTATTTTGCAGGGACATGGATGAAACTGGAAGCCATCATCCTTAGCAAACTAACACAGGAACAGACAACAACACACCACATGTTCCCACTTATAAGTGAGAGTTGAACAATAAGAACGCATGGATACAGGAAGGGGAGCAACACACACAGGGGCCTGTCAGAGAGCAGTGGGGCAAGGGGAGGGAGAGCATTAGGACAAATACCTTATGCATGCAGGGCTTAAAATCTAGATGATGGGTTGATGGGTGCAGCAAACCACCATGACACATGTATACCTGTGTAACAAACCTGCACGTTCTGCACATGTATCCCAGAACTTAAAGTAAAATAAATTTAAAAAACAGAAACCTTTAGTCAGAACTACCCAGTTCCCTTCTTCTATACTTCTAATCATCAGAAACTCTTTGAAATAATAAATGTTTGTTATTTGCAGGTGCTAAATTTTGGTATAATTTGTTACACAGCAATAGATGGTTCCTGACATTGGTACAGACATTGGGACCTGGAAACAGAAGTCTGCCATAACAAAAACTTTAAAATGTGGGAGTGGCTTTGGAAATGGCCATGCATAGAAACTGGAAAGAATTTGAAGGGAGCATTAGTGACCATCTGAAGATGGTTGAAGAAACGGTAAGAAGCATGATGCTCTTTGAGAAGGTTATGGGTGAAGACTTAAAGAAAAGCTTATGGGAAACTGATGGTACATTGATCCTTGTCATCTGGTGACAGAAAGTTTAGTAACACTATTGCCTGAAGTGGAAAGAGAAAAACAAGTCTAATAAAGTGTCCTAAAGAAGGAGAAAGAAGAAAAGAAAAGAAAATGTGATATATATGTACACCACAGAATACTACTCAGCCATAGAAAGGAATGAAATAATGGCATGTGCACCAACCTGGATGGAATTGGAATCCATTATTCTAAGTGAAGCAACTCAGGAATGAAAAACTAAACAGCATATATTCTCACTTATAAGTGGCAGCTAAGCTATGAGAATGCAAAGGCATAACAGTGATACAATGGATGCTGGGACTCACAGAAAAGGGTGGGAGAAGGGTGAGGGATGAAAGACTACACATTGGGTTCAGTGTACACTGCTCAAGTGACAGGTGCACCAAAATTTCAGAAATCACCGCTAAGGAATTTATCCATGTAACCAAATACCACCTGTTTCCCAAAAACTATTGAAATAATGATAATAAAGAAATGTACTGCTCACAGTTCTGAAGCAATACTGGGAAGGAGGCTGGGAAATCTAAGATCAAGGCATCAGCAGATTCCATGTCTGATTAGGGCTCATTTCTCAGAAATGGTGCCTTCTACATGTCTTCATGAGGCAGAAGGGACAAACAAACTCTTTCAGGACTCTTTTATAAGGGCATGAACCCCATTTGTAAGGGCAGATGCCTCATGACCTAATCACCTCCCAAAGACCCCAGACATTAATACTATTTATTACATTGGTGATTAGGTTTCAAAATATAAATTTTGGGAGGATACAAACATTCAGACCATAGCAGTGACCCTATGGTATGATTCCTATTGTTAATGAAGGGCACCCCTTCAAGGGGTAGAGCACCCCACACTGCCATTTTCCTTTACACGGTTTATAATTCCACCTCAGCACATGTCACATACTGTAGTAAGAACCATGTTTCCTCAGTCCAAGATGTACATATTTGTTTATACTTAAATGATTCTGAAATTGAGGCCATGTCTTAAAAGTGCTATGCACATTTAATATAGTGTTTCTTTTATCCTTATAAGCTGTGAGCAAATTAACAATGCATCTTAAATTCAGTAGTATCTTAGGATCAAGGAGATCCAAGTGTGCTATTTTTTATTTGTCCTTCACCACTAAACTGAAATCTTCTTAGGAACAGAGACTGAAATATATTCAACTGGCATTTCTCGTTTGCAGCACAGGGTAGGCTCAAGGGATGTGAAATGAGCAAGTAAATGAACAAATGAATAGAAATGTCTATTTAAACAGAAAGGGGAAATACATTTTACAATGCCCCAAAGCACATATCCCTTATAACTATCTCTCTGTGTTCAATTTTACACTTCTCCACACATCCCTCTGATCAGTGGTTTGGTCTCTGGAGGCGACATTTGTCCCAGGAGGAAGTGTTCTATGAATACTTGCTGTCCTAGTTCTCAAGTCACGAAATGTCACAGAGGAAATTCTTATTAATTTGGCACGTTGGTTCATCCATTGAGCTCTTGGCAGTCTGGGTGGTGCGGAGCAGGGCCTGCAAGTGGTTCCACTCGCTTGAACTTATAGAATCAAGTTCCAGGGTCTATTAAGGACGCACTCTGATCCTGGATAGCCAACTATAACCTCTGTCATATCCTCCCCTCACCACCTGGGCACATTTGTTGAAAACTCAAAGGGCCTCATCTAATTCCTCTAATAGACATCTCTGGACTTGAGAGAAGTTTAGGAAAAGAAGAAAAAATTACTGCACAAGTAAATCTCTAGACCTCCCTCCGATCTGCAAAATGAACTGCATCCATTCAGATTAGTGAATCCAACATTTCTGAGCACGACTATGCCAGGTACTATGACAGGGTGTGTCAAGTCTAAAAGGCTGGGCTTACAGAGCAGTAACACAGAAGGAAGTTCAAAGCCATCAAGACTCAGGTATTTATATTTATGCAACATCTTTTGTGTTCATTGCCTGACAATAACACTAGTTAGTAAAGAGAACTATTGAGTTTACAGTCGGACTTGGTTCAAAAATCACAAGAATCCAGCAAGATATTGGTTGGGAACTACAACACAATGTCCATTTGCTCCAGTCCCTCCTATCTCTACAGGTAACCACTGCCATTGGTGTCTTGAGAAGCCTCACGGTACCCAAGTGGGATATGTAGAACATACATCATGACTGATATTTAGAAGAAGGAGAGGAGGCCACAGGAAGTTAAAGCACTTGCCCAAGATCATACCTCTGGTAAGTAGCACAACTTGAAATCAAACTCAGATCCTGTGCCTGAAAACTCATCTGTCTTAGTCAATGTAGGCTGCTATAACAAAGTGCCATACACTGAGGTGGCTTATAAGCAACAGAAATTTATGTCTTTCAGTGCTGGAGGCTGGAAGTCTGAGATCAGGGTGCCAGCATGGTTTGGTTCTGGTGAGAGCCCATTTTTCAGTGGCAGACTTCCAACCTCTCATTGTATCCTCACATGACAGAAGAAAAGCTAGCTAGCTCTCAGACCTCTTCTTTTTTATTATTTTATTTTATTATTTTTTCCATAGGTTATTTGGGTACACGTGGTATTTGATTACATTAGTAAGTTCTTTAGTGATTTGTGAGATTTTGTTGCACCCATCACCCAAGCAATATCCACTGCACCCTATTTGTAGTCTTTCATCCATTGCCCTTCTCCCACCCTTTCTCCCAAGTCCCTAAAGTCCATTGTATCATTCTTATGTCTTCGCATCCTCGTAGCTTAGCTCCACATATTAGTGAGAACATACGATGTTTGGTTTTCCATTCCTGAGTTACTTCACTGAAAATAACAGTCTCCACTCTCATCCAGGCCACTGCAAATGCCATTAATTCATTCCTTTTTACAGCTGAGTAGTATTCTATCACACACACACACACACACACACATACACACACATATATATATACATATATATATATATATATATATATATACACACATATATGTGTATGTGTATTATGGAAAGAATGTGATATATATATATCTATATATCACAGTTTATTATATCAGTTTTTTTATCACAGTTTTTTTTTATCAACTTGTTAATTAATGGGCATTTGGGTTGGTTCCATGATTTTGCAGTTGTGAACTGTGCTGCTATAAACATGTGTGTGCAAGTATTCTTTTCATATAACGACTTCTTTTCCTCTGGGTAGATTCCCACTAGTGGGATTGCTAGATCAAATGGTCCTTCTACTTTCAGTACTTTAAGGAACATCCACACTGTTTTCCATAGTGGCTGTACTAGTTTACATACCCACTAGCAGTGTAGAAGTGTTCCCTGATCACCACATCCACGCCAACATCTACCATTTTTTTTTTATGGCCATTAGGAGTAAGGTGGTATTGCTTTGTGGTTTTGATTTTATTTGATTTCCCTGATCATTAGTGATGTTGAACATTTTTTCATATGTTTGTTAGCCATTTGTATATCTTCTTTTGAGAATTGTCTATTCATTTCCTTAGCCCACTTTTTGATGGGATTGTTTGTTTTTTTCTTACTGATTTGAGTTTGTTGTAGGTTCTGGATATGAGTCCTTTGTCAGATGTATAAATTGTGAAGATTTTCTCCCATTCTGTGAGTTGTCTGTTTACTCTGCTATTACTTTTGCCATGCAAAAGCTCTTTCATTTAATTAAGTCCCCACAATTTATCTTTATTTTTATTGCATATGCTTTTGGATTATTGGTCATGATATCCTTGCCTAAGTCAATGTCTAGAAGGGTTTTTCCAATGTTATCTTCTAGAATTTTTATAGTTTCAGGTCTTAGATTTAAGTCTTTAATCCATCTTGAGATGATTTTTGCATAAGGTGAGAGATGAGAATCCA
Organism: Sapajus apella; assembly: GCF_009761245.1. NCBI lineage: Eukaryota > Metazoa > Chordata > Mammalia > Primates > Cebidae > Sapajus > Sapajus apella. Next base: position 53,988,283 of record NW_022436943.1, on the reverse strand, counting down.
GTTTCATTCTCCTACATGTGGCTAATTATCCCAGCACCATTTGTTAAAGAGGGTGTCCTTTCCCCACTTCATGTTTTTGTTTGCTTTGTCAAAGATCAGTTGGCTGTAAGTATTTGGGTTTATTTCTGGGTTCTCTATTCTGTTCCATTGGTCAGACCTCTTCTTACAAAGACACTAATCCTATTCATGAGAGCTACGCCTTTGTGACCTAATTACCTCCAAAGGACCCACCGCCCAACACCACCACAATGGGCTTAAGACTTCAACATATGAATTTTGAGGAGACACAAATATTCAGTCCATTACACCATCCTTTCACAGAGCCCATCCCAGTCTCCCTAGCAGGAGCTGATAGACACTTGTTAACAAAACTGAAGGAAGGATGTAGCCCAAAAGAACACTCTGCTAATGGTGATATATTTTTGAGGAGCAAAGCAGGTATCTATGTACAAGAGACTTCCTCAAACTTCCTTTAATCAAAGTACAAAGGTTGCTTCTTCCGAGGGACTGCCCAGGACCAACCCAGCGTCATCTCCCGGTCTTTATATGCTCTGAGTCTAGTCTCTGGACAGATGTCAAAAGCCTTGAAGTTTACTAGGAAAAATTTTTAAAAAAAACCAGAGACAACCTCTCAAAAAGGAAAGAGTGGAGAAAATCCAGAAATCCAGAGAGTGAGTCAAGGTTTGCAAGCTCAGTCAGAAATCCAGCACCAGGGACTCAGCAGGCCCAGAGGCCAGCCCCACCAGCTCAGAGAATACTAGTGCTGGAAACCAGTGTAGGATAATTTTAAGTTCCTGGTTTTAAACATGACACCCAGAGAGGTTACATGATTTGTCCATATAGATCCAGCATATTCTTAGTCTTTTGAGGCTGCTACAACAAAAGACGTTAGACTGGGTAATTGATGAATAATTATAGACATTTATTTCTCATAGTTCTGGAGGCTAAGGGGTCCAAGACCAAGACACCTGCAGATTCAGTGTCTGGTGAAGGTTAGCTGTCCGCAACACAAGTAGCACCCCTTTGCTGCCCACTCACACTGCAGAAGAGGAGAATGGCTCCTTGGAACTTTTTTATAAGGTAATTAACCCCATTCATGAGGTCTTCATATCCTTGACTTAATTACGTCCTAAAGGCCCTGACTCTTCATACTATCACATCAGTGATTAAGTTTCAACATAGGAATTCTTGAGGAAACACATTCAGTCCATAACAAGCAGGTAAGTGGCAAGCTGGAACTGGACTCTGAGGGATCTTAGTGTATTTCCACCATAACCAAGAAAAGATCCTAGAGTGGCCTTTTGGGCATGTTCCAAAAAAATTGTCCAAAATATGGTATACATATGCCAGAGGTACAGAAAATGATTTTAAAGCGTATGCAGATAAATTTTAATGTGTATTTGTTTCAATATGTTTTCTTTCTAAAAGTATATTTCTGGTTTCAAAAATATTATCTCTTCAAACGAGGCTAAAATAGGTAATTTGTTTGTATAAAGATGAACCTAATTTTAAAAATAAGGAGGAACCCTGCTTTCACTTATCATAAAACATCTTGTATCAGACTAATGCTCCCAAAAAATAACAGCTATAAAATCTGGATATATACAAAAGAAAAACAGCTATTGAAAGTATCCTAGAGCAATCAAGGTACAGTAATTGAGACTGAAGAGGCCAAAATCCCCAGAGAAGGGAAACCTAGAAGTTAACCTTGTGTTTGGTGCTGTTTTCTTATCTTACGGCACTTGCCAGTTCACAGCACAGGGCAAAGAGGTCCAAAAGAAAGCAGGAGCCTAGAACTTGTGAAAGTCTCCCTGACCTAGACATGAGCATTTAAGTTCAGGGCTAACAAAGGAGCCAGGGTACGAGAGACCAATGTCTCAGAAGAAAAGGAACTCCAGAGAAAATCAGCATGAAATTTCCTTTTGAGAAATTGTCTGACATTCCAGGCTGTGTATACACACCAAGGAGAAGGCAGCTAATAACAGGCTTAAAATATGAAAAGATATCCTGCAACACAGGACTAGGGAAGCAAACATTGGCATCCAAGCCCTACCAAAGGGGAAGAGTCCTGCTCCATACCGCAGGCTTTCTAATGAAATACACTTAACCTTATCTGGAGAAAGACCACTTCACCCAAAGCCTATATATTTTTATTTTATTTTTAGAGATGGGGTTTCACTGTGTTGCCCAGGTTGGACTCAAACTCCTGGGCTCAAGCAATCCTCCCACCTCAGCCTTCTGAGTAGCTGGGATTAGAGGTACATATCACCATGCCTGGTATTTTTTATACACAATATCTAACATTCAATCAAAAATTTATAGACATGCCAGAACATGAAAACAAATAAATAAAAACTAAGAGAGAAAGAGAAGAAAAAAAAATGGCAAGTAGACCTTCAGGTTATCCATATGTTGGGGTTATTAAACAAAGACTTTACTATCCCCAAGCTTAAAATAATCTACTTAAGGAAATAGATTTTTTTAAGTGGAAAAAATTATCAGAAAAAAAACAAAGCCTATTTTTAAAAGTATCAAATAGGAATTCTAGCAATCAAAACAGTTAAATAAAATGGAGAATACAATATACAGTTTTAATAGCAGGTTAGAAACAGCTAAAGTGATGATTACCACCCTGGAGTCACTAGAAAATAATCAAATTAAAGCACATAAGAAAATTTCAGGTAGAAATGACAGGAAACAGTATAAGACATAATGAAAACATCTAATATGTGTGTAATTAAAATCTCAAAATGAGAAGAGAGAGACTATAGGCAAAAGAAATATTTGAGAACATACTGACTGAGCAGTTTTCAAAACTAGTAGAAAATATCAAGCCAAAGATTAAAGAAATTCTGTAATCCACACATGGCTTAAATATAAAGAAATCAACCTCAAAGTACACCACAGCAAAACTGCTAAAAACCAAAGATAAAGTAAAAATCCTAAAAGCAACCGGATTTTTAAAAAGATATTTTACCAGTTTGCTGAGAATGATGGTTTCCAGGTTCATCCATGTCCCTACAAACTGACAGAAGAGCAGAAGATCAAACACCGCATGTTCTCACTCATAGGCGGATGCTGAACAATGAGAACACATGGACACAGGGAGGGGAGCACTACACACTGGGGTCAGTTGGGGGGAAATAGGGGAGGGACGGTGGGGGGTGGGAAGCTGGGGAGAGATAGCAAGGGGAGAAATGCCAGATGTAGGTGATGGGGAGGAAGGCAGCAAATCACACTGCCACGTGTGTTCCTATGCAACAATTTTGCATGTTCTTCACATGTACCCCAAAACCTAAAATGCAATAAAATAAATAGATGGGAAAAAAAAAGATATTTTACCTTCAAAGGCACAGCAATAAGCTGGATCACCAGTTTTCCAACAGAAATTACATAAGCAAGTCAATGCAATGATATCTCTAAAGTATTGAAATAAAATAACTGCTAAATGAGATCTCCATACCCAACTAAAATCAAACATCTTTCAAAAATGAAATAAAATGGTCAAATGACAATTATGCCAGGAATAGAAGGTTGGTTTCATATTAGAAATTATATTAACATAATCTATTAAATTAATAGATCAAAGGAAAGGTGTGATTATCACCACCTATGTTTGAAAAGCATCAAAATTCAACATGTAGTCTATGTTAATCATTCAAGAAAATAGGAATTGCTGAATATTTTCTTAGTAGTATGTTTCTTACTGGGAAAATACTGCAGTCTTTTCCTCTAAGATCAGGAATAAGAAAAGTAAGTTTACCATCTCCTCTACTACTCAACATTGTAATGCACACGTTAGCCAATGCAATTAGACAAAGCAAATCAACTCAAGGCATGAGAATTGATAAAGAATAAGTAAAGCTGTCCCTATTTTCAGTGATATTAATAAATGATAAAATGAACTCAAAAGAATAACTTACAATATTATAAAAGAAGTAATCTACAGAATAATAATTTTTATGTACACAAATAAGTCAATTATAATGTAATGTGGTAGAGAAAATGCCATTCCTTGTTACAATAACAACAAAGAAAAATAAATAATTGAGAATAACGTCAATAAGGAATGTGAAACATCTATAGAAGGAAAACATTAAAACATTCCTGATGAAAAGAGTTTGGTAATTTCTTTAAAAATTAAAATATGTATCTACCCCATGATCCTCTAGATATTAATCCAAAATAAACAAAAGCATATGTCTATATAAAGCCAGGTACACAAATGTTCATATCAGCTTTATTTGAAATAATTTAAAAATTGAAACAATCCAAAAGTCCACCAAGAGATGAGTGGATGCTTTATGACATTGAGCTTGACAGTGGTTTCTTAAATATGACACCAAAAGCACAAACAATGAAAGCAAAATTAGGAAAATTTTGGGGGATTACAAATGGGAAAGCTTCTGCATAGCAAAAGTAATCAGCAAAGTGAAAGGCAACTTAAGAAATAGGAGAAGATATTTGCAAACTATATATCTGATGAGGGATTAATATTCAAAATATATAAGGAACTCCTACAACTCGATAGCAAAATTAAAAACAAATAATTTTTAAAATGGACAAAAGATTGAAATAGACATTTCTCCAAAGAAAACATATAAATGGCCACAGATATATGAACATCCATAATCATCAGGGAAATGCAAATCAAAACCACAATGACATACCACCTCATACCTATTGAGGTGACTTTTATTAAAATATAATAATAACTAGTGGTAAGGAAAATGTGTAGACATTGGAACTTCATAGACTATTAATGGGAATGTAAAATGGTGTGGCCACTGTGGAAAATAGTATGATGGTTCCTCAAAAAATTAAAGATATAAGGGTCCTATTATCTAGAAATCCCACTTTTGGATATATATCCAAAAGGATTGAAATTAGGATCTCAAATAGATGTATGTACTCTCAAGTTAATTACAACATTATTTATAATGGCCAAGATAAGAAAACAATCTAGATGTCCATCAACATATGTATAGATAAGAAAATGTGGTACATACATACAATGGAATGTAACTCAGTCTTTAAAAAGAAAGGAAATCCTGCCACCTGCAACATGAATGAATCTAGTAAATATTATGCTAAGTGAAATACACCAGTCACAGAAAGACAAATGCTGCATGAACCGTTTGTATTAGATATATAAAATAGTCAAACTCAAAGAGTTGAATGGAGTGTTTCAGAAGCTTGGGAGAGGGGAAAATGGTCAGCTGTCATTCAATGGGTATAATGTTTCAGTTATGCAAGATGAGTAAGTTCTAGAGATTGGCCATAAAACAGCGTGTACAGTTAACAATATGGTATTGTGCGCTTTACAATTTTCTTAAGAAGGTAGATCATATGTTAACTGTTCTTACCACTGAAAAAAGTATCACAAAGGGTGCAAGAAACTTTTTGCAAGTATTAAATGTTTGTTATCCTGTTGTATGTAATTACAGTTTCACAGATATATATATACACATGTACAAACTCATCTAATTGTATATATTAAATAGGTATGGTTTTTTCTATAGTATATATTATACCTCAATAAATCTATCAAAAATTTAAAAAACTGTGAAAACTGTGGTGTCTTCATACAAAGTAATTCTAATCAGCAATATAAAGAATCAACTATTAATACAAGCAGTGGCATGAATGGATCTCAAAGTCATTTATGCTCAGCAAAAAAGGCAGACAAAAATAAGTACATATTGCATTATTCTGCCTAGATCAAATTCTAGAAAAACTAATGTATAGTACAGACATTATGTCAGGGTTGCCTGGGGACATGAGGAAGGGGCTGGAAGAAGACAGTGCAAAGGGGTACAAGGGAACTTTGGGGAATGATGGATATTTCACAGTCTTGACTGTGATGGCGATTGCATGGATATGAGATAAACACACGTCTGAGTATTGCACCTTTCATGAGGACTCAAGCAGGACATTAAAATTAGCATTGTGCTTCAAGTGTGTGGCCTCCACTCTGCAAATTTCGGGAGGATAGAGTACAGAAAAGGTAAGTGGCTCACAGCCTACCTGTTGGGAGTCAGCAGACAGGTGGGTGCTCTATGCCTCTTCAGCACCTCCCCACACCAGATCCTGGGCACCCTGTCTTTCCACTGTCTACTAGTCATCTACACAAAGTAGCAATGCTATGTATCAAGTGCCTACTGTGTACTAAATGCTCTATATTTGTTGCTGCCAATTCTCACTACCATCTTGCAAGGCAAGTGTTAGCTACATCTTACTGCTGAAGGAATTGAGGCCCAGCTGGTTTTAGCCACACAGCCAGTAAGGAAAGGGAAGCTCTGAATTTAAACCCAGGTCTGCTGACCCTGCGGCCTGGTGTCATGAGCAGTGGTTAAGATATGCACAATGGTATCAGGCAGGCAAGAACTAGAAATCTTCACTTGTTAACTGTATGACCTTGGGTAGATCAGTAACCTCTCCAATCATTTCTTCTCTATAAAATGAAAATAGTAATAATAATAGGTTTATTCCAAGGAGTGGGAAAAAAAATACATCTAAAACATTGCTGGCAACAAGAAATAGCCCAAATAATATTTAAGAAGATCTGTATCTATTCAGAGAGTCAGCTAAGTTAAAACTAGAAGGAATCTTAGAAGGCATCCTGTACAATATACCTCCCAGTTTCAAAGATTGCATTTTTTCCCTCTATCCATTATTTTGAAAATCCCCCTTAATCATCAACTCATCGGTGCTGTCATGGTGGGTGTGCTGAAGAAGACCACTGACCTTGTGGGACTGGCTATGTGCAAGAATCCACACGAGAGGCTAAGAATATTGTACACAAGGATTCTTGATGTTCTTGAGGAAATCCCTAAAATTGCAGCATATAGAAAGTATACAGAACAGATTACAAATGAGAAGCTGGGTTAAAGCAGAAACAGATGTTAAAAAATTAGAAGATCAACTTCAAGGTAGTCATATAGAAGAGGTGATTCTTAAGACTGAATATGAACTAAGTTTAGCAAGAAAAATGGTGCAATGGCCAGGCGCAGTGGCTCAAGCCTGTAATCCCAGCACTTTGGGAGGCCGAGGCGGGTGGATCACAAGGTCAAGAGATCGAGACCATCCTGGTCAACATGGTGAAACCCCGTCTCTACTAAAAATACAAAAAATTAGCTGGGCATGGTGGTGCGTGCCTGTAGTCCCGGCTACTCAGGAGGCTGAGGCAGGAGAATTGCCTGAACCCAGGAGGCGGAGGTTGCGGTGAGCCAAGATCGCACCATTGCACTCCAGCCTGGGTAACAAGAGTGAAGCTCCGTCTCAAAAAAAAAAAAAAAATGGTGCAATGAACCCCATGTTCTCACTCATAAGTGGGTGTTGAACAGTGAGAACACATGAACACAGGGAGAGGAACATCACACACTGGGACCTGTTGGGGGATAGGGGAGGGATAGCAGGAGGTGGGGGCATTGAGGAGGGATAACATTAGGAGAAATACCTAATGTAGATGATGGGGGGATGGATGCCGCAAACCACCATGGCATGTGTATACCTATGTAACAATCTTACACGATCTGCACATGTATCTCATAACTTAAAATATAATACTAATAAAAGAAAAACGGTGCAATGAAAACCATGGGAGTCATTAGTAGAAGAGCCTCCTCATCCTGGCTTTCTGGGATAAAACTGTCCACATGAACTATCATCATCCAAGTCCTTATCTCAGGCCCTGGAAGCCAAATTAAGACATAACATACAGTTTACAGATTAAGGCAGACAAATCGTTCCCTCATTAGGCTGCTTCTTTAGTATTTTTCTGGCAACTGGTCTTGGAGACCCAGCCTACAGCTGACTCCTCCAGCACTACCAACAAATATTGAAGCAATAATTCCCTGTGTCAAACCCTTTTCTAACCAAAATCACCCAAGTGGTTGGCTGCCTGCACTTGAACCCCAACTTGCTACATGTTTCCTACATTCTGGATGGAGCACTTCCAGCCTGACTTGACTTTAAGGTTAATGCCAGTGGAACCACATTCCCAGCAGATCAAGAAGACTGCAGAAATGGCTTTATTTTTCGTCAGGTCTTACACATATCCTGAGCATTCTAATTTGGAATTTTCTTTTGAGTAGCTATCACATGTTTACTTTTAAAAACACTACTCAATTCCCTACTCCTGTGTTCTTGTTCAGAATAAGGCCTCTGGACAATACTAACCAACAGAGAAATTTTTAAGACCTGAATAGGCAATAGTTTATTAATGCTTATGAAAACACTCAGTGTTTTTCTCCATGAGATCAAATTTCAGTACTAAGATCAAATAATACTAGTAATGAGGTATATGGTAATGGGGCTAAGGTGAGGATTTCTTGTTTCTTGCTAAAATGTTGAAAATACATAAAAATATGACAAATATCACACTAAACACCTAGGATTTTTTTTTTTTTTTTTTTGAGATGGAATCTCACTCTGTAGCGCAAGCTGGAGTGCAGTGGAGTGATCTTGGCTCACTGCAACCTCTGCCTCCGGGGCTCAAGTGATTCTCTTGCCTCATCCTGCCAAGTAGCTGGGACTACAGGTACATGTCACTACACCAGGCTAATTTTTTGTATTTTAGTAGAGACAGGGTTTCACCATGTTGCCCAGGGTGGTCTCGAACTCGTGAGCTCAGAAAATCCACTTGCCTTGGCCTCCCAAAGCACTGGGATTACAGGCATGAGCCATCTAGGATTTTAAGATGACATCATACTTGCTTCCAGCTTCATCTACGTTTTTAAAAGATAGAAGATATAAAAATGGACAAAGTTGGAATCCTGTCTGCCACCTCCTCATTCTAAATCTCCATCTTCCTCCCCAAGAGGCACTACTGTCATGAATTTCATGTGTGTCTTCCAGTCTATATTACATAGCTTTGTTAAAACAATAAATGCAGAAGTATATATGGAAAATGTATTTTTCTAATTTATATAAATGACTGATTATATTAATCCCTTTGTGAGTTCCTTATTTTACTACATTTTAAATCTATTCATATTGAAATATATAAATCTATTTCATTCATGAATAGATTTCTTTCTCCATTTGCCCATTGATAGACATGTAGATTCTTTTTAGATTTATGTTATTTAAAACTTTACTTCAATGCACACCCTTATGTGACTCTGCTTATAAACACGTATGAAAGTTTCCTTCAGGCCTATACTTAGAAACGGAATTGCCAAGTATATGCTCTAGAGTATGCACATGTTCAATTTTGCTAGATGTTCCCAAACTGTTTTCCAAGATGGTTGTAGAAATTTACAATCCCATAAGCATTATAAAAGTTTTTATTTCTTTACACCTTTGCCAAAACTTGGTATTTTCAGAATTTTTTGATTTTACCTAGCTATAGGTGAGAAATGGTATCTATTTTGTTGTTTCATTTGCATCTCTCTGATTACTGGTAAGGTTGAACATCCTGTCTTATTTATACACTATTGAATTTCTCTCTTTTGTGAATACTTGTGCAATAATTATATGCATGTTTCTCCTGTGTTAACTATTTCATGTTTACTCATTGAGTGTTCACGCATGTGTGTGTGTGTGTATGTGTGTATACTGCATTCTAAGTCTGTCTATTATATATGTTGCTTCTTCCCATCTTAGCTCATATTTTAATTTTGTTTAAGTTACCTTTCTTATTAGGAACTTTAACTTTTAATCTGATAAAATTTATCAAACTTTGTATTAATAAGTCAAGATTTTTCTGTCTTGTTGATATAGTTTGGTTCTGCGTCCCTGTCCAAATCTCTGTTGAATTATAATCTTCAGTGTTGGAGAAGGGACCTGGTGGGAGGTGACTGGATCATGGGACAAATTTTCCCCTTGCTGTTCTCATTATAGTAAGTGAGTTCTCATGAGATCTGATTGTTTAAAAGTGTATAGCACTTCCTCCCTCGCTCTTTTTCTCTCCCACTCCACCATGGTAAGACACACTTGCTTCCCCTTCACCTATCACCATGATTGTAAGCTTCCTAAAGCCTCCCAGCCATGCTTTCTGTACAACCTGCGGAGCTGTAAGTTAATTAAACCTCTTTGCTTTATAAATAACCCAGTCTCAGATAGTTTTTTATAGCAATGTGAAAAAGTACTAACATGGAAAATTGGTACCAGGAGTTTTGGGTACTGCTATAAAATACCTGAAAATGTGGAAGTAACTTTGGAACTGGGTAACAGGCAGAGGTTGGAACAATTTGGAGGGCTCAGAAGAAGACAGAAAGATGTGAGAAAGTTTGGAACTTCCTAGAGACTTATTGAATGATTGTGACCAAAATGATAGTGGCAGGAACAGTGAAGTCCAGGCTGAGTAGGTCTCAGATGGAGATGAAGAACTAACTGGGAACTGGAGCAATGGTCACTCTTGCTATGCTTTAGCAAAGAGATGGGCAACATTGTACCTCTGCTCTAGAGATCTGTGGAACTTTGAACTTGAGAGAGATGTTTTAAGGTATCTGGCAAAAGAAATTTCTAAACAGCAAAGCCTTCAAGATATTGCCTGGCTGCTTCTAACAGCCTATGCTCATTTGCATAAACAAAGAAATGATCTGATGCTAGAACTCATATTTAAAAAAGGGAAGCAGAGCATAAAAGTTTGGAAAATTTGTAGCCTGACCATGTGTTAGAAAAGAAAACCCCATTTTCTGGGGAGAAATTAAAGGTTTCATAAATTTGCATAAGTAAAGAAGAGTCACGGGTTACTAGTCAAAACAATGGGGAAAATGTCTTCAGAGAATTTCAGAGACTTTCACAGCAGCCCCTCCCATTACAGGCCTGGAGGCCTAGGAGGGAAAAAAAGTTTTTATGGGCTGGGCCCAGGGTCCTATTGCTCTGTGCAGCCTCAGAACATGGCACCCTGCATCTCAGATGCCTCAGCCATGGCTAAAAATGGCTCAGGGACGGCTCAGGCTATTGCTTCAGAGGGTGCAAGCCCCAAGCCTTGGGAGCTTCCATTTGGTGTTGGAACTGCAGGTGTGCAGGGGCAAGGGTAGAGGGTTGGGACACTCCCCCAGATTTCAGAGAATGTAAGGAAATGCCCGCATGTCCAGGTGGAAGTCTGCTGAATTGGCAAAGCCCTCATGGAGAAGCTCTACTACGTGCAGAAGGAAAATGTGGGGTTGGAACACCCACACAGAGTCCCCACCGGGGCATTGCATACTGGATCTGTGAGAAGACCACTGTACCCCAAGCCCAAGACCCCATAATGGTATGTCTGCCAACAGACAGATGGAAAAGCCACAGGCACTCAATACCAGCCCATGAAACAGCCACAAGGGCTGTCCCCTGCCGAGCCACAGAGGCAGAGCTGCCCAAGACCTTGAGAGCCCACCCCTTGCATCAGTGTAGCCTGGATGTGAGACTTGCATGGGGCCTGTGGCCTTTTTGTTTTGACCAATTTTTCCCTTTTGGAATGGGAGCCTTTACCCAAAGCCTGTACCCCCATTGTATCTTGGAAGTAACTAACTTGTTTTTGGTTGTATAGGCTCATAAGTGAAAGGGACTTGCCTTGTCTCAGATGAGACTTTGAACTTGGACTTTCTAGTTAATGCTGGAATGAGTTAAAACACTGGGGGACTGTTGGGAAGGCATGATTGTGTTTTGAGATGTAAGAAGGACATGAGATTTGGAAGGGGCAGTGGCAAAATTATATGGTTTGGCTCTGTGTCCTCAACCAAATCTCATGTTGAATTATGATTTTCAGTGTTATTATAGAAGGGTCCTGGCAGGAGGTGATTTGCTATGGGGGTGGATTTTCCCCTTGATTTTTTCATGATAGTGAATGAGTTCTCATGAGATGTGGTTGTTTAAAAGTATGTAGCACTTCCCCCTTTTTGCTCTGTCTCTCTCCTGCTGCCGTGTGAAGATATGTTTGCTTCTCTTTCACCTTTCTGCCATGAGTATAAGTTTCCTGTGGCCTCCCTAGCCATGCTTCCTGTACAGCCTGCAAAACCATAAGCCAATTAAACCTCTGTTCTTTATAAATTACCCAGTTTCAGGCAGTTCTTTATAGCAATGTGAGAATGGACTAATATCCTTGTTTAAGAAAATATTCTCCACCCTAGGACAAAGCCTGGCTATTTGCTGAAATGTATGTTCTCTCTTTCTTGACATACTGCTAGATCACAGCATTTCCCAACATTGCACCTCTGCAGTTGACCAATGGAGTGCTAGCAGACATGATCTGTGTCACTTCCAGGCCTGGCATCTAAAATCTTCTGTGTGATTCCCCATGCTCTTTTCTCTTTCATTAATAAGTAGATGCAGAGAATCCAGAGAGGACTTCAAGGTCCTTAAGTAAGATGGAGTCGTTAGATAAAAAGATCCTGAATCCCTGAGTGAGGCCATGGACAGCTGCCCAGTGAACTGTGGCATGAGTAGAAAACACTTGTTTAGTTGCATTAAGTCGCTGTCATCTGATGTTTTATTTGTAATCCCAGCAGGGCATAATCTTTACAAGCTAGTACATCCACTGAATCTAAAAATTATTATCCTATATTTGCTTTTAAAGTTGTAAAGTTTTGCTTTTTGTATTTAGAATTTCAAGCCTTCTGAAATGTATTTCCTAAAAATAGCATGAGAAAAAAATCCATTTTTTTCTTTCTGACAAGGTAATTGTGTCAACCCTGCACATTAAATATTTATTAAGTAGTTCTCCCCCATCCATCATATATCAAATTCCCAATTTGATATGTACATCTGTTTCTAGACTATTCTTCCTGTTATATCATTTACAAGGTGTCTGAAAAAATGAAAATCATTAAATAAATTTATTCTTAAATAATATATTCATTACCTCCTTCAAATCATATGCTCAATTTATTTTTAACAACTTTCAGATGCTTTCCATGTCTCTAAATGTAAAGCAATGAATTCAATTATCAATTTAAGAACAGCACAAAAAATGCATTATTTTCCCTGTGTTTCTAGGCTTTCTGATGGTATATCATCTTTATTCTATTTTTCAAAGAAACCTATAAATTATAGATAACAGAATTTAGCCAAATGTAACCTTATTTAAGATCTTTGCTACAATTGAATTGGGTATCTTCTACAGAAAAAGTTTTGCATATTTATTTAATAGGTTATTTATTTAACAGAAACTAGAACACTTAGTCTAGAAATGGAATAAACCAAATATGTTCATGATCAGAAATTCGTTTTATCGTTTCTCTTTAATAAAAGCTAATGTTCGTCATAAAAACAGACTCAGATTTCTGATTTTGTATTTTTTCCTCAAGAATTGTATTCTATAAATTCATTAATCCTTTTTTTTTTTTTTTTGAGTCTTGCCCCGTCACCCAAACTAGAATGCAATGGCACCATCTCGGCTCTCTGCAACCTCCACCTCCTGGGTTCAAGCTCTTCTCATGCCTCAGCCTCCTGAGCAGCTGGAATTATCACCACACCCGGCTAATTTTTGTACTTTGAGTAGAAACAGGTTTTCACCATGTTGGCCAGGCTGGTCTGCCTGCCTTGGCCTCCCAAAGTGCTGGGATTACAGGCATGAGCCACCGTGCCCAGCCTGTATTCTATTAATTCTTATCAAAAAATAAAAATTATTTGGGGAATTTTTATTAAAGTTCATTTGGGAAGACAGACATATCCTTGAACAATATTTTGTAACTTTCTCTATGAGACATATGGGTTTCTAAAGGACATTCACGCATTTCATTAAGTACTTTTGTGTTACAATTATAAGCCAGATTTTTTTCTATGTGCCATTATGTTTTTTGTTTTCTATTAAGTTTCTAACTGGTTTTTGCTAATGTATAGGAATACCATTGACTTCTGTATTAGTCCATTCTTGCATCACTATAAAGGAATATCTGAGGCTGGGTAGTTTACCAAGAAAAGAGGTTTAATTGGCTTCTGGTTCTGCAGGCTGTACAGGAAGCATGACGCCAGCATCTGTTTCTGGTGAGATCTTGAGGAGCTTACAGTCATAGTGAAAGGCAAAGAGAGAACAGGTGATGTCACATAGTGAAAGCAGAAGCAAGAGATAAAAAAAAGAGGGAGGTCCCAGACTCTTAAACAACCAGATCTCAGATGAACTAACTGGCCAAGAACTCGTTTACCACCATGGGGATGTTGCTAAGCCATTCATGATGGATCTGCCCTCATGATTCTGTCACCTCCTACCAGGTCCCACCTCCAACACTAAAAATCATATTCCGACATGCGATTTGGAGGGAACAAAATTTCAAATCATATCAACTTCTAAATACTAATCTTGCTTATGTTGCTTCTTTCTAACACCACCAAATTTATTTTTATAATTCGTCTGTAGATTTTGTTACATTTACCATGTAGATAATCATAACATTGAAAATAATAGTGTTTCTTTCTTTCCAAGTGTGAGATATCACGTCTTTCTTCTTATTATATTGGCTTGACCTCTAGAAAAATATTGAATGGTTGATGATGGTGAATTTGTTGATTACCTTTTATATTTTTTAACGTTTTTGCTTTATTTCATTTGAGGTTATGATATTGAATGCATGAAAATTTAGCATTGCTATATTTCCTCAAATACAAAACATGTTTATTATTTTATATAGTAACCTTTATCTCTATAAGGATAACTCACATATCACCAGGTTTAATCGACTGTGTATTTTGTGATTTATGGTCTCTTGGTTATTGTTTTGAGTTTTTTTAATTGAAATGTAATCCCAATGCCTCTAGTTTTTTACATGATTATAGCTGTAAGTTTACCCTCACGTAATATTTAACTGCATCTCACACATTTTAAAGTATAGTAATAACATTTCATTCTAAATGATTTTAAATTCTATTGTAATTATTTTGAGGCATAGGAGGAGTGGTTTTATATGTGGTCAGTGTTTATAAATGTTCTATGTGCATTTGAAAAGAATGTACATTATCTGGTTTTTTAATGAAGCCACATATATAATTCCAAATTTGTTCTCAGTTTTCAAACTTCTGCACCCTCAATGAATTGGTAAATCTACAACCTATAGGTCTCTTTCTCTCTCAAAATATCTTAACCTATAGGTTAAAGAGCTACCAATAAATAAATATATTAAATAAATATAAATAAATATATTAAATCTCCTCTTAAAAGTATAGCTATATCAATTTTCCTTATAATTCTATCAATTTTAGCTTTACATATTTTAAAGCTATAGTACAAGTTCTAAATAAGTTAATATTCATTATATCTTATTCACGAATATTTCTACTGTAGCATTCAGGATACTATTAACTATTGCTATTTAACAAATCAGCTAAAAATGTAATAGCTTAAAAAAAATAAGCACTTATCATTCCACATAAGTCTATGGGTCAGCTGGGCAGTCTTGTTGATCTGGGCCAGGTTCTAATCTCAGTAGGGCATGCTCATGCATCTTGATCAGATAGTGGGCTGCTTGGGAGTTGGCTGTTCTGGGACAGCTTCAGTCAAATGGCTGGTGTTTGCTGGCTGTTGGCAATAACAACAGATATAACTGAGCCACAGTTCTGTCATCTCCCAGCAGGCTAGCCCTACCTTGTTCCTATGGCACTGCTGGGGCTCCAAAACCACACAAGCTTCCTAGAGCTATGCTCAAAACTGGCACAGAGTCACTTCCAGAACATTCCCTTGCCAAAGAAAGTCACAAACTAGCCCAGATTCAAGAGATTAAAAAAAGAGAGAGACTTTTGTTAGGAGGAACTGCAAAACAAGGGACAAAGAATTGAGCACATTTTAAAAATCAGTCACATACAAAGTTACTTCTTACCTCTAATAATGCTATATATTTGAGACATGATAACACTGACCTACAGTAAGTCCCCTATATTGTTAGGGAATATGTTCCAAGATCTCCACTTCATGCCTGAAGCCACCGATAGTACTGATCACTATATATATATATATATATATATATATATTTGTCTATACATGTATACCTACGATAAAGTTTAATTTATAAATTTGACACAGTAAGAGATTAACAACAATGACTAATAATACAGGAAAACAATTATTGTATTATATACTGCAATAAAATTATAATAATATACTACAATAAAAGTTATATAAATGTGATCTCCTTCTCTCTCTGTCTCTCAAAATATCTTATTGTGCTATACTGTGGGTACCTGAAACCATAAAAAGTGAAATTGTGAATAAGAGGGCTACCTTATTCACTAATTTATATAATATTACTTTAGCTTTTTCTCATAAAGTCCAAATTTATTATCTCTATCTCACTTTCAAATAGGACAAGACACTAAGACACTTGGCATAATTTAAATCAAGCTTGTCCAATCCACAGCCCACAGGCCACATGCAGTCCAGGATGGCTTTCAGTGTTACCCAACACAAATTCATAAACTTTCTTAAAGCATTATTTTTTGCTTTTTTTTCTCTCATCAGCTGTTGTTAGTGTTACGTATTTTATGTGTGGCCCAAGACAATTCTTCTTCCAATGTGGCCCAGGGAAGCCAAAAGATTGGACATCCCTATCTTAAATCATTAGAACTGCCCATTCCTGTCTTTTGTTATGATTGTCTAAAGTTTTTCTTCCATTGTTTTACTCAAATGCAAAAGGTGTGTGTGTGTGTTCCTGCATAGATTTTACTCTAAATAGTTAATGAATACCTACATATTTCAACAGTTTCTTTGTTTACAGTATTTTCTTGAACCTTACTTCTTTTTTCCATATTTGTTTTTCTTCTTGATGAATTTTATCATTTTGTAGCTCTTTGGGCTATAACTTCCTTCACATTCTTTTTTTTTTTTTTTTTTTTTGAAACAGCGTCTGATACTGTCATCCAGGCTGCAGTATAATAGTACAATCATAGCTCACTGTAGCCTCAACCTTCTGGGCTCAAGCGATCCTCCCACCTCAGCCTCTCAAGTAGCTGGGACTACAGGCATATCCACTATTCCCAGAAAATTTTTTAATTTTTTGTAGAGATGGGGGTCTCTCTGTGTCACCCTGGTTGGTCTTGAAATCCTGGGCTCAAGCAACTCTCCCACCTCAGCCTCACAAATTCCTGGGATTACAGACATCAGCACCACACCCAGCTCCTGCTTTTATGCTTAAACAAATTTTTTATATAATTCTAAGGTGGCACTTATTTTATCTCTGCTCTTTGGGTAGGGATACACACACACACACACACACACACAGACATATGTAAAACATATATGCACATATATATAACTTCAAAGCCAAAACTTCAAATATATTATTAGATTGGTACCAAAGTAAACCTACCTAATATTTTTTATGAAAAGGTTGGCTTTAATAGTAAGTTGATTTAAAGGAAAATAATCAGTAAAGATTAGCACAGACAGTGTGGAGGTAAAGCAAAAATAATGTAGCATTACCAGAAAAACCGAAGTATGAGAAACACTGTTTAAGCCATTCTAAGTTCCCTCCTCCCCACCACACTGACCAGCTGTCCCCACAAAGCCTCTGTGGATAATCCAGCTGAGCTCTCAAAAGGCAAATCTGAAAAAATCCAAAAGTTTAGAATTTCCCTTTCTACAGCCTTTCCTAGAATTACCTGACACTCTGCAAAAGTGCTACCTTTACCACTTTTAGTTGAGGGAAGTGTTAAATGCAGGATCCAGCATGAAAGGAAGATACTAGAAATAGCTGGTTGTCAAACAAGAAGAAATATCTGAGATGTCTTCAAAATCCCTAAGAGAAGAATACCATTAACAGGGATAAATCAGGCTTTGCTCTATTGATTTTGATTTTTAGGATTTCATTCCTCACCCTCCCATCTGTCCTTCTGATGAGCCTGCCGTTTAGATGCAACTCACAAGAGCTTCCTCTTAATGCTATTAAGTAAAGCAGTCAGTGTGAACTTAATACCACATCTCCCCTGACACTAAACTCGATATCCAAATTTAAGTCTTTCCCATATGTTCCCATTACCAGACTGGACTTGGTTAGGTGGAAAATCTAGCTAATGCTCAGAAGACTTTACTTTTACTGAGTCAATGCCGCCGTGAACTGTGCTGCAGACTGAACTGGTGCCTCTGCTTTCTTTGGGCTTGGTTTCCCTCCGTAAAGTTGACAGGAGCATTTTTTTTTTCAAGTTCCTTGGCCTCAGAGCTGCAAAAGAGTGATAAGTTCCTTTCAAGCTCTCATCAATAAATAATAGGATATGGGAAAACACTTACAGAAACTAGAGCATCCTTTCTTAGTAAGGATAAAGAAAAATGGATGCATTCATACAATACTGAAGAAAGTGTAAATTCCCTCCTAGAAAAAGTCTGTTAGGGTCTATTTAATAATATGCATGATTTTTCCTCCAGTATTTGCAGTATTTTGAGGGAGCCTATGGTATAAGGATAAATTTTAATTTAATAAGGATAAATAAGAATGTTTACTGCATGATTATTTATGATAGAGGGAGTACACTGGAAACTACTTCAATATTCATCAATAGGGAATAGGTTGGAGCTATGATGGTCATGCAATGAAATATTATGTAGCTATTAAAAATAAAGAGATGTACATGTATTGAACTGGAAGAATACCCATGATATGTTATTAAGTGAAAAGTATTAAGTTATAAAGTCATGTGTAAAGTGTCATCTCACTTTTCATTTAAAAAAGAAAAACTGCATATACAAATATGTAAATACACACACAAAGGAAGAAATATATGTGTATATATGTAAATATATGAAAGAGTACCTCTACACACAAAAACTATTAGCATGGTTAGTAAGAATAAAAGGAATTGGGAGAAGATAGGAAAAATTCTTAATGTTTTATTTATCTTTTATAGTTCGACTTGTTACAATGGTCATGCATTATTTTTATAATGTAAAAAATATAATAAAGTTTTTAAATTAAACACAAAGCATTCCAATTCTATAATATTAATATATTAAATAATATTATATCATTCTCTTTAAATTGAGATAAATCATTACTTTAATCATTCACTAGTTCATATAACAGGCATTGCATCCAGTCAATCTATATTTAGTGATGCCTGACATATCAGGCACTGTGCTACATTCTAGGATGTAGCAAAGAACAAAACAGACACAGACGCTGCCTTCATGGAATTTACGGTCTACATGGTGGAAAAGCTATTAAACAAGTAAAGCCTATATACAAATTGTGACTACAGCCATGAAATAAAAATATGGAATACTGTGAAAGAAGACCAGGGCAGATATGGGGGTTGCTTATATTATGTGATCAAGGAAAGTCATTCTGAAAAGAGCACATGTAAGATGAGAAGATGTAAAACACTGAAGATTTGGAAGATATAAAAGATTGAGAAGTTTTACATCTTCCCAGAGATTGGGATCTTCCCCCTGAACAAGGGAAGTGGAATGAGATGAGGTCAGAGAAAAGAGCTAGATACTACAGAGCTATCTATGCCATTGGAAGCAGTTTGGATTTTGTTATGAAGTACACAGAAAAAGTCAACACAGAGGGCTGCCCTGATATTTCTGATATAGGGCAAACACTATATACACACCAGTGACAGAAACATTTAAACAAGTAAGTATGGTGTGGGGCCATGACAGAGGTCTAAGGAAGCACAGAGTGAGGAATAACTACCTCTGCCTGAAAGGATCTGGAAAGAATCCCCAGAAGATAAGACACTTGATATGGGTTTTAAAGAATGATTAACAGTTCACCAGGCTAAGACCAAGATGGGTAGAGATGGGAATCAGGTAGAAAATGTAGACAGATAAAAGTGTGCAAAGGTGGAGATGCTCAAGAAAGAAAAACTTCAGAGGGAAATGAACTGCATTTCCATGTAGCTCAAGAATAAGGTACATGGCCAGAGGGAGACAAGGGTGGATGATACACAGTGTACAGATTTGGGGGACCTTTGTAGACCATCATTCTTTTTGGAATTTATCCTATAGAACATATTTTTTAAAACAGAAATGTGTAATAATCACTTCTAATAACCATACTACATTCCAATTCATTACTCCATGAACCTCTATATGTTCCATAAAAAAATAAGATGTGATTATAATTTTTGAATTGGATTTTGCTGTCATATGGTAAATGCATGTTTAATGCTAAGAGAAACTGCCAAACAGTTTTTCAGAGTATTTATGCCATTTTTAACTCCACCAGCAAAGCATGAGAGTTCCATTTACCCCACTCTCTCACCAACACGTCATACTGTCACCCTGTGTAATTTTAGCCTTTCTGTTGGGTTATGGACTATGTTAGGTTGTTCTTGCATTGCAATAAAGAAATATGTGGGACTGGGTAATTTATAAGAAAATGATTTAATTAGCTCCTTTTCCACAGGCTTTATAGGAAGCGTAGCACATCTGTTTCTAATGAGGCCTCAGGAAGCTTCCAGTAATGTTGGGAGGCAAGGAGGAACAGGCATGTCACACAACGGGAGCAGGAGCAAGAGACAGAGTCAGGGGAAAGGTGCCAAATATTTTTAAACAATCAGATCTCAGAAGAACTCACTCACTATTACAATGACAGCACTAAAGCATGAGGTATTCACCCCATGACCCAAGCACCTCCCACCAAGCCCTACCTCCAACACTGGGTATTACATTTCAATATGAGATTTGAGATGACAAATAGTGAAACTGTGTCATAGGAGTATCTCAGTATTATTAACATTGAGCATCTTGTCATAAGTTATTGCCCATTGTGATACCTTCTTTTGTAAGTGCCTGTTCAAGACTTTTGCCCATTTTTAATTGGATTGTTCATCTCTTTATTATTGATTTGTAGGATTTCTTAATAAATTCTGGATTCATTTGTTTCACATCCAGTCTAATTCCAGCCAGAAGAATAGAAAGAAAATGAATCTTGACAGAAAATGAAGAAGGAAAAGAGAATATGTATAGATTACCTAGTATGTCAACCAAGTTGCTAGGTAGACTTAATTGGTTGCTTAATTTTGTCCTCCTAGCAGCCCTTGTAAATTGGTTTCATTGATCCTATTAAGTAAATGAGGAAACTGAATCTCATAGGGGTTAAGAGACTGAGTCAGAGTCACTCAGCTAGGATGTGGCACAATGTGAGCTGACTGAAATCCATATCCTGACCCCTCTGGAGTTAAAAGCCTGCCTGTCCAGATGGGCCTCAGCTCCCTCAAGATCCTGGGGTTAACAAGGTTAATGTGACTTCTTTGGACCCCTCCCTAAAGAAATCCATTTGTTCCCTAGTCCTGGCTCTAACTGGAGGATATTAATCTGCTAATGGTCTTTTCACTGAGACACATGTTCACTGTCTTTTAACTAGGGACCACATCTCTGTGAGTACCAGCTTTCAAGGAGCTGCAGATCAATGCCTGTTACTCCATCTGCACATTCTCTGCCCTGCAAAGGTTGCCTCCAATAGGTAAGCTGGACCCTGTCTTGCCATTAGCAGTAATCGGTGTCTGACAATCGCATCCATGAGGGGAGTCAGCAGGTCTTGACAAAAACATGTGCCTCATAAGTGCTATGTGAAAGCTAGAAAGAAAGGCTCCAACTAGATATAACTAACATTGGGATTTCACAGACACAGAGGCCCTTAGAGGAGAAACGTGCCTCAGAGAATCTAATCCAATCCCTTCATGTCACAGATGGAGAACTGATGACAAAGTCATTTTCTTAAGACACAAATTTGACAATATCATTTCCATGCTTAATGCCTCCTCGTCAGCTACAAGATATTAATAACAACACTATTTCATCCAATGCTATCTGCCACCAATAAGCTGTATCATCATTTTTGTTTACCACTAAGAAAGGAAAAGATACCTGCCAATTAAACTTTGACACGTAGTCATATGCATCGTTCACACCAGCGTCTTGTTGTTTTGAATTTTTTTCACCTATTTTGAGGAATTTGACAACCTCTGTTGCCATCAGTTTCAATGCTTGGTGTTTAATTCTTTTGCATGCACCACATTAATGAAACATAATACAGCATCATCTCTTGTGGGTGTCCCCCTTCTTAAAAATGTAAAAACACTTAGGTTTGTTTTGCAAGAAAATATAGAATTGTTGTTACCCCACCAATGAATATTTGCTTCACTAATTTCAAATCTACTTTCTACCACTCTGTTTTGATGCCTTTCTATAAATACAATAATTTTTTATTTAACACCAAATTATAGTGTATTCTTTTTAAGATATTTTAAGTGGCAACTAAATTAAACATCTATCATAGCAACACTAATTATCAGGTTATTGAAGTCAGAACAACATGGATAGCTATACCCAAGTTCACACGTGCATGGACAATGTTACATCTGCTGCCTACTTAGCAGCAACTGTAAAGTATTATACACCGTAAGTCACATCTAAAGTTCAGACATGTTATACTACAGAAGAAAGAAAATATACATCTTAGAATCAATGATGTAAAAGAATAAAAGCCAGCGTTAATTGAGCATTTTCTATATGCCAGTCATTTCTGAAGTCTTTTTCAATTCTAATTAATTTAATTTTCAGAGGAGGGACAAGAGGATATGCCTCTCCCACCAAGAGAAACCAAAATATTGACTAAACCTCCTATATGGAGCCCAGGAAGATTTGTCTGTGGGACAGCTGAGGCAAAACACAATCACAGATGCCCATTCCCAAGGCTCTTCATCTTTCTCTGAGTGAGTCTAGCCCCTGCTGACTGCCCTCTTCCCCTCCAGGCCGGAAGAGAGCAGGGCTGCCCATCCAGTGGCACTGCGCCATGCCTGATCTACATGCCCTCTTGTCCCTCAGTCCCTCCCAAGGCCCCTGCCTCATCACTCACGCAATAAGTTGCCTACAGCACAGCCTCTACTGCCCCAACTGAGTGTTTTGCCATCTACCTGGGAGTAATTTGGCCCCCAGAACAGCCAGGGGACTGAGTACAAAGCTGTGCGCCCAGTGTCAACCCTCATCATTCGAGTCTGCTGCCCAGAAGTAATGAGATGAGATCTGTGGCCTGAGATTGAGCAGGAGAGGAGCTCCCACCCTCAGAACACTGAAAGGAGTCAGATGTGGGTCCGTGTGCTGGTTCAGGAGCTGGGTGATCGAGCAGGAGAGGAGCTCCCACCCTCAGAACACTGAAAGGAGTGAGATGTGGGTCCGTGTGCTGGTTCAGGAGCTGGGTGATCGAGCAGGAGAGGAGCTCCCACCCTCAGAACACTGAAAGGAGTGAGATGTGGGTCCGTGTGCTGGTTCAGGAGCTGGGTGTCCCTCTCTCCACAAGACCAGTCTGGGAAGGGGTATCCTGTTGGCCAGCTGGAGCTTCTGCCTGAGGGTGCCCCATGGCCTGCAATACCTGGAACAGCCCAGCAACCTGGGTGCAGATGGCTTGGGACAAAACTAGCTGGTCAGGCCTGCTCCTGAGTCACCAGAGGGAGACTCTGTCAGGGGAATATAAGCAGGGTGGTCCCACAGCTGTTTTCTGGGCAAAAAGTCCCAGACCAAGGGTACCATACCAGTTGATATGGTTTGGATTTATGTCCCTGCACAAATTTGGTGTCAAATTTTAATCCTCAATGTTGGAAGAGGGGCCTGCTGGGAGGTAACTGGATCATAGGGGCAGACTTCCCCCTTGCTCTTCTTGTGATAGTGAGTTCTCATGAGATCTGATTTTTTTTTAAAGTATCTAGCACCTCTCCCTTCTCTCTCTTCCTCCTGCTCTAGCCATGTAAGTTATGCTGCTTCCCCATCGCCTTCTGCCATGACTGTAAGTTTCCTAAGACCTCCCCAGCTGTGCTTCCTGCACAGCCTGTGGAACTGTGAGCCAATTAAACCTCTTTTCTTTATAAATTACCCAGTCTCAAGCATTTCTTTATAGCAGTGTGAAAACAGACTAATACGCCAGTTATACACCCATGGCACAATTGCCCTGCCCAGAGATCCTCTGCCCTTGACCTACCACACCAGCAGACCACCCAGACATACCCCATAACCTGCTCTGACTCTGCCAAGCTCAGGGGAGCAGAAGGTCCCTAGGGGGTTGTGGGTCCCCTGATGACCTAACCATTGGCTTGGGCTGCCTCTAAGGGAGGGGGAAGTGCAGCCCACCTGGGACCTCCTTTGAGCTAAGGAAACATGGGCACAATACCAGTTATCGGAGGGGATCTCCAAGACCCAAGAATGGATTTTGTGAGGAATCATCTTCCCCTGCCACCATCACTACCATCTCCCTCTCCCCAGAGCACTGTTTTGCATGCACTAAAATACAAAAGAAGCTGAGTAAAAGCCTATCTGCTGGCTTTTATTGTCAAGTGTCATCTACTGGATCTCAGCCTGAATTATACCACCAAGCAAAAACAAATTCCTTCACCATGCATCAACTGTTAAGCAATACAGAAAACTAGCCACAACTAAGGAATCTGTACAGATCTGGGGTCCTTTGAAAACTCCCCAAAATGAAGCCAATTGACTACAGACAACATATACCACAGTCAAACCCTCAAAGGAAAAAAAAGAACATAAGAACAAAAAGCCCCATTCAAATGACAGCAACTTCGAACGGATGAAGAAACACCAGCCCTCTCAGATAAGAAGAAATTAGTGCAAGACCTCCAGCAATTCAAAAAGTCAGAGTGTTCCCTTATGTCCAAATGATCAGACTAAGTCTCCAACAATATATCCTAACCAGATTGAAATAAATGATAGACCTAGTATTCAGAATCTAGATAGCAAAGAAGCTCAACAAAATTCAACAGAAAGTTGAAACTCAATCCAAAGAAGCCAGAAAAACAATTCGAGAGTTGAAAGATAACATAGCCAGTTTTCAAAATAATCAAACTGAACTTCTAGAACTGAATAATTAATTATAGGAATTTTAATATATAAGTGGTAGCCTTAACAACAAACTAAACCATGCTGGGGAAATTTTGAGAGCCCGAAGACTGGACCTTCAGATGAATTCAGTCAGACGAAAAAATAAAGAATGTTTTTAAAATCAGCAAAACCTTCAAGAATTATGACACTATGTAGAGAGACTAAACCCATGACTCTTGCAGTTTTGGGTCTTGAAAGAGGAGGAGAGAGAGTAAGCCACTTGGAAAACATATTTGAGGATACAGTCCATGACGATTCCCCCAATCTTAATAGAGAGGTTAACAGTCAAATTCAAGAAAGTTGGAGAACCCCTGTGAGATACTATACAAGATGACCATCCATATTCAAGATAGATAATCATCAGACTTTCAAAGTAAGTGTAAAAGGAAATCTTAAAGGCAGCTAGAGAAAGGGGTCAGATCTCTCACAAAGGGAGCCCCATCAGGCTAACAGTGTACTTCTCAACAGAAATATTACAAGCCAGAAGAGACTGGGGGCCTGTTTTTAGCACGCTTAAAGAAAAGAAAGAATTGCATATCCCATCTAACCCCATTTCACAAGTGAAGAAGAAATAAAATCTTTTCCAGAGAAACAAACACTAAAGAAATTCATTACCACCAGACCAGCCTTACAAGAAATATTTAAGGGAGATCTAAACATGGAAACAAAAGAATGATACCTTCTACCACAAAAACACACTTAAGTACATAGCCCACAGACCCTACAAAGTAACTATACAATTGAGACTACAAAGCAATCAGCTAACGACACCACAAAAGGATCGGAGTTTCACATATCAGTAATAACCTTGAATGTAAACAGTCTAAACACCCCACTCAAAAGGCAAAGAGTGGCATGTTGTAGTGAAAAAAAAGAGACCCAATCATGTGCTGTCTTCAAAAGACCCGTCTCACACATAACAACATGCATAGGCTTAACATACAGAGATGGGAAAAGATCTATGATGCAAATGGAAAACAAAAAAGAACAGAGGTTGATATTCTTATATCAGATAAACCAGATTTTAAACCACCAACAGTTTTTTTTTTAAAGGACAAAGAAGGCCATTAAATAATGATAAAGAGCTCAATTCAACCAGAAAACTTAACTATTCTAAATATATATGCGCCCAACATTGGAGCACTCAGATTAATAAAACAAGTACTTCTAGACCTACAAAAAGACTTAGACAACTACACGATAATAGTTAGGGACCTCAGCACTCCATTAACAGTGATAGATCATCAAGGCAGAAAATTAACAACGAAATCCTGGACTTAAGTTCAACACTTGACCAATTGGACTAAAAGACATCTACAGAATACGCCACTCAACAACTACAGAACATATATTCTTCTCATCTGCACACAAAACAAACTCTAAGGAAGGCCTTACAGACCCATTTTATAGATGAGGAACTACACCCAAGAGAATGACAAACCTTCCTGAGGTCACATGACTAGCAAATAGCAGAAGTAGTCAGCTAACCCAGGCAGTATTGCTTTCGAGATCTTCTAACCCTATGCCATATTGGCCCTCCAATCTAAATTCCGTATTAGTCTAATTCAAGGACCTACGTATTTGGGTCCTGTCTGTTCTCTGCATACCCATCTCACATAGCCCCTGTCTTTAAACTTTGTGTTTCAGTGGTGCTTTGACACTCTACACTGCCTCACCCTTTCTTACCTTTCCTCCCTCTGGATTCCTGCCCTCTTGTTGCTTCCTCTGGTCAATCTTCCTTCACCTTTCAAGACTCAACTCTGATGTCACCTCCCTCAAGGAGCTTGCTATGATAGCTCCTTCCAAAATATGGTTTAAATACCTGCTCTGTGCTTCTGTGATACTTGAATTTCCCTCTATTGTATTATTACATTGTATTTTCATCATCCATTCACAGGACTGATGATCAAAATGCACTGGTTCAGAGTCCTGGCAAGCAACTTCTCCAATTAGGCAGACATTTATGCTGGTGGGCCAGGGCTTGTGGCTGCAAATCATTCAATGGTGTGGACAGCACTGCCACTTTTACTTATCTGCTCCTTCTAACTAATGAACACTTTTCATATCCTCGTGATGAAGCCCTGCACCTGGAACATACTAGACACTCAATAAATGTTTTCCAAAGTAAATTCAATTGAAATTTGCTCATGGTCATACAGCAAACAACCACAGAACGAGTCTGTTCACTTAGTCTTGGATGTTCAGAGAGTAGTCTTTGGAGTATCTATTCCAACCCCATTAGAGAAATCCAGCACACAGATAGGCAGAGAGGTAGGAAGAGTAGTGTCTGTCAGAAACAAGAAACAAGCCATGGAGAGGGGACCAGGAGAGGCACCAGAGCTCTCTGCTGATTCAATAAATGTTAGAGCCAAGAAAACCCTCAAGAGACTTGCACATTCTAGAAGAGAAAAAATCAAGGCTCAGAAGAGGTGGTTCCTGGCCCAAGGCCTCTGGCCAGTAGAGGCAGAGCTGGGACCAGAACAGAAGTCCGAAGTCCTACCACTCACCCATTCTCTCCACCCTCAGGGAAAGAGCACTGACTGTTGAGCCCTTCAAATTCAAAGGCAAGAATCACAGCAAGTGGATTCCTATAAGTAGACTGGAAATTATAAAAAGACCACTTTCCTCTTGGAAGCCTTGTTCTTTAGCCAGGAATTTACTTGCTAGATTTAGGAACAAGACAGATGAATCAGAGTTAAAAATGACTTTGAAAAGTGTACATAAGAAAAGTGTTGAAGGACTCTCTCAGGACAAATTCATCAGCTAATAATCACAAAAAGCCTGACAGAAGTCAGCCATCCTTGTCACGAAAGACAGGTGATGAGTCTAAGCCAAAAAGTGGAACGTTGTGACTGGGCCTAACATCGAATCCAATAGAAACTGTCAGGCAGCTGATGTTCACCCCACTAAGCATCACTAAGCTTCACAGCACCTAGATTTGTAATCAATTTTCGACAAAATAATGGAATAATTATGGACCTAGAAAAAGACAATAAGTCATGAAGGGCAGGAGAGGTAAAGGGAGGTATGAAAACAAGATGCTAACATTACTGAGTCCCTGCTTTGCTTCAGATATTTTACATGCATCATTTGTTTAATCCCTGCAGTGGCTCTACAGCCATTATGCCCATTTCACAGATAAGGCAACTGAGACTCAAAGAGGTGAAGTGTCTTGCCCAAGGTCTCAGGTCAGCAGTAGTGTGCGTCAGGGGTTGGTCAGGCAAACAGAAAACAGTCTAGGGGTTTCAAGCTGAAAAAGATTAGGCATGTTAATCCTAATTAGGCATTAGGATCTTACAAGATGGTTGGAAGGACCCAAGAAGTGAATGTTGGGGGAGTAGGGTGACAGATCTGCCCATCACTAGCTGTCACGTGTTTCTCTGCAGCTAGGGTATGAGGACTGCCTCCCAAGATGAGGATAATTTAGAAAGACATCATCAATGCCATACCTCCTCCAAAGCCCCAAATAGGTAACGATTGTTAAATAAATAGAGAAGCTGCTGCAAAGAATCTCACATTTACCAAAACCATACATCTGGCCCTGCTGCCAGTGGAAGATAAAAGGCTTCTACTTCCCTGCTTCCATCTGTGTCTCAGGCAAGTGAATTCCACTGGAAAAGCCTTACCATATCAAGAACCATCCTGGCAGGTAAGTAAAGGAAATATAGTTCCCAGTCTTCCAACCCCTGCAGTGCAGGGAAGAACATCAAAGGGATGAGCATGGCACTAGGGCTCACAGACAATATCTAGAAAAACAGTTTAGCTGAAAATCAAGCTCAGGTCTGTCTGCTTCCAAAACTTCTACTTTCTCTACTAGCTCTTCTTCTAACTTGAAGAGGATCTATAAGGAAACAAGTAAAAAAAGTTAAAGGTTTTTATGGGACGATAAGAAGCAACTTTGTATTGCTTTTCAAAAGAATAAAAAGGAATAAACAGTTACATACTTTGATTTTTTAATTTAGTAGTAGTAGTAGGACTACTTATTACCAGGAAAGTTGATCTATACTCAAGTTAACTGGTAGGAGTTTGTGGTTCATAATTCTTTACTGAGATATGTATAGTATCTGCTCAGATATCACTAACTTCCAAACTCATATACATGGGGGGGAAACTAAAAATCTTACAATCTACTAAAAACAAAAAAGAAAATTAAATAGTCTCAAAGTTTATATTATTTTACATGCATTATCACATTTGAGCTTCAAGACAACCTCACAAGGGAGAAGACTATATATTTCTCCCATTCCATGTTACAGGAGAAATGAAGCGTGAAGTTAAGTCTTCTATCATACTGAGCTATGTCACTTGACACGGCACTAACATCAGGGCCTCTCAACTCTCATCCTAGCCCTGCTACGACCTTGCTGTGTGACCTTGGATCAATGCACCACCTTTCTGGAACATTAACGCTGACATGTTTATTTATCTGATAGAATTGTTGTGAGGAGAATTCATGTCAACACATTCATGAAACATCTATTCTGGCAATGTGCTGAATTAAATTCAATTATGCCTACAAAGGATAAACTTAGATAAAAGAGCTATACAAGTGCAAACAATAAGCATGTCAATTTTCTTTTTCGGTATTTGTCTCTTTCTAATAAAAGCCAAATGTACGGGAAATTTTATTAGTATTCCAACTTATTTCTTTTTAACTGAAGCTATAGAAAAAGACGTCCCTGTCTTGAAGAAACTTAAAATATAATAGAAAAGACAAAACATGAGCAGATAGGTCTTGTTTCATCCACTTTTCCTCCCAACTTTGCCAGGGTCAATGGTGGTTTTCATGCAATGTGGAAATTAATGAAATACTGCCATATATTTATATATATATATATTTATATACATATATATGGCAGTGATATATATATATATATATATATATATATATATATATATCTGTAACTAACTACTGCATATATATTTTACAATTGTTAGATTGGCCTCTACAACTAGATTTCAGATATCTTGAGGACATAGACCCATGAAGTACAATTAGTTTTGTCTTGAACACCAAAGCTTATTGATTGGATAACATCATTGCTCAAAATGTGGTCCAAAAACCTGTAGTCTTGGTGTCACCTGGAAACTTATTAGACACATAAAAAATAAGATCCAACTCCAGATCTATTTACCTGGAATCTTCACTTTAACATAACGCCCAGGTAAGTCATATGCCCATAAAATGTGACGAGTGCTGACCTTGAGAATGGTGATAAGAAAGATTCTGAGGTTCTCAGCTGCAAAAACCACTTCAATAGTTGTGTGATATTTTTTCACGGCAAAAGGGAACAAGAATCAATAAGTGTATTAACCTTGACAAAAGCCAGATCTTATATTTCTATATCTCCCACATCACCAAACATAATTCTGGGCAGAATTTAAGTATGGTAGATTCACGATACTCATATAATGAGCTTATCTGAGTGATTTACATATAACCAAACTTATAGGTATCATTAAACTATATAGACATCACAAAGGTCTATGATCTCTGTAATATGCTCCATATTATAACTGAAATGGAGTTGCTATGGGATTACCATGGGCTGGGAAGCAAGTGGGGAGTTCTTGCTTCATGGTTATAGAGTTTCTGTTTAGATTAACAAAAGCGGTTTTGACATAAACAGTAGTGACAGCTGAACAACATTGCAAAGATAATTAATGCCACCAAATTGCATACTTTAAAATGGTTTAAGTGGAAAATTATATAAATTTTTACCACACAAAAATGAATTTAAAAAAGGGAGAGCTGCCACGGGTCAGGAACATTAGGTATAAGATGGCATGAGGCTGGGATCTGTAGGCCAGTATCCAGCAAGGCTCAAATCCTGCTTTCCACCCATTTCTGTGAGGTCCCTCACAGAACCGATAAGGCAAAAGAGCATGTATTACCAACTAATTGGTTACTTAATATTCACAAGAAATATGAAAATGTCATAAGTCTTCTAAGGGAAGTGAGAGGCGACAGCTTGGAGGGGAATCAGGTGCCTGGAGATTGGCGGAGGCTGGTAAAGAGTGAAAGCCCTGATCCGACAAAGGGTTCGGGGGTGTCCCAGAGGGGCAATAAGATAGGACTGAAGAAGGGCAAAACATGCCTAGGCTTGGCGAAAGGTTGGAGAAGTTACAAAATGGGGCAATTTCATAAAAGGGCTTTATGATCACAGTAAGGAATTACAACTTTTTGAGGGGAAAGGGTCTTGCTCTGCCACCCACGCTGCAGCACAGTAGCACACATGGCTGACAGCAGCCCCAGCCTCCCAGGCTGATATGGTTTTGATTTGTGATTCCACGTCAATCTCATGTCAAATTGTCATCCCAAATGTTGGAAAAGGGGCCTGGTGGGAGGTGATTGGATCATAGGGGCAGATTCCCCCTTGCTGTTCACACAATAGTGAGTCAGTTCTCACAAGATCTGGTTGTTTAAAAGTGTGTAACATCTTCCCGTTCTTCCCCTTCCTCCTGCTCTGGCTTTGTAAAAATGTGCCTTCCATCGTGATTGTAAGTTTCCCAAGACCTCTCCAGCCATGCTTCCTGTACAGCCTGCAGAACAATGAGCCAATTAAACCTCTTTTCTTTATAAATTGCCCGGTTTCAGATATATCTTTATAGTAATGCGAAAACAGACTTATATATAAGCTCAAGCAATCCTCCCATCTCAGCCTCCTAACTGGAACTACAGGTGCATGCCACCACACCCAGCTAATTTTATTATTTTTAGAGATAGGGTCTCACTATGTTGCCTAGGCTGGTCTCAAACTCCTGGGTTCAAGCAATCCTCCCACCTCAGCCTCCCAAAGTTTTGGGATTACAAGAATGAGCCACCGCACTTGGTCTTATAATTTTTTTTTTTTTTGAGAGACAGGGTCTTACTCTGCTGCCCAGGCTGGAGTGCAGTGGTACAACATGACTCACTGTGCACTTGAATTCCTGGGCTCAAGCAATACTCCTGCCTCAGCCTCCTGAGTAGCTGTTTGACCACGATAAATCCCCACACATTAACACTAGTATTAAGGTTATCTGTTTATTTACCCTTCAGCAGAATAGATACCATAATCATGCCATGACAGCCAGTGAGTGGCACACCTGACCAACCTCTTGGCTCCTGAATGCCATCCCTTTCCCTCCACCATTTTGAGCCAAAGACAATTGCATGGATTTCTGTCTATGACAAATTATTCATGAGAGTCTCTGTCCTCCTTTGTCCTGATATTTCTTAAAAGAGTCAACAAGTAACAGTTTGAAACCATCAACATAAGACTTTAATAGATTTAAAGTGTGGAGCCTGCACTGCAGCCAACCACTTCTCTAGTCCTTTGAAGTCCAAGAAGTTGTTATGGCCAAAGACCGAGGGCCGGAGAAAACAATTAGCAAATGCATGAATGTGGGCTCTGTTTATTTTTTTCTTGTGAGGGATAACCATGTGTTAATTGAAGTGAGATTTTATGAATCAATTGCATGTTGGCTGAGCACAACCACTACTAAATTCATAAGTTATAGTTGAAATATTTCTGGAAATTCAAATTTGTTATCATTTACTACAGAGATGATTATTTCACACCAAGAAAATCAGCAGCTTCTTCAATAATAAATATGAATTGTGTATATGGGGTAATCAATTGTCCCAGTTTGCCACCAGGACAGCTTTCTAGTGTGAGATGTTCCCTGGACATGAGATTTTCAGCACTGAAACTAAGAAAGTCCTGAACTAACTGAAAAAAGGAGGTCATCTTGTGTATGTACCTACCATATGCTACATACCATAGCGGAAGTGCAGAAAGAAATGAAACATAAGCCTTTTCCTCAAAGACATTAGAATGATGGCAGAGATAGTTTTAATTAGAATGTGCCTATATCTGTGCATTTCCATGTATGTGACCTTCTCTCTGATCAACAAAAGGCATCCATCTCCCATGGCAAGAAAGTAGAAAGATGTGTGTGATTAGAACTCTTAGAGCAGAAATGCAAAGAGAAAAAAAAGCACATTTGCTATTCCTCTTTTGAATACTAAAGTAAGATTATCAAGACAGTATTTTGAAAGTCATACTTTCTCAAGATGTATTATATATATGTACATATGTGTGTGTGTGTGTGTGTGTGTGTGTATATATATATATATATATATATCTTCAATTAACAAATCAAGCATGAGACCTGGATGATTTCAACACTGAATTTTTTTCTAGGCAAGGCACAAAGAATACTTAGGATGTGATGTGGTGGAAATCCCACCCAACAGGGAAATTGGCAAGCTTTCCAACCCAGTGCAGAAATAAGAAGGAGGTTGGGAGTATGCAATCAGACAGCTGTGCAATGGCTTCTACCCCCAGAATTTCGAAGCAGAGAACTAGACAGTTTGAGGGCTTTGCTGCACATCCATGATAGCCTGGCTGCCTTCTAACATGGGACAGTCACACAGGCTAGATGGGTGTTCAGCACAGTTAAGGAAAACAACCTAAAGTGGCCCTCCTGAGCTCCGTCAGCCCCCTCCTAGCCACAGCATGGAAAGGATCCAGAGCCTATGCCTTCTTGGTGAGGGGGGTGGAAGGTAACTGCACTGAGAGCCCCAGCCAATCTCACAAAGCCGTGTCAGGAAGCAGAGTGGCAGAGCCACAGGCAGCACGGGGGAGGGCAGGATAGAGGTTATGCAGTATTTGAGAGAGACAGAGGCAAAGACAGGGAGACAGAGAGAATCAGAGAGACAGAGAAAGAGAACAGATCCCAGATTCGCCAGCTGTGTCTCAAGGTCATCTGGTCAAGGGACCTAGAAACCATTCGAAACCATCCAGAGATCAGCAGAGTAAACCTGCAGCCACAGATCCCAGGCCTCCTTTCCCACAGCCACAAAGGTACCTAAGTCCCCTTCCCAGCCAGATGCCATTTTAGGGAGGAAAGAAGATGAATGCTGAATGACTAAGCATTTGCCAAAATGAATTGCATGAAAGTAAAAAAATTGTCTAAATCAGAAGAGACTGAGATATAATTTACTGGGAGATAAAATCTTTCCACCCCACCCCATCCTCCTGTATTCCTCCCAACCCGCTATCCTATGCAATATGGGTTCAAAGATTTATCAATTATTGAAAATGTGAACAAATTGAAAAGGAGGCAGAGTTATTTAAAAGTAGGCTTTTTTGTTACTTATTGGATATGATTTGAAAATAAAGGCACAGAACAGGCACATTTTAAGTGAGAAAGACTTTCCTAAGACCTCATCGCATCACTCAAAAAGCTAAGTTGTGTTGTGGTGAGTAATAACCCCAAAATTTCAGCAGCTCAGGACCACAACATCTGTTTTCTACTCTCGCCAGGTGTGTCGTGTGGGTTGGTGGGTTGATCCTCCCTGAAATCCTTCAGGGACCCAGGCTAATGGAACAGCCACCATCTGGAACTTTGCCAATCACTGTGCAAAGGGAAAACAGCTCAGAAGGGTCTCAAATCTGCAGTTTAATGCTTGGGCCCTGAGTCATACAGCTTCTACTCACAACTCATTGGCTGGGGCTAACCCGACTGCCCCACCCTCACCACAAGGGGGCCAGAAACTTAATACTACCATGTGCTGGAAAATATTTGACCAATAGCATTAATGATTGCCCAACAAGAAAATCAAGACTTTATTAATTCCTCATATCATGCTGTTTTGACATTACATAATTCAAAGTCAAACTGGCTGCCTATATAAACTGATTAATTGGTTAAAAGTTTAAACAGCAGCAGACAGTAAATCGTAACACCAGCCACATCGCTAGACTAAATTCTCTGAGGTCAGATCAGAACCCATGTCACATTTGTCTCTTTAATCTGCAGAGAATAGTGTTTATTAACAAATATTCTTTAAGAAATATTAAATCCAGCCCTAACTGGTTGGTGCAAAAAGGAAATTGATTGGCTCATGTAACTAAACAGATTTGGGTTACAGGCGTGGCTGTATCCAGGGTTCAAATGATGTGATTGAAACAGTTTCTGTCTTTGTTTTTCAGCTCTGCTTTCTTTGCAGAGCCTCTATTGACAGGCAGGTGCTCCTCTTGGGATCCCAAGATGTATTCCAGTAGCTCCTGGAGCTTTGTGGTTGGGGGCCAGAGAAGAGGCTGATTCCTGATAGTTCAAAGAAAAGCCCCAGAAATGAGTCATGTGCCCATTCTTGAACCCATTACAGGGGCCAGGGAATGGATTCTTTGAGATGGTGTATATCAATCAGGGCTCACTCCAAGAGATGGAGAGAAGGAGAGGCAGGGAAAATGGATACATTTGCTGAATACTTAGCATATGTCAAGTAATGTCCCAATAACTCTACGGAGTCACTTGATCCTGACATCAATCTTATGAGCCAGGTTTGTCATGATCTCCATTTCATAACAGAGGTCTGGCTGAGTAAGGTCAAGTCAGGTGCTTATGTTTACACAATGGTAAGTGGTGGAGCTGAGATTCTAACCCATGCGTTCTGACTAGGGAGCCCACACATGTAACTACTATTCAAACGGGCCCTGTTCCAATCATACCCAAACTCCTTTGCTGGAAAATGTGTAGTACAGTGAAAAGCAGGGAATTGATGCTGGAAAGGCAACCAGATTACATCCGCCATGGTGCTCAAAGAAAAATAATTTTAAAGTTACAGAAAGAATGAAATCTACATTATACCAAAATTATATACGATAATTTTTCTTATGCAAAGTTGTATAATTTTCATTAACATCCTGATAACCTAAACATAGAATCAACTATTTACACTGTTTCCCTACACATGCTGCACATAATTTTTTTTTCTTTCAAATGGAGTCTTGCCCGGGCTGGAGTGCAGTAGCATGATCTCTGCTCACTGCAACCTCTGCCTCCCAGGTTCAAATGATTCTCGTGCCTCAGTCTCCTGAGTAGCTGGGATTACAGGCATGTGCCACTGTGTCCAGCCAATTTTTGTATCTTTAGTAGAGACAGGGTTTCACCATGTTGACCAGGCTGGTCTCGCTCCTGACCTCAGGTGATCCACTCACCTCGGCCTCCCAAAGTGCTGGGATTATAGGCATGAGCCACCGTACCTGGACCCACAGATTTTTTTAATTGGGGCACTCTTTCAGTAATTTTTTTAAAAAGCAATGCTCATATGAACCTATAAACAGCCCTCTCCACTTCCACAAGGCATGCCTCCTTCCTTCATCTGACCCTCTGGCTCCTGTCTCTTAAATCTCCAGGGTTGTGTCTACAAACCACTTGAGGTGTATTTTAGGGAACAGGTCTCTTTAGGGAACAGGAAAACTCCTTCTAGAATCCCCTCCCCTCGTAAACATTCTCCTCCTTGTATTTCTTTGGCCAAGACAAGTCATCTATCATCCCTTAACCAGTGATTCTCAAAGGGGAACGGAATTAACATAATTGGCTATCTTAAGTGGGACTCATTTTCTAGGCTGGGCACTGAGACCTCCTCTTCTAAGCCTGCTGCCAATATCCAAACCAAACAATCTCCTGTTAAGTAAGGAAGACGGGGACAATGACTGTGGGTAAGGACACATGTCTACCACTGTCCGACACCAGAGCTGCTGCTAGAGACCCCAAGAGAACAAGGCTGCCCTCCCGAGGGCATTATCCCTTTTCTCTAATAACAGTGACTCAAGCTGCTTCCTGCGGACTTCTGCCACCACTGGACGCTGCCCCATCACCCTCTTTCATCACCTCTGGTCATCAGCTTCCTCTGCAGATGTCCCCAGCCACCACACTTAAACCTCTGCATCCCTAGAGGTGCCAGAGCTTCTGCAAACAGCTAGCACAACTTGCTGGTTCATCTTATTCCTGGCTTTGTGATGTACTAACTCTTAAGATTCTATGACTAGAAACTCTAATGATCCATATTTTACAAGAGAGGAAACCAAGGCTGTAAAATGTTAAGCGAATTATCCAGGATCATGCAGCTAAAATGTGTCAACGCTTGAATTCAAAGCCAAGGTAACTGATCTCTGGATTCTAACTACCACTTGTCCTACTAGGATAACTTACAGGGATGCAGAAGACATAATCCTTTCACATTTCTCCGGTAGGAGAGCAACAGCAGCTTACCTACTCTATGAGTTTTAGTGAACACCATTTTTCCATTTTTTAACTTACACTGCATTTCTTCCCCTACCACTCCCCTAAGACTCCTCAGAGACAAGGCAATGATGGCAGGCAGAGACCATACCCTAGAAATAGACCCTAGACCCAGGGCCATACTGATTTTGAAGCAGGCCCTCCAATCCACCATCTAGAGCTTTGTTACAAGATGGAGATTCTCCTCAGTTTCTCCTTCCCATTCAGTTTCTGCTTCCATTAGATTGAGTTCTCCCCCAGGAGGCTTCTCAGCCCCTCATCCAAATAAACTTGCAATGCCTCCACCCCACCCACCCCTGTCAGCCTGATCCGCCCAAATGTGTTGGAATTCCCCCACAGTAGACACTGCCCAGGTTCCCTTTATTCTATGTCTTATTAATTATTATTCTGCTTAATGATAGTAACACAAATAGCTTACATTATTGGTTTCCTAAAACACTATATAAATTACATTACATCCAGACAGAACTTCAAATCAATGAATATGTTCAATAAAATTAAGGGCTCTTCTAAGTGCCTTTATAGAGAATATAAATGTTCCTTACGTATACAAGAGAAGAATTTGGAGAATATGTTAAAGAATATGTTAGTTTGCCTCTCTATGGCTTCCATTCATTGATTCTCATTCTATCTTCTAGAGTATATTAGTTATCCCTGGTACAATACTGCATTTTTTTGATGCCAAAATTTCATGGGCCTACAACAATAAGAAATTTTCCTCACTTGCAGGTCTACAAGTCAGCTGTATTGGTTCAAGCAGCTGCTTTGGGCTGTAGTCAAGTTCAGGTCTGTCCCATGCATCTCTCATTCTGGTGCAAGCTGCCACCTGGGCCTTGCTCCTCTCTTGCAAAATGCAAGAAGCCAAGCCAACTGCGCAGACCTCTGCTTGAATCATGTCCACTCACATCCCACTAACCAAAGCCAGTCACCTGGCCAAATCCATCAATGCAAAAGGGAAATTTACACCTCTCTCCAGCCCAGGGAGAGGGGTGGGAAGATCATGGCTACAGGGAGGAGTAAAGGAAGAATTTATGGGCGCACGGCACAGTCTGCCATATGGACTAGCATGGAATGAAGCAATTCCATGCACTTTTCTGTCCATACTGTGTCCCTAGACATTTTAGGGTAGATTCAAAAGTCTCTTCCCAATTCAATGATTCAGATAAGTGTCCCTGCATTACAGACTCTTTCCTCATCTGGAAGGCTGGCAGTAGAGTCTTCAGAACAGTGTGTCTGGACTGTGCCGTGATGTGAGAAGGATTGGAAAGCATGAATATATGAAACTGTAAGCTCCTCAGATGTAGAAGGGCCTTGGGTCAGTGTGTTCTTCTCACATCCTAGAACACTGGAGTAGACAGGTGGAGCTGCTCATGGCCAAAGGCATTACGTCCAGGGAGCACTGCCACCCAGTGTTTTCCTGGTTGCCCCTCAAGTTCAGAGATCAATGTCTCAGCACACTTGAAACTCATCACAGCTCACTAGCAGGGAAGCTCTGCTTCAGAGACCTTCACCTTGACACTCTGAAGATAGAGGACACTTAGTAACATCTCTGCTAGGTGGTCCTCCACTCTCAATGAATCCCCCTCTCCCAATGAAGCCCAGATAGTTTTACACATCTGTAACTGCTCTGACTCTTTCCTTCATTCACCATACGTGCTATGTTAGACCTAATACGCCAGCCTCTGTCCTGGATCCTGGGGTACAGAGAAGGATCAGTCATGGCTTTTCCCTCAAGGTGGACTTGCGGTAATGAGAGAGACACAGCACACTCCAGTTATTGTAGTATGAAGAATAAGTGCTATGTGAGTCAAATAAGCACCCCAAAAAAGCATGATCTTAGGTATTAGAATTTATGATTGCCAGGCACGGTGGCTCACGCCTGTAATCCCAACACTTTGGGAGGTTGAGGCAGGTGGATCATGAGGTCAGGAGTTAGAGATGAGCCTGGCCAACATAGGGAAACCCTGTCTCTACTAAAAATACAAAAATTAGCTGGGCATGGTAGTGTGCACCTGTAGTTCCAGCTACTCGGGAGGTCGAGGCAGGAAAATTGCTTGAACCTGGGAGGCAGAGGTTGTGGTGGGCCGAGATCACACCACTGCACTCCAGCCTGGGCAACAGAGCAAGACTCCGACCCCGCCCCCAAAAAGAATTTATTATCTATGTTGAACTGAAGTTTTTCTTTATGTAGCTTCTACCCATTTGTCCTAGTGGCCTCATCCCTGTAGAAAACCAACCTAATTTCTCTTCTAAAGAGCATCCTACCTGATATCTGAATTTGCTGATCACTTATTTGCACTTATGTCTCCAAACAGTAAAAGATTTGAGGTGAATCTAAATTTTCCAGATGGTTGGCTATGTTTATATCCTTGCAAGTCAATTTCTCAGAGCCTCTAGTTCTCGATCTGTGAAATGAGACTGTAACATCTCCCTTGTAGAGCCACAGTGCGGATTAGATGAGCTAATACGTGACTCACAAAATTACTGGCATGGCACAAGCGTTACAAAAATGGTATGGTACATCCCTTCTCTGTGTCTGCAATGCCCCAGCAAGCATGTTTGGCCTTCAATAACCTACTTTTGCTCAAAAACTGGTTATCATTTCACTTCACCAGCAGGTGGCAGTATCTGAGACCTTTGGGATTTCCTTCCAGCAGCTAAAGCAATAATGGAAAAACAACACAATATTAAAACACAGCCAGTAAGTGATAACTGGCTTCCAAACTAGAGCTCCAACATAATAAATATTTTCTCATCAAGTAGAACCTGCCAGCAGTATTTGATTTGCTTTGTAGCTGGATGTTACGTGATAAAGTGACTGAGCAGCCTGCTAATTCCAGAGCCGCGATCTCAGTGAGGAGGGAAGAAATGATTTGTGGAGAAAGCGAAAAGCAATGGTAGGAATCAGGCCAGGCCTGGTGGCTTATGCCTGTAATCCCAACACTTTGGGAGGTCAAGGCAGGAAGGTCACTTAAGCTCAGGAGTTGGAGATCAGCCTGGGCAACATAGTGAGACCTCATCTCTATACAAAAAAAAAAAAAAGGCCGGGCGCAGTGGCTCACGCCTGTAATCCCAGTACTTTGGGAGGCTGAGAGGGGCTGATCACAAGGTCAGGAGATCAAGACCATCCTGGCTAACATGGTGAAACCCCATCTCTATTAAAAATACAAAAAAAAAAAAAAAATAGGTGGGCATGGTGGTGTGCACCTGTAGTCCCAGCTACTCAGAAGGTTGAGGCAGGAGAATCGCTTGAACCCAGGAGGTGGAGGTTGCAGTGAACCAAGATCATGCCACTGCACTCCAGCCTGGGCAACAGAGAGAGATTCTGTCTCAAACAAACAAACAAAAATCTAAATAAACGGAAGAATTTTAAAAAGCAATGGTAGGAATCAAGAAGAAAATATAATGGTTTTAAAAATTAAAATAAAAGATTCTTAATTTTAAACCAACACCTATAAAAAGGAAAAAATGAGAATCAGAAATCTAATCCCACGTGTTTGGGAACCAACCTGAATAAAGCCTGGTGTAAAATATGTCTTTCATGGGTGGAGTCAGATATGCTGCAGAGTCTATCATTTGTGTAAGTCGACAAGGGTATACCTTACCAAGTGTCTCCCATGTGCCAGAACCAGGATTAAAAACATGATGGTACAATTTGAAAATAATCTTAGCATAAGATAGTCCAGGGCACTATGGAAGCATCCAGGAATGATCATGAAGGCTTTTCCAGAGAGATGACATTTTAGTTGAGCACAGAGAGAATGGACCTGCCCTGGTGAGTGGATGCTGGCAGGACACAGGAAGGGGAGAAGTGCCCAGAGAGGCAGAAAGATGACACAGGTGGAGCAAACAAACACCCAAAGGTATGAGTGATCTCATCTAAATAACAACACCCAACTCAGAACACAGGGGAGGAAGTGATAGGTTAGGGGGCAGAAAACTAAGCAAAGCCATAGTTACCAAGAGGGCATGAACATTACAGGTAACAGAAATTATTAACATGAAAGACTGTCAACAAACTAGAAACCTGGTCAGATGGTGTGATGATAATGACCCAACAGTGTATCAATGGCTTAAGAGACATTGCCTTCTATAATTCTCCAAATAACTCATCGCAGGGGAACAATGACTTCCATCTTAAAGATGACAGCCAGAGGTTTATGTGTGTGTTCCAAGTGATAAACAAAGCAGCTAGCAGTTAGGAGTCAAACCAGGGTGCCTGACTTCAACGCAGATGTTTCCAACACTAGCATGTAATATATAATAGTAGATGTGTCCAACAGTAGCATATAATAGAGTGGAAAAGTTAGTATCTTGGAAGAGTAACACAGTTTTATTTTGTTTTCTATTGTGATCCTCATATTTCCTTGTACCCAGTGTTCCTTTCCCTGCATTGAAGCAGCAGATGGAACATTCGGTGTTCCCTGGCTTAAGAAAGAAATAACCCAGAGGAATGCGGCCGGAACAGAAGATACAGTTTTGGGCTTTCTGTTCTTAAAGCCTAAACCGTCTAAACAAGAGAGTTAGAAGAAAGTGTAGTGAGGATGGACTATGCTTGTTTTCTGAGATCACAAGAAACTTGCCTGAGCAGGGGCAAGGACAGAGGAGAAGTAGAGAGATGTGGATCCCATCTCCATCCCAGCCAGGAGTCCAGGGAGGGAGGGAGTTCCCCAAACAGGTTTAGACAACTCAAGAGAAGGCAGAATCTGTGGAGCCACAAGTCTGTCCTCAAGCCCAAGCTCAGAGTGGCACAGGACCAGAAGAAATGCCTATAGGGTAGATCTAGATATGCCTCTATGGCAGCCTCATAGGGCCCCCCATGCCTCAGTGTGTTGTGGGAACAGCAGAAGGAGACTAGAAATGGTGTTTCCTTTACACTACAGTGGGCCAGGGAATGGCAGAATATTCTCCCTTCCAGAGGGTCAAAGGAGGACTGACTCAGGGTCAGATGCAAGAGAGGACAGAGCAATGGACAAATGGCTGAGGCTCTGTGAGAACGTCAGCCTGCAGTCACCACACCACCAGGCTCCAGGTCTCCTCCACAAAACTCTCAGAGCTCAGACGCATCCCGAGAAAGCAATGCCCAAGTGGACTGAAATTATCTTCCACTTAAACCTAGCAGCAGCTTGAAATCAAAACTAGAGTCCCTTATGGAAAAAGAAAAGTTACATTTTTGGTCACACCTGAGGTCTTGGACCTAGATTCATCTCTGCTGTGGTATGAATCTAGGAGACTACACGTGTGCACAGAGCGGGGGTCTCCCGGGCGGCTTCTGCTTCCGCAGAAACTCCTAACAAGCACTGCACGGTGCCACGCGAACATCTTTCTCGCCTGCTCTGTGAAGCAGATGGTTCCGCTGTGGGTGATACCCAGTGGTAACACGCTTTATTTAGTCTGCCAGGTCCCTGAGAGTGTTCATTTCTGTTTGCTCAGAAGTGGTTTCCAGTGGCTTCTCTGGTTGGAGCATTCCAGCCCCTGTGGATTGCTGCGTTCAGAGTCAGGAAGGGTGGAGGCAGCTTCTCTTAGGAGGACTCTGGGTGTTTCAGAGAGCCTTGAGCCAGGGGTCAGGAATCCTAGGTCCCCATCTGGGCCCTGCCATAATCA
This sequence comes from Sapajus apella, assembly GCF_009761245.1. Classification (NCBI taxonomy): domain Eukaryota; kingdom Metazoa; phylum Chordata; class Mammalia; order Primates; family Cebidae; genus Sapajus; species Sapajus apella. Next base: position 53,945,859 of record NW_022436943.1, on the reverse strand, counting down.
GTGCAGGGACCCTAACCAACTCAACCTGTCTTTGCTTCGGTTTCCTGTCTTAAAATAGAAGAGATCATTTCTTCTCTGCTTAGTCATGGGAGTAAAGTGAGGGGAAAAAATGAGGTCAGGAGTGTAAAAGCTGGAATAGGGACCAGAGAGCAGTTTGACACAGTCCCAGTGCCCTTCCCTGCCTTTCTTCTTGCCTTCTGCTGTCATAAATTTCAAGGTGATTCTTGCTTTTTGGACCGTGAGCTCACCTCAGCTGTGGGAGAATATAATAAGACATAGTCCTTACACTGAAAGAGCTCTCCAGCTTACAAATCACCTGCACAAAACCCTCCTAGGGCTTCCCATTATTCCCACAGCAAGTTCCAACCCCTCTCCAGGGTCTACACTGTGCCCCATGGGACTTGACTCTGTGCCTCTCTCCTACTGTTTTGTGGTGGGCAGGCCTCTGCAAGCCTACCTGCAAGGGAGCTGAGAGGCCAAGGAAAGAGGCTGACAAATTCAGTTCCTCAGAAGAAATGTCTACTAAGGACTTACATACAAAAGTGATGTCTTGAGGGCTGCCAAATGGTGAATACTTGGATCTGCCCTCCAGAAAACATTTTTTTTTTTTTTTTTTTTTTTTTTTTTTTTTTTTTTGAGAAGGAGTCTTGCTGTCGCCAGGCTGGAGTGCAGTGGTGCAGTCTCGGCTCACTGCAACCTCCACCTCCCGGGTTCAAGCAATTCTTCCGCCTCAGCCTCCCAAGTAGCTGGGACTACAGGTGCGTGCCAAACGCCTAGCTAATTTTTGTGTTTTTAGTAGAGACAGGGTTTCACCACATTGGCCAGGATGGTCTCGATCTCCTGACCTCGCTATCCGCCCACATTGGCCTCCCAAAGTGCTGGGATTACAGGCGTGAGCCACTGCACCCGGACCAGAAAGCATTCTTTATATAGCAAGACTTTAGGGTAAAACATGCAGTTGGTCACATCTTCAGACTTTCTTGCCACGACTCATAACCACTGGGGAGCTTAGATAAGCATCTTTATGAAGGGTTATCTATACTACTGGCATTGTTTAAAGAGCTTACTGCAGAACACCTTGGTACTTGGGAGTCAAACATCAATCATCACGTGGTTTGTCTTCAAGATCGCGTCACTTCTACCATGCAATAGACGGTTTTCCACACCAAACTCATCACGTGTGAGGCCACTTTGCCCACTTGGCTCCCCTACACCGGCATTGTCCCTGCTTTAAAGCCTCCGTGTTTGCTGTTCCCTCTGGCCAGGACATTCTCCCCGGGTCTCTCCACACTCACTCCCTCACTTTCTTCAGGTCTCTGAGCAACATCACCTCCTCAAAGAGACATTCCCTGGCCAAAAATTATACCCTCTCCATGACCTACTTTTCTTTTATTCTGCTTTTATTATTTTGCATGCCTCTTAAATATATACCCTCATAGCATGTAGTCTATCATCTTGCCTATTTGTAACTCAATAAGGGCAGAAATGGCTTGTTCCAACCATCTATATATCTGAGCACCTAGAACAATGCTGAACGTATAGTAGACACTCAGTATAATGAACTGATGGAAAGGCACGTCAGAACACACAACACACGTACATCCATGTGCACACACACGTGTATGTACATGCTGCTACTGCTAACAAGAACTGTTTTAAGGTTTAAATAAGATGATGCGTGTATGTCAGATGCTTAGCACGGGGCTGCTGTATTAGCTACCTGTGGCTGCTATAGCCAATTACAACACACTTGGTTTTAAACAACAGGAATGTATTTTCTTACCATTCTAGAGATCTGAAATCAGTATTACTGGGCCAAAATGGATCTGTCTGCAGGGCTCTGCTCCCCCTAGAGGATCTTGGGGAGGCTTCGTCCCTGGCCTCTTTTGGCTTCTGGTGGCTGCCAGCATTCCTTGGCTTGGGGCCACAGTCCTTCAATTTTCAAGGCCAACATCTTCAAACCCTGCTCTCTGCCTTTATGATCATAGTGCCTTCCCCTCTGTGTGTAAAATCTCCCTCTGCCTCCCTCTTGTAATGATATATGTGACCCCACTTAGCACTCACCCAAATTATCAAAGATAATCTCCTCATCTCAACATCCTTAACTTAATCACATCTGCCAAGATCCTTTTTGCCCCCATAAAAGGTAGAACTCACAGGTTGCAGGAACTAAGACGTGGACATGTTTTGGGGCTAGCTAATTTAGCTGGGCAAACAGTAAGTATTCAGAAAATGTCACCTGATCGTACTAGAAATTTTCCTCAGCTAGGCCTTTTTTTTTTTTTTTTTTTTTTTTTGACTAGGACTCACTCTGTAACCCAAGCTAGAGTGTAGTGGCTCAATCTCAGCTCACTGCAACCGCTGCCTCCTGGGTTCAAGTGATTCTCATGCCTCAGCCTCCCGAGTAGCTGGAATTACAGGCGTGTGCCACCACACCCGGCTCATTTTTTTTTATTTTTAGTAGAAACAGGTTTTCACTGTGTTTTGCAGGCTGGTTTCAAACTCGTGACCTCAAATGATCCACCCACTTCAGCCTCCCAAAGTGCTAGGATGACAGGCATGAGCCACAACACCTGGCCCAGCTAGGCCATTTTAAAGCTCTGGAATCTAGATGAGATGAGATTTAGTAATAGAGAGTATATGCAACTGTGAATTGTATGTATTTTTACCTCTAAAAAATGTTTATAAAATGATGATGTGTCTTATGTCTTAAAATCAAGGAAATATTGTGTTATTGTTGAGGAATTGTACCTATTACATTGTAGGGAGCAAGAGACAAAGATACATCTTTCTCCCACCCTGCATACACCCTACACACACACACACACACACACACACACACACACACACACACACACAGAGTCATTAAGTTAGTTGCAAGGTCACAGAACAAATTAGCACATGGCAGAAATTTTTAAAGAAGGGTTGAACCTAAGGAGTGTCTGGAATTTGTCTTCATTGGTTGGCAGATCAGCTAACCAGAGCTCAAGGAACATGGGTTCTTAAGTCTAAAGATTGGAACAGAACAACCCTAAACTTTGGAAATTGAGATTTAAACAATGGCAAAGAGAAAAAATAAGAACTGATCAATCAATATTTACCTTGGATAGAAGGATGTGACCAAAATGGAACCTGAGCCAGCAAAGATCAGCCGGGGACAGGAAGGAGAATCAATGAATGTCATGGTATCACTATGGCAACTAAGGGAGAGGATTCAGGACACGATCAGGTAAGATGCCCTTAGTCTTTCTTGGGGATAGGTGTAAGTGAAAAGACCTGTATCCAAATCATGATGCATCAACACTTACCCCATTTTCTTTTTATGGCACCGAATCACATCCTGCATATAAAAATTGTGTTAGGTAAGCATTGACTACATACTTGTCTGGCACCTAAACAGAGCCTGGCATATCACAGGGGATTAAAAAAAAAACAATGTTTGTTGCAAAAGTGGATAAAAGCCAAAGATTTAAATGAGGTGAGAATAGAATGAACTGAAAGAAATACATGATTTCAGAGTTAAAAGACACGATCTCCCTATGTCATCTGATATGGTTTGGCTGTGTCCCCACCCAAATTTCATCTTGTATTATAGCTCCCATAATTCCCACTTGTTGTGGGAGGGACCCAGTGGGAGATAATTGAAACATGGGGCCAGTTATTCCCATACTGTTCTCATGGTGGTGAATAAGTCTTACAAGGTCTGACGATTTTATAAGGGGAATCCCCTTTTGCTTGGCTCTCATTTCTCTCTTGCCAGCCGTGCCATGTTTGTGAAGCCTTCCCAGCCATATGGAACTGTGAGTCCATTAAACCTCTTTTTCTTTATTAGTTACCCAGTCTCGGGTATGTCTTTATCAGCAGTATGAAAAAGGACGAATACATCATCCCAATCAAGAGGTCCTCTAGATTCTTCTAGAATACGCTGAGTGACAGAAAACTCAGTGCCTTCCAAGAAGCCAGTTCTATAATAATCCATGGAGTAAAATTTTTCTAATTCGTTACCGTAATTTTTCTGAAAAAAATAAATGTGAGCAAGTCATTCCTCTGCTTTAAACTCCTCGGTAAGTCCCTTTGCCCTCTGAAGAAAGTCCAAACTCCTCCTTACCAGGGCCTCCGAGGTCTTGTAGAACTGCCCCTTGCTTGTTTCCTCAGTGAGACCTCTACCACACTCTCCAATCCAGCAAGTCACAAGTGGCTACCAGTGCCAAAAAGACCCTCCGTTCCACTCCCCTGCTTGGCAAACGACAGCTCATCTTTCAGTTTTCAGCTTTAACATGGATCACATCCATGTCTGACCATCCAGTCTACCTGCTATTCATCCACACACACACACACTCCATACTCCGTCCTATCCACCTCCTGTATTTGAAACCCAGGCTTTACAAATCAGCCCCTCCAGGCTGCAGGATGACTTTTTTGTATAAATATCATTTTTAATTGAAAAATCATAATTGTATTACATTTGTGGCATACAACGTGATGTTTTGGTATAGATGTGCAATGTAGAATGATCAAACCTAAGAGAGTAAATTTCAAAGGTATTACAACAAAAAATGTTAAGTAGGTGAAATGGATATTCAGAATGACTTTGAATTTCAGAAAACACCGTGCAAATTTCTCTGCTTCGTTGACTACCAGTGTCTCTTTACCTTAGTCCTCCTTTTTCTTCCTCTGTTTTGTTAAAGGATAATGGACAAATAAAATTGTGTAAGTTTAAGGTATACACCATGATGATTTGATATACATGTATACTGTGAAATGATTACCACAATCAAGTTAGGTAACACATGTATCACCTCCCTTAGTCACTGTTTTTCATTGCTGTTGTTGCTTTTTATTTTTGCTTTTGTTTTGTTTTTTTGAGAGTCTCACACTGTCGCCTTGGCTGGATTGCAGTGTTGTGATCTCAGCTCACTGCAACCTCTGCCCCCGAGGTTCAAGCGATTCTCCTGCCTCAGACTCCCAAGTAGCTGTGATTACAGGCTCCTGCCACCATGCCTAGCGAATTTTTTTGTATTTTTAGTAGAGATGGGGTTTCACTATGTTGGCCAGGCTGCTCTTGAATGCCTGACCTTGTGATCCACCCACCTTGGCCTCCCAAAGTGTTGGGGTTATAGGTGAGAGCCAGTGCCCGCCCAGCTACCGTTTTTTGTTGGTTTCTTTTGTTTGTTTTTTGTTTCATTTTATGGTGAGAACATTTAAGATCTGCTCACAGCTTTCTTGTGGGATTTAAATACTTTGAAGGCAAGTTGGAAAAGAGTAATGGCAACTGGTAGGCCACCAAGTGTCTCAGAAAAGTCAGACTTCCTCAGTTGCCTCTTTGCTCTGTAACCAGCTCTGTAAATCACATTCATTCACTTGGCTTCCAACTTCTCCCCAGTAGAAAACAAAGGGCTTTAACTACAGAATCCCTAAATATTCTTCCAGCTCTAACAATTCCTTGATGCTCTGAGCACATCCAACTGCTGAGTTGCTTGCCTTCCAGTGTATACTCATCCCTCCATTCCACTGAGGATTCGTCAAATTTAAAGTCAACTGTGAATTCTATATAATCAAGACCCCCTAAATGGAAAGACAGGCAAGTCATTGAGGGGAAAATACTGCCCTAATTTACTCAATAGTGTCTTCCTGGTATTACTTTTCAAAGCATGTGACCAGAAGACATTTCTCTAGCCTAGCAATTTTCTTTGCCTCGGGGTTCAATGGAACAAAAGAATTTTCCTTAGGTTAACTAAGTTAGGGAAGGATTTGGATTCTAGACAGTTCTTACACACACACATGGATTCATTTGAAAGACTTTGCTATTGTTTTTGGAAGCTCTGAAACATTAAGCATATGCTCAGCTTTTTTTTAATAGTATCATGAAAATGAGTCAGTTTACAGTGTGTTTTGAACTGGGTTTTACCTTCCTGTGGGCTTGTAGTTCTTGAGGTTGGTTAAAACCTACCTCCGAGGAGTTGAGTAACTTGAAGAACTCTGATATTGATTTCTAAGCACCAGAAGCCTGAGTTTCATGATCCCGAGGCTGTTCTAATCCTGATTACTCAGCTGACCTTAGCACTGACTTCCTAAGCACAGTGCTGGCACTCAATTGCTTTGTGTCAGTTAATGCTCCCTCTGTGCTAGGCACTAACCCAAACCTTAGTGGCTTCACACAATAACAGTAATTTGCTGCAGAATATGTAGTATGGAGCAGGGCTCCACAACTCTTCTCTGTTCCATTTGGTATCAGCTGGAACAGCTTGAAGGCTGGGGCTGGAACCTTCTGAAAGCTCTTTTTTCTCACTTGTATCCTGGACTTGGAAGTCTCAAACAGCTAGGAATGGAACAGCTGGCACTCCTCCCACATCCCTCCATCTTTCTATGTGGTCTTTCCTCATGCTCTCTCTTACTTGCGGCTTCAGGACTTCCTACAGGTGGTATCAGGGCTACTGAGGTGCAAGATGCATGTCCCAAGACAGAGTCCCAGGCAGAAGTTGTATTGCCTTTTATGACCTAGCCTCAAAAGCCACACAGAGTCAGCTCTGTCAGAGTCTGTTGGTCAAGAAGTCCCATATGTCCAGTAAAGTTCAAGGGAAGGAAACCTAATCTTTCAATGGAGGGGTGTCAAATTCACATCATAGGACAAGCACATGGCACGGTATACGTAGGTGCTGTCATCTTTGAAAAATACAACCTGACACACCTCAAACCTGTCAGGTAGATATCAATGCCCCTAATTACAGATGAAGAAAATGAGCCCAACAAAAAATGAAGTGGCTCATCCCATGACCATACGATGAATCAATGTCAGGGCTGGAATTTAAGGGGAGGGGGCCTGGAGAATGGGAAGTTTGGGGAGTAGAAGTGAGAAGATCCCCAGTCATCCCTGAGTTACTGCAAGAGAACGAGGCAGAAGAGGCAGTACACAGAAGCGGGGGCTTAGCTTGTGTCCCAACATGAGAGTAAGATCCATAGGGACGAGGACTACCTTGCCTACATTTTTATATCAGCAGGGTTTAACACAGGCAGAGTGGTAAGGTAGGAAAAGCATAGGTGTGGGAGTTTGCACAAGGTTGAGGCTGTGTGATCTTGGTCAAGACTTAACCTCGCTGAGCTTCAGTTTTCTCATCTGTTAAATAGGGAGACTAGTGCTCTTATAGCAAGGTTTTCTAAAGAATCCAAGATGCTAGCTAGTGTGTGAAGTTCTTGCTATATAGTAGAAAATCAATTAATGGGCATTATCATTATTATACAGATATTTACAAAACTGACATAAATCAATAAGTTTTGGGAGTTGATGTCTTTGCTAATATTTGGTCAGCCTCAGGTGCAAGTTATGCTACGACCTCTAATAGTTGATAGGAGACAAACAGAACTGGGTCTGAGAAGCAATGGCAGAGGGCGCTAGTTTGCTAGTTCAGGATAATTGAAGGAACCACCCATTACATGGTTATGGACATTGGAATTAGATGACTCTATTTGAGCTTGGTCAAATTGCATACTCCTTCAAAGCATCAATTTCCTTATCTGTAAAAGTTAGATAATGATATTGGTATATAAATTGGTATATAAATAATCAATAATAAAACCTCGCAAACTGTCTGCCATCCAGTAAAATTTCAATGACTATGAGTTCTTCCCCCGCCCCTTACCCCTTTACCTTAATATCTGAAGAACAGTGGTTTACTCATAATTATATTAAGTCTTCACATTCAATTAAGTTGTTAAGTTGAATTTATACTATCCATTCCCATGGACTTATTGGGATCATACAGCCATGTGTTCTAAAAATTATTTATTGAGCACCAACTATGTTCCAGTCAGGGTGCTGACTCCCAAAATACATCTGAGAGACTGAAACACAGTCCATTGCCCTTAAGGAGCTTACAATGTGGACAGGAAGACCTTGGCAGGGACTGTCAGGGAGGACTTGCTGAATTACAGGATAGAAATGAGTCTTTCATTTGCTCCTTATCTTCTCTGCTAAAGTCTGCTCTTAAATGTTAACTTTTTCATCTTTGTGAACATGGACTCATGCACGTAAAGGCATTTCTCACCCAGATCAGAGCTTCTGATGGTTGTAGGCAACAAGCATTGTCTCTCTTCCTGGCCTCCCCTGGGCCCCTTGGCCTTGCAGGACAGATACCTAGAGGCAGGGCCAGCTGAAAGGAGAAAGGTGACAGAGATTGAGGCCTGCTGCCAGGCCTCCTGCCTCCTCCTGATTTTCCCAACTTCTCTGTGATACTCTTCTCTCTGCTGTCTTCCACTTTATGGGACAAACACTCCTGGGATTTTACTTCCTCCTCATACCAAAAGCCTCCTCTCCATCAGACATATGTTCGCCCTTTCACACATGGGTTCCTCTGATCAGCATAACAGCTCTGCAGGTCGCTTTCATTATTCCCTCTTCACATTAGGCTCAGAGAGATTAGGTGCCTTAAGGGGTTAAGCCAGTGAGTGGGATAGCTGGATTTAAAAGCAGGCTGCCTGATTCCAAGTTCACCTTGGTATTAATTCAGTTCTCTTCAACATATACCAAGCACAGCAAAATAGCAAAGAACAAGATATGGTTCCTGTTTCCCAAGGGCTCACAGACTAATGGGGATGTCAGGCACACCAGGAGAGGTGTTAAATCTGAGTAAAATTAGATAATGTATGTCAAATGCTTGCTTCGGTGCCTGGCTCTCAGTGGAGGTCAACTCTTGTTCCTATGCATAAGTACCAATGTAAAGGGAAGGGAACAATGCCAAGGAGCACAGACAAAACACAGGCAGCCTAGTCTTGGATGCACCACGTGAGTTCTACATCCTGAGCTACTTGCGCTTTAAGCCTTACTGTGCTTAGTATAGAGCATCATTCTGGAGAGACCCCAGGGAAGACTGAAACAGTTCCAGGAGAATGTCCAAGGGATAAGAGAATTTGAACTCTTATCACAGGAAGACTCCTGAGAGAACTAGGGATGCGTATGCTGAGGCAGAGAAGATTGAGCATCAACTAAGAATTTCATTTGCCTCCTTGTAATGACTAGAAATAATATTATTTTTTTAAAAAAAATCAGTGTTTAAAATTTTAATGGGAAAAACGTGAAGGTGTGCATAGCTGTTCCAGACATGACAAGGTCAAGCTCCTTCTATCTTTCTGCTCTGCCAACCTTGGCACTGGCTTCTATCCTCAAGGTTGCCTCATATGGCTGCTGTAGTTCCAGCCATCACTTCTCCACTGTAGTCAGAAAATGGAAAGAAACCAGGAGGGGTGAGGGGAAGGGGAAAGGATGAGCTATCATCCCCTTTTAAGGAATTTTCTTGGAACTCTTGCCCAACAGCTTTTGTTTACAACTTTTTGGCCAGAATTTAAATTGCCCCAGCTAACTAGGGAGATTGGGAGATGTTTTCTTTAATTAGGATCCTCAAACTCCTGAATAAAAATTGAGATCTGTTTTTAAGGCAGAAAGATAGAATAGGTTTGAGTAGGCAACAGGAGACTCTGCTGCTAGGAACATAGTGTTCATCTCAATCTACTTACATGGGCTATCAAGAAGAAGAAGAGGAGGAGGAGGAGGAAAAGGAGGAGGAGGAAGAGGAGGAAGAAGAGGAAGAGGAAGTGGAAGAAGAAAGAAGAAGGAGAAGGAGAAGAAAGAAGAAGAAGAAGGAGGAGGAGGAGAAGGAGAAGGAGAAGAAGAAGAGGAGGAAGAGGAAGAAGGAGGAGGAGGAGGAGGAGGAGAAGGAGAGGAAGAGGAGGAGGAGGAGGAGGAAGAAGGGGAGGAGGAAGAAGAAAGAAGCAGCAGCAGCAGCATCCATGGAAGGAAAGAATTAGGAGAAGACAGGTTTCTCCACAATCCAAGGAAGAGTTCACCAAACCAAGGACTATGGCTGCCTCATGTAATAGAGAGAATTCCCCTTTGGAAAGGGGAGTGTGGATAAGTGTATGGGAGTGCTGTGGCAAGGATTTGGAATATCAAGAACAGAATTGGGCTTGAGGAATGTTAAGATTCTCTTTCTAGTTATGAAATTGAGATTTTTCCCTTGTGAAAAGATTTTTAGGCATCATCCAGCCAGAAGAAGAGGTATTTCAGGAGAGCAGAGACATCCTTCCAAAGAGCCTCAATGGCCCATGTAGGCAATTGTACACTAAGTTTGTGAGTCTGAGCAACAGGCACACCAGGTGAATACTGTGTTTGTTTTTTAAGTTACATTAACATTTTAATGGTATGAAACTTAGGGGAAAATTAGGAAATCCCAATAAGGGAAAATTTTTAAATTAAAATCATCAAAATTTTCAGTAGGTGTCTGACAGCTCTAACAGAAAGAGAATGGTCTTTGGTGTCAAATACTCCTCAGCTCAGCTCCAACTTCCACCTCCTACCAGTTCACCATGCATGAAAAAGTTGTTTAACTTCTCTGAGCCTCATTTTCCTTATTTGTAAAAAGGTAATAATTGTAACTACCTTCAAAAGTCATTGTGGCAATTGAGTTTTTAAATGCATTTAAGAGGCATAACACATATGTATTTAATAAATAATACATTATCAAAAATGTTTCCTTTCTCCTTTCCCACTATCTATCCAAACCACTAGGAACATTCGGGAGTATTTTGTTACATGGGTTTAATGCCAGGCAAAGAATTTTTTTTTATTTTGTATTTTTCTTAGCATATGTCATAATCACTTTTGTTTTAACAGACTTTTCATAAACAATTTTCATGGCTGTGTAATGCTCTGGTTAATAGATATATCATAACTAGTTGGATGTTGGGAATTAATATATTTCTCCCATATTTATATATAGAAAAGAACATTTTGTGAATAAGACCCTTTCTTCATTTTGGATCATTCCTTTAGAATACATTTTCAGAAGAGAAATCATTCTACCAAAGAGTAAAAATAATTTAAAGCCTTTGATACATATTGCCAAATTCCTTTCCAATATTTCATTTTTATGCATGAGCTGGGTTCATAATTAAGTTTTTTTCTGTTATTCTTTTTAAATTGTGGGCCTCTTGAGGACAAAGCTGTATTTTTTCATCTTGCAACTCTATCCCCTGTGACACTGCCTGACCATAGGGCGCATTTTAATAAATATTTACTTAATGAATAAAAATGATCGTGCCTGTTCACATTTTCATCAGTACAAGAATGCCTGTTTCACTACATCCTCATTATGATAACTGAATGTACTGAGATGGGAGTGGGGGCAGATCCAGAGGACAAATTCCTAAATAGATGTCTTTCATGACCTTTCTAGAAATTTCTGGGCTATCCTAGAACTTAAGCCTGGCAGAACACAAGCTTCTGACTTCTTGTTTAATCCTAACTTGTATGCACAGCTGGCAAAAGCACATAATTAAAACTAGTCTTTGGCTCTTAACAAAAGCAGTGAGCTTTCTGAAAAATGTTTATGTGTCTCTATTGCTATGCAATAAACCACCCCAAAACTTAGTGAGTTTAAACAATTTATTT